>NC_140993.1:205983880-206290017 GCF_052327205.1 Somniosus microcephalus | reverse complement strand
AGCTAGTCTTTTATAATGGACTCTAGGCATTTTCCCCACTACCGATGTCTGTAATTCCCATTTTCTCTCTACCACCTTTTTTGACCATAGTGGAGGTAACATTAGCTACCCTCCAATCCATGGGTACTGTTCCAGATTCCATCGAATGTTGGAAGATGATCAGCAATGCATCTACTATTTCTAGGGCCACTTCATTAAGTACCCTAGGATGTAGATTATCAGGCCCTGGGGATTTATCGGCCTTCAATCCCATCAAGTTTCCTAACACCATTTCCCTACAAATACTGATTTCTTTTCAGTTCCTCCCTTTCATCAGACCTATGTTCCCCGACATTTCTGGGAGGTTATTTGTGTCCTCCTTTGTGAAGACAGAACCAAAATATGTATTTAATTGGTCTGCCATTTCTTTTGTTCCCCATTATAAATTCCCCTGATTCTGACTGCAAGGGGGCCTATGCTTGACTTCACCAATCTTTTCTCTTCACTATCTATAAAAGCTTTACAGTCAGTTTTTATGTTCCCTGCAAGCTTACTCTCATATTCTATTTTCCCTTTCTTAATTAATCCCTTTGTCCTCCTTTGTTGAATCCTAAACTGCTCCCAATCCTCTGGACTACTGCTCTTTTCTGGCCATTCTTGTATGCTATCCCAATTTCCTATAGCCACGGTTGAGTCCACCTTTTTTTGTTTTATTTTATGCCAAACTGGGATGAACAAATTCCTAGCTCTGGAATCTGTGATTGGTACTATAGATGCTTGCTGCAGTGCACAGGAACAGACCCAAACTCAGTGAACTGATACAAAAGCAAATACTGCGGATGCTGGAAATCTGAAATAAAAACAGAAAATGCTGGAAATACTCAGACAGGTCAAGAAGCATCTGTAGAGAGAAATAGAGGGTAACGTTCCAGATCGATGACTTTCATCAGAACTGGAAAAAAGTTAGATATATAACAGGTTGACTTTGCAAGTGCAGCAGGCTGGGAAGAGGGGAGAGGGGAGGAAAGAACTAAGGGAAGGTCTGTGATAGGATGGAAGGCAGGAGAGATTAAAAGACAAAAGGGATGATGGTGCAACGCCAAAGGAGATGGTAATGAGATAATTAAAGAAACAAAAGATGGGTCCAGAAGAAGTATAAATGGGAATAGCAGAATCATCGACAGCTGTCATCCGAAAAAGTGGGGGTAGAGGTTATAGTCTGAAATTGTTGAACTCGATGTTGAGTCCGGCAGGCTGCAAAGTGCCTAATCGAAAGATGAGGTGCTGTTCCTCGAGCTTACATTGAGCTTCACTGGAACAGTGTAAGAGGCCGAGGACAGAGGTCAGCATAGGAGTGAAGCAGAAAATTAAAGTGACAGGCAAAAGGAAGCTTGGGGTCACGCTTGCAGACTGAACGGAGGTGTTCCCAATGTAGAAGAGACCATATCATAAGCAGCGAATACAGTTTACTAAATTGAAAGAATTTTGTCATTTAATCTCTTCTGTCTTCCACCCTATCACAGACCTTCCCTTTTGTTCTTTCTTCCCCTCCCTCTTTGCCTGCCTCTGCACTTGCTTATAACCTGTTATATCTCTAACTTATTCCAGTTCTGACGAAAGGTCATTGACCTCTGTTTCTTTTACCACAGATGCTGCCTGACCTGCTGAGTATTTCCAGATTTTCTGTTTTTATTTTCGTGCACTGATAGCTAGGAGTGCAATCTGTTCTTTCTATAAAATGCAGGGGATGATCTCACACCACAATACTGAAACAGATAGAATACCTGATTAAATATTGGGAAGTTTTACATAACATTGCTGTGAGTTTGTGTGTGTATTTTTGTATTATTTGTATCAATTTAGGGATATTTTGGATCAGATGGAAGTGTCACAGTATAGAAATTCAGATGAAACATTTGATTTTACTAGAACTGTAATAATGTTTATCAAGTGGAACAAATATTTAAAACCCATCTTGGTGGCGATAACACAAAATACAAAACCACATTATTATCATAGCTTGATACATTTACTGTTGTAACAGGCCATCTGATCTAAACAAACAAATGAGGCTCAAATTGCTGAATAGAATATCTGCAGCATAATACGGGGAACAACAAGTAGATTCTTCCCATTTGTTTCATGAGAAACATTAGAGAAATATAAATAAAAAAGTTCTAGTTAGTTCTCATTATTCTGAAGGTCATTCCAGTTGTGAAAATAACTTCTGCTTCATAAGTCTCCAAATTGTAGGAAGCAGTTACTGCTCTGGACAAAAACTAAAGTTGCATCCAAAGGGAAAGAGAGACCTGATATGGTAGAGCACAGTAATAGGAAATCCCCCCCCCCCGCCCACAATTTCCACTTCCCTGTGAACCTAATCAACTGTGACATGAGAAAATATACTGGGAATCACCCAGCCAGCATCTGACCGCCACCTGAAAATCTCCTCAGCATTCCACTGTTTTGGACTTTACAATGATCCTTCCGACATCAATTTTGAACATGTACATCAAAATGCCATTAGAAAATGCTTGCAAACACCTCTTGAATACTGGGCTGCACTCAGCTTCAAATCGAAGCCAGCGTGTAAAGACTCCCTGGTGGTTGGCTAAAGGTAGCTTTCGATTACTCATTCTAAAGCATTTGGTTATGGAAAGGTGCCTTGGGAAAAGAACGGAATCTGAGAAACTCTACACCAATTTCTTCCAACTCACTGCTGTTTTGAAAATAATAGCCAGTTCTCTTACACTTTTCTTAACAAAGTAAATACATTTTTCTACATTTTTCAAAATTAATTTTTTTTTTTCTGAATCCGACTTAAGTAAGCCAATGAATGCTGTTTAATACGTTATTTGTTACATTTAGCTCTCCTGGTGATGGGAAATTATTTTACAGGTTAATATTCATACATGATTCAGAAATATTACTGAGCTGTGCATCAGTGTCAGCCAGGAAATATGTGCAACACAAAATTCTGTGGGTCGGTTCTATTGTCACCCACAGTCCTAATGTTATATACTTGGGCATACTTTCCATTCAGTCCCTTTATAACAATATAACAGTTTCAGAGTACAAGCCGGGTTCCTCATTTCTGTTGTGTATGTAACCTGTTCCACCTTAAGAGAGCTTAAGCCTGTTCCACCTTAAGAGATGTACTACTTTCTCAGGCTGCTGTAGACGTAATACCGGGGGTGAACACACCGGTATATAAGCACTGTGCAGTAATCTTGTATTCAGTGTAGTCCCTACCTCCAACCAGTAAAGACCTGTTTTATTGTTACTGATTAAGTCTGAGTATTAATTACTTGAACAACTCACAGACTTAACACTGGCGATGAGTCAGGTTCTTACCCTGCGGCAGTTATTCCACGGCAGCTTCGTCCACAGACAGGACATTGAAGAGAGGTTTCAAATCTCACCACCCCACTGGAAGCGACAGGCATTAGGACCCTGAAGCCTCCATCAGCGACTGAAAACTGGAGGACAGAAGACATCCTGCAGCTTCTTTTTCAACCTCGGTGGTGGGTAAGCCAAGCAGCATTGGCTGCAAAGACAGGGCTGGGGGAAGTCGGAGGTAGAAGGGCCATCGATCGCAATCCCTGATAAGGGCCGCACTCGGGCTGAAAGGCGCAGCGTCAGCAGACACTGAAGGCGCGAGAGCCGCGGTGAAAAGCGCGGGCCATCGATCGCGGCGGAGATCAGGGCCGCACTCGGGGCTGAAGGGAGACGGCGTCGGGGGACGGGTGAAGACCGCCAAGCGCGGGAAAACCGCCATTTTGTGGGCGGAGGACGACGGCAAGAGCGGGAAGCCGCCATCTTGGATAGCAGTAAAAAAAAAAAAAATCTGATAAATTGCAAATCTGATAAAGTACTACAATGCCTAAATACGGGAATATTAGCAACTTTGATAGTGACATCGAAGATTGGGCCATATATGTTGAACGAGTTAAAAATTATTGTAAGGCCAATAAAATTCGTGAGGCTGATAAAGCACTAACATTATTAAATTTAATGGGTGCGAAGACATACGGGCAATTGAAACACCTGTTATCACCAGATGAACCGGCGGATAAGACGTTCGATGAGATTGTTACTGCCCTGAAAGGTCATCTAAACCCCACGCCGCTGATGCTAGCGGAACGATTTAAATTTTACGACAGAAGGCAGCTACAGCATGAAAGCAATGCTGAATATTTGCTGGAATTGCGTAAATTAGCGAAATATTGCCAGTTTGGAATGGGACTGACAGATGCACTACGAGACAAATTTGTGTGTGGTTTATTTAAACAGGATACACAAAAGCGACTGCTCGAGGAGAATGAGCTGACGCTTGAGAAGGCGGTCACTATGGCAGCAGCACACGAAGCCACAGCGAGAGGCACGGCAGTAATGCAGCTACGGTCACCGGAGCTCAGTGCACACAAATTGGGTGTGAGTTCTGGCAAATGTTATCGTTGTGGAAAGACAACGCATGATCAGAACCAGTGTTGGTTTAAAAACCAAGAATGTAGAACTTGTGGTAGGCTTGGACATATAGCTAGAGTATGCAGGTCAGGGAAGAAGACCAGCAACAAGAAGTCACCGCAAGGAAAATACGCAAAAGTACACAAGGTGGCCGAACAGGAGTCCAATTCAGACGCTAGCAGTAATGAACTGGCTGGCTTAAGCAGTATTGAACTGGCTAGCTTAAGGGTACTCAACGTTGGTAAGGGTGCAGACCTCCAGACAATTTGGGTTACTCTTCAGATAGAAGGAGTCCAAGTAAAAATGGAATTGGACACTGGATCGGCATTGTCGGTCATGAATAAGAAAGATTACAGAAGGTTATTCCAACATATTCCCCTACAGGATACGGAGATTATATTGACAACCTACACGGGGCAGAGAGTGTACCCCATCGGGACAATAAAGGTTGCAGTGGCCAATAAGGGCGAAGGAAGTCAAATAATGGACTTATATGTGCTACCGGAGGGAGGTCCACCACTACTAGGCCGGGAGTGGTTTAGAAACATAAATATGGACTGGCATTCGCTAAAAGCCATAAAGAGTGAGAACTCGGTGCAGATAATCAGCTCAGACTCTAGAACTGATGATGGTAAGACCAACCCATGTGCAAAAGACAAAGTTTCAGCACAGAATTCCACTGAGCAACAACAACATAGTTTAACAGAGAATTCTGAGTCTGTCAAGTCTACTGATATGCACATTTTTGAGGGACACTGGGCTCGAACTCAACTCCATTTCAAACGACAGCAATTAGAACAAATGATTCGCCGTTTTGAGCAAGAGATGAATGAAATAAAAAAGTTCTTTGTTATAGAGTGGGAGAATCTGGAAAGGCAACAGAAACAACTGATGGAGAAAATGGAGCAGGAGCACACCAACCATCTGCGCGAGGAGGCCGAACGAATCAAAGCTGATTCAGGTTCTGAAGGTGCGTGCCATAATCTGGTGTCAGAAGAGTTAACGGTCAGCCAACTCCTTCATATGCTGAGGGACAAGACTCTGAAATGGGAAAAACTTGAACACGAGCTGCGATCTTCAAAGGAAAAGGGTTCGGAGCTCTCAAAAGTCATTGAAATGGCTGATGTGACGACACAGACTGAAATGACTGCAACAGAGCAGCCATTGGATGCCAAAAGTACGCTGACTCACGTCAATGTAGAACAACAGACCGCTGAAACAGCTGCTCCGGTAGAGGGATTGCATAGTCCGATCAATCAATCTCCAAAGGAAGTTGAAGTATTAAAATCACAAATGAGGTCACTAGTAAACGACTTGCTGAAAGCCCAGAAAAAGCTGGATGCAGAGGTACACATGAAGAAGTCTCTTCAGGAAAGATATCTGGATTTGGAACAAGAGTTGGCTAACGTCCAGCTGGGTATGGAGGAAATAGACGACCCTCTCGCTGACCTGTCGGACGACTCCGAATATTACTATGTCCTGTCCTGCCCAACTTGTAACTTCGACTCCCACCATACAGAAATCATGGAGGAGCACCGAAATCTACGGAACATCGGGAGAAGGTGGCTCTACTACGAAAAAAGGAGGAAGAGAAGGAGGAACTGCGCATGCAGCTGGCAGCTGTGGCAGCTGACAATGGAGCCCAGAGAGTCTCCAAGAAGCAGAAAAGTAAAAGTAAAAACAGAAGATGACCCATCTGAACCATTATCACCTCGACCAGATCACACACGTGGTCCCTCCGAACGGAGCCAAATCAGTTCGGAAGTTCAAGCTGTTAAATCCATGAAAGGACTATTGAATGAGTAACATGAACCGACTACACCACAGAGATTGAATCTGTGAACTGTTTTCCGCAGAGACTGAATCTGTGATATGTTACGTTAAACATGAAGTTATATATGTATATATGTTATTACGTTATGTTAAATGGGGGGGATGACTATAAAGCTAAGAAGGGAGGAGTGTTGTGTATGTAACCTGTTCCACCTTAAGAGAGCTTAAGCCTGTTCCACCTTAAGAGATGTACTACTTTCTCAGGCTGCTGTAGACGTAATACCGGGGGTGAACACACCGGTATATAAGCACTGTGCAGTAATCTTGTATTCAGTGTAGTCCCTACCTCCAACCAGTAAAGACCTGTTTTATTGTTACTGATTAAGCCTGAGTATTAATTACTTGAACAACTCACAGACTTAACAATTTCAAAAAGGAAAATCATATCATCTTATCAATACTATCTGGACCGAGCATCTAGGAGATTCTTTAAACTTGCTCCCTTATTACAGCAAATTACTGTTGGGTGAGCCTTGTTTTTTCAGGATATGTATTCCTGGTTAATTTTCCTTTATTTGACAACATTTCAGTCTTTACCAATGACCGACTCCCAGTTTGATTATATTGCCTGTATGTGGCTGCTGTGTGTTCATAAGTAACAACCATTCTGACAGTTGTGAAGATGAAAATTTTACCCGCACTAGATTAATAAGTTCAAATATTTATAAACCTAATTTGATAAGAATACAATCTATCTGTAAATGACTGAATTACTTAAGAAAGGATCACTTTCATTGCTTCCCTCACAGAATTTTAACAGTCACTTCTGCAATAGATAGAAAATGGCATGCAACTCGCCTGAACCTTTCCAATGCCCATTAGCGAAGGGTGAGGGTGCTTCCCCCTGACGCATACACGTAAATTTTTTAAAACCTCTTTTCCATTACTTCTCACCTTTATAATCCCTTTCATCAGCCCCTCAGATACTCACCTCCAGTGTCCGGAGGTACACTTCTCACTGGAAGATGGAGCCTCACCTTTTCCCTTAGAAGTGAAAGATCCTCCTGAAGGTTTGAATGCCGGCCACAGTTGGCTGTTGGAATCATAACCATAGTTTGGTGAACCAGGTATCTTAATTTTAGCCCCATTCTGAAGTCTCAACATTTTATACAGTGAGGCATACAGTCCAGAAAACTCCAGGTTCAATTGCTGAGAGAAACAAATCTCAGCTGGGGCAGTGCTACAATTGGCTTCAACACCACTGGGTTAGGGAGGGGAAAGAAATCATCAAGGGGTTTGGTTTTGATTGTTATCCAGTGAGCTTTGCTCAAAGTAAGGATGTGTCAATAGGATTGTGTCAAGTAGTTTGCTGGTACCCACTGTCAAGGATCACTTATTAATATGGACAGCTAAGTAAGGCACCAGAAAGTAACCAGAACTTCAGTAAACCTTTCTTGGAAAAGAAGGGAATGTAAAAACTCTCCGGGGGTGAAGTGGAAACACCTTGACTACAATCTTACAATTTGTAACTCCTGTAAAGTGTATCAGAGTTACATCAGAATATGACAGTTTGTTACACTTTTTATGCACCACCTTTTGCCACTGTCCGAAGAAAATCTTCCCAACATGAACAATCTTCCAATAAGTTGTTCCTTTGTCAATGGCAGTTTTTCATTCTCGGTCTTTCACAATTCCCTAAAGAGAGTGGCAAGGACATAACCAATTTTAATGGCTATTTCTTACAGTATACTTGTATAAAGAAAGAAAAGAAAGACTTGCATAGTGTATTGATTTCTTTGTGGGTTCAATGATGAGACATTTATGAAAGAGAATGTCTTTTAATCCAAAGTTTGTTCAACTCAGTTAACAGCATTACAGGAGACACCATCTTAGAGATCCATCTAAAACGAAACTAAAACTAAAGTAAACTCCCTCTCTCACATGCCCTCTGCTGGTCAGGCATAAATAATCAAACAGGCAAATATGCTGGTAAGGCATCATAATCAAACAGGCAAATACCATCACTATTTGCTGATATCATTACATCTCCCTTTCTTAAAACAAAAGTATTTTACTTTTATCTAACAACATGTTTTCTTTGTATTACTCTGCATTTTAACTGTAACACTTAATGAACTTACATTATCATTATCATGATCAAGGTTTTTTAACCTTGTTTTGTGTGTTCACATGAAATATGTAAATACACTAGAACTTGAAGAGAGAATAAGATAACATTACTTCCTTCGATAACAATAGTCCTTAAACTTGCTCAATGAGTCTCTCAGGAGGCTTCACGTGTCTTGAGGATTTTCTGATTGATTGTCCTTGAATCTGAGTTGTTGTCTCAGATGATGGTTTCTCAGCTGTGTGATCAGGTTGTTCAACAGTATCAGTCTTTTGACCTGCTGTGGCTGGTCCCATGAGAAGATCCCGACGATTTCTTCGCAGAACAGCACCCTCATCTGTCTGAATGGTGTATGATCTTGGTTGGACTTCACTCAGGACAGTTCCCTTCTGAGTCCATATGTTTGTTTTGTCTTTGAACCTTACTTGGTCACCAGTGTGGAGTTCAGGTAGGTTTTGTGTTCCTCTGTCATAGTAGTACTTTTGCTTTTCTTTCTGTTGCTCTTTGAACTTCCTCACTTTCTCCCCCTCTTTTGTTTTCAGGAGGTTCTCCGGGATGGGTAGGTTTGACCTTAGCCGACGTCCCATAAGGAGTTGGGCTGGTGACTTACCACACTCGAGCGGCGTTGTGCGGTATTACAAGCATGCTCTGGTAGAAGTCAGTTCCACTGTCTTTTGCCTTGTACATCAGTCTTTTCACTGTCTGGACCGATTTTTCCACTAGTCCATTGGACTGTGGAAAGTGAGGACTTGACGTTGTGTGGACAAAGTCCCACTCTTTGGCAAAGTGTCGGAAACTTGCATTGTAAAACTGGGGTCCGTTGTCTGTGAAGACCTCGCTTGCCACGCCATGTCTGGAGAATATAGCTTTCATACATGTTATCACAGCATCTGCAGTGGTGGTGTACAGTCTACAAACCTCTGGATACAGGGAGTAATAGTCTGTGACTACAAGATAGTCCTTCCCTTGACATACGAATAGGTCAGCGCCTACCTTCTGGTAAGGTCTGTCTGGCGCTGGGTGTGGCTTTAGTGGTTCTACTGGATTGCTTGCTCGATATTTCAGGCATATTGTGCAGTTTGACACCTCATTTGTCACATCTTGGTTGATTCGTGGCCAGTACATCACCTCTCGTGCTCTTTTCTTACACTTTTCGATTCCCAGATGTCCTCCATGGATCCTTTTTAGCATCTCTTTTCTCAGACTCTTTGGGATAACTATTTTACTTCCTTTGTAGATGATGTCTTCGACCAGTGACCTTAGAGCCCTGCAGTTCCAGTACTCTGCCATGTCAGGTGAGCAGTCTTGCTTCATGTTGGGCCATCCATCCAAGATGCTTTTCCTCAGTCGTCTCATTGTTTCATCTTTGTTTGTCTCAGTCTTTATGAGCTCCATTTTTGCATCTGCTATGGGCAGTGCACTTGTGATCATGTCCACGTAGGCGTTCACTTTTTCATCCATTTTGGTGTTTGCGGGCTCTCTTGGGGCAACAGCTCTGGACAACGTGTCTGCTGTATACATCAGCTTACCCGGAGTGTACGCAACATTCAGTGTATAGCGTTGCAGCCTGATCATCATTCTTTGTATTCTAAGTGGACATCCATTTAGTGGCTTTTGGAACAATGCAATCAAGGGCTTATGGTCAGTCTCTACACTGATTGCTTGTCCTGACACAAACTGGTGAAATCTTTCACAGGCGTATGTGATGCTGAGCAGCTCCTTTTCTATTTGAGCATATCGCGTCTCCGCGTCTGTCATTGAGCATGATGCATATGCAATAGGTTGCCAGTAGTCATATTTTTGCAGAAGAACTGTACCGAGCCCACTCTGTGATGCATCTGATGATATCTTGATGGGTCTCGCTGGGTCATAAAACCTCAGAACTGGTTCCTCTGTGAGCAGTTTCTTTAGATCGCTCCATGACTTCTCATGCTCATGATTCCATTCCCATTCTATGTTCTTTTCAGTTAGTCGTCTCAGTGGCGCCATCTTTTCTGAGAGGTTGGATATGAATTTACCCATGTAGTTGATCATTCCATTAAACCTCTGCACGTCCTTTTTGCATTGTGGCTTTGGCATATTCTCAATGGTGGACACCTTTCTGGGATCTGGTCTGATGCCCTCACTGCTAAGGATATCTCCCACGAATGTCAGTTCTGTCACCCCGAGCTTGCATTTCTCTCTATTCAGCTTCAGGTTTGTTTTCCTTGTTGCTTCCAGCACTTTTTTCAGTCTCTCGTCATGCTCAGTTCTCGTGGTTCCCCATACTATGAAGTCATCCATTGATGTATCAACTCCCTCCAGGTGCTCATAGATCATATGGATAGTTTTGTGATACACTTCAGGAGCTGAGGCAATGCCAAATGGTAACCTTAGGAAACTGTATCTGCCAAATGGACTGTTGAACGTGCACAGTCTTGAACTTGCCTCGTCCAGTTTCATCGGCCAAAATCCTGATGATGCATCTAACTTGCTGAAATACTTTGCATTTGCAAACTGTGACATGATTTCCTCACGTGTAGGAAGCTTGAAGTGCTCTCTCTTTATTGCTTTGTTTAGATCTCTTGGATCCAGGCAAATTCTGAGCTTTCCATTCTTTTTGTCCACAACGACGAGGGAACTCACCCACTCAGTTGGCTCATCTATCTTCTGAATCACGTTCAGGCTTTCCATCCTGTCCAACTCTGCCTTCAGTTGCTTTTGAAGAGCAAACGGAACTTTTCTGCATGGATGTATGACCGTTGGCATACTTTTATCTACTCTGATCGTGTGTTCTCCTGGAAGGCAGCCTAGACCCTGAAATAGGTCGTTGTACTCTTTCATGAGTTCATCATAGACTGTCTCTCCTTCGCTTTCCACAACGAGGACTCTCTTTACCAGGTTCAGTCTCTCACAGGCTATTAAACCTAGTATGGCCTGCACATCCTTTGGCACCACGATTAATGCTAACGTGTGCTCTCTGTCCTTGTGTGTCACTTTGACAATGCATCTTCCTTTCACTGGTATATCAGTAACTGAGTATCCTGTCACTTTCACTTTTATTCCATGTATCTTTGGTCTGGGTCTAATTTTCTTAAAATCAGTCTCTGATATCACATTAACTTGTGCTCCAGTATCCAATTTAAATGGAATGTGTATGTCATTCACTTTTAGTGTCAACATCCAGTCTCTTTTTTCTTTTTTGTTTTCAGACACAACATCCACATAGAACTCCTCTATCCCCCTTTCATCTACTGCTTGGACCTTGCTTTGTTGCGCTTGGTTCTTACAGCAACGGGCATAATGGTTGTTTTTGTTGCAACTATTGCATGTTTTACCATATGCTGGACACTTTCACAGAATCACAGAATCACAGAAACCCCACAGTGCAGATAGAGGCCATTTCGACCCATCGAGCCTGCACCAACACATATCCCACCCGATCCCCGTAACCCCTACACCAACACATATCCCACCCTATCCCTGTAACCCCACGTATTTAATCCCCCTAACACTAAGGGTCAATTTATCATAGCCAATCAACCTAACCCACACATCTTTGGACTGTGGGAGGAAACCGGAGCACCCGGAGAAAACCGGGTGGATGCTGTGTACCGCATCGACTACATGACTTTCGATTGCCCCTTTCATTTTTGTTCGCTGGCCACGCCTCTTTTTTCACATTGGCGCTCTTTTTGTTAAACGGTTTGTGTCCGTTCTTTCTCACTGCATCCACGTTGCAGCTACTGTCACTGAACAGCTCCTTTGCCTGCGACTTCACAGTCTCTGTAGCCCTACACAGTGCTATGGCTTTTCCCAGGTCTAGATTTTGCTCTCTTAGCAGTCTTTCCCTTTGACCATTATCTGGAATACCACACACCAGTCTGTCTTTTATCAGCGAGTCTGTCAGTCCCCCAAATTCACACGTTTTGCTTCTGTTTCTCAGTTCAGTCACATACTGATCAATAGTCTCTCCCGTTTTCTGTACACATGTGAAAAATCTGTGCCTCTCAAACGTCACGTTACGTTTAGGTATGCAGTAGGCCTCAAACTGTTCCATTATTTTATCCAGCTTCATTTTGTCTCCATCAGCAGCGAATGTGAAGTTATTATACACCTCCAGCGCTTCATCACCCACGACATGTAAGAACACTGACGCTTTCAGTTTATCACTTTTCTCGTCAGCTCCGATTGCCGCTATATACAACTCCAAACGTTGTTTGAACCTCCTCCAATTTTCAGCCACATTACCTATCAACTGAAGCTTCGCCGGTGGGTGTAAACCTTCCATTTTTCACTTCATTAGCTATTCTCCAAAGGTAAGTAACGATGTTCTCTTTTGGCTTGCTAATATGTGGAGAGCTGATTTAACTTCAGATTTTTCCTCTTCATCTCTTTCAATCACATCTTCTGACACCATGTATTGATTTCTTTGTGGGTTCAATGACGAGACATTTATGAAAGAGAATGTCTTTTAATCTAAAGTTTGTTCAACTCAGTTAACAGCATTACAGGAGACACCATCTTAGAGATCCATCTAAAACAAAACTAAAACTAAACTAAACTCCCTCTCTCACATGCCCTCTGCTGGTCAGGCATAAATAATCAAACAGGCAAATATGCTGGTAAGGCATATTTGATTATGATCAAACAGGCAAATACCATCACTATTTGCTGATATCATTACACATAGCACCTTTCATGACCATCAGATGTCCCAAAATGCTTTACAGTGTAGTCACTGTTGCAATGTTGGAAATGTGGCAGCCAAGTTGTGCACAGCAAGCTCCCACAAACAGCAATGTGATAATGACCAGATAATCTGTTTTAGTGATGCTGGTTGAGGGATAAATATTGGTCAGGACACCGAGGATAACTCCCCTGCTCTTCTTCAAAATAGTGCCATGGGATCTTTTACATCCACCTGAGAGAGCAGACGTTTCATCCGAAAGACGGCACCTCCGACAGTGCAGCAGTCCCTCAGTGCTGCACTGGAGTGTCAGCCTAGATTTTTGTGCTCAAGCCTCTGGAATGAGACTTGAACCCACAACCTTCTGACTCAGAGGTGAGGATGTAACAACTGAGGCACTGGCTGACACTTTTAAAAGTCCATAGGGGCCTTGCTCTCTCTTTAACTTCCTCAGCCTATCAGGGACTGCCTTATCTGAAACAGCTATTGCTTTCAGCAATTCATCCACCCCATCACCGGAAACTCATCATGCTGAGGAGACTGCCCATGGTCTCCTCCATAAACACAGAAGAGAAAAATGAATTTAGTATATTTGCTATCCCTTGGTATCATAACACCTTTCAGGTCTTTCAATGGCTCCACCATTTCTTTTTTAACTGCTTGAGCTATATTTATAGAAATGCTTGACATTTATTTCAATATTTCCAATCAACAAAAGCTTTCATTTTTATAGTGCTTTTAAAGTAGACAAAAATGCCCCAGGGCACTTCATGGAGTTGCAAGGAAGGAGATATTAGGAGGAGTGACCAAAAGCTTTGTAAAAGAGGTAGGTTTTAAGGAGGAACTTAAGGGAGGAGAGGGAGGTGGAGAGATGGAAGGGTTAAGGCAGAGAATTCCAGAGCACAAGGCCGAGCCGGCTGAAGGCACTGTGGCGAGTGGTTTGGATGAAGGGATGGTGAGATGCACAAGAGGCCAGAGTCAGGGGAGTGGAGAGTTCAGGGTGGAGGGGAGTTGTAGGACTGGAGTAAGGGAAGGGTGAGGCCATGAAAGGATTTAAACACAAGGATAAGAATGTTACATTTGTGGTGTTGGAGGACCAGAAACCAATGCACAGTCAACGTGGACAGGGATAATGGGTGAGCAGGTGTGGAAAAGGATGAGCTGAAGTTTACAAAAGACAGAGGCCTGGAGGGTGACAAGGAGAGCAATAGAATGATGAAGGCATGGATGAATGTTTCAGCAGCAGATGGGCTGAGGCACAGGTGGAAAAGGGCTTCGTCACAGACATGGAATTAGATGGTTTTTGTGATGCAGAGGGTATGGGGTGGGAATCACAGGGTCAAATAAGACACCAAGGTTGTGAACTGTCTGGTTTAGCCTGGGACGGTGATTACAGAGGGGGATGGAATCAGTGGTAAGGGTATTGAGTTTGTGGTGGGGGCCGAAGATGATGGACATAAACATTGGTAATACTGAAGCCAAGACTGGATGTTGGATAAGTAGCGTTTTAACACAGAGGCAGTGAAGTGTTCGAGAGAGGTGATGGAGAGGGCGAGCTAGAGCTCGGTGTCATCAGTGTACATGTGGAAGCTGGCCCCATGTCTACCAAGGGGGAGGCATGTAGATGAGGAAGAGGGGCAAGAATAAATCCTTGGGGGGACTCCAGTGGTAATGGCGTGGGAGCTAGGAAGAGAAGATATTTGTGGAGATGCTCAAAGAGCTTTAGTTGCAATGCGTTGCTGCACTGCATTCACTTGCTCCTAATTGCCCAATTTCCCATTCACACTTTCTTCCAAAAGTACACACCCCACTTACAAGCAGTTCAGAGAGCATACATGCAGATTGCCAAGAGCTAAGATGAAAGGACTCCAAGTGGGTGCTTGAGTATAACCAGCTGAAATGAAGTAGTTTGCCAGCATTGATGATCGGTAAACTTCCCACTGCTTGTCCAGCTAGGACCATCCTACCCCTTGCCACAATGGCTTGAAAGTTTGTTTTGAACTGAGTTCAAAGAATTCCAGCCCCCAGTGATAAGTCTACCTTTCCAGGTGCCATCAATTAGTCAATTTTGGCTCGACATTTACCAACAACAACAACATGCATTTATATAATGCCTTTAACATAGTAAAATGTCCCAAGGCGCCTCACAGGAGTATTATCAATCAAAATTTGACACCGAGCCATGTAAGGCGATAATAGGACAGGGGAAAGAGGTAGGTTTTAAGAACCGCCTTAAAGGAGGACAGCAACATAGAGAGGTTTAGGGAGTGAATTCCACAGCTTAGGGCCTCGGCAGCTGACGGCACAGGAGGCAATGATGGAGCGATGAAAATTGAGGATGTGCAAGAGGCCAGAATTGGAGGAGTGCAAAGATCTCGGGAGGTTACAGAGATAGGGAGGGGTAAGACCATGGAGGGATTTGAAAACAAGGTTGAAGATTTTAAAATTGAGGCGGCCAATGTGGGTCAGCGAGCACAGGGGCGATAGGTGAACGGGACTTCATGCAAGTTAGGATACAAGCAGCAGTTTTGGATGAACTAAAGTTTATGTAGGGTGGAAGATGGGAGGCCAGCCAGGAGAATATTGGAATAGGCAAGTCTAGAGGTAACAAAACATTGTTGAGGGTTTCAGCAGCAGATGAGCAGACGGGCGATGTTACGGAGGTGGAAGTAGGTGGCTTTGGTGATGGAGAGGATATGTGGTAACAAGCTCATCTCGGGGTCAAATATGACACCAAGGATGTGAATGGTCTGGTTCAGCCTAAGACAGTTGCCAGGGAGAGGGATGGAGTCATAGAGTCATAGAGTTATACAGCACAGAAAGAGGCCCTTCGGCCCATCGTGTCTGCGCCGTCCATCAAGCCCTGTCCAATCTAATCCCATTTTCCAGCATTTGGTCCATAGCCTTGTATGCAATGGCATTTCAAGTGCTCATCCAAATGCTTCTTGAATGTTGTGAGCGTTTCTGCCTCTACCACCCTTTCAGGCAGTGAGTTCCAGACTCCAACCACCCTATGGGTGAAAAAGTTCCTCCTCAAATCCCCTCTAAACCTCCTGCCCCTTACCTTGAATCTATGCCCCCTTGTTATTGACCCCCCTACTAAGGGGAAAAGTTCCTCTTTATCTACCCTATCTATGCCCCTCATCATTTTGTACACCTCAATCAGGTCCCCCCTCAGCCTTCTTTGCTCCAAGGAAAACAACCCCAGCCTGTTTAGTCTTTCTTCATAGCTGAGGCGCTCCATCCCAGGTAACATCCTGGTGAATCTTCTCTGCACCCTCTCAGTCGGTGGGTAGGGAACACAGTTTGTGGCAGAGTTCAATATTCCATCACCAGGCATGTCACCTTGAAGCTAATCAACCCCAGAGAGACCCAACTTACCACTAGGAATATAGTTAATAGTTATTCTTTAGATAATTGACAAGCGCTGGCGTGAGTCTTCATTAAATGGACAGTAGTTACCAGTAACTCTTCCTGAGTAGCATAGTGAATAGTGTAAGGCACCATAAAATTTGTGGATACATTTTCACTAACTTCCTGTTCATAGCATGGACATACACTGTACCCATTAAATTCTGGTTCCACCAGGTGAAGGTGTGGAGTTTCAGCAGCTGCTGCTTGCCTCTCTTCAACCCAATCAAATTACACACCAAACGTTGAATATATGACTGCGTGTTCCATACATGGCCTCCTAGTGACATTTTCCAACAACTGTTGTCCCAAGCCTCACTTTCCTTAGCAACCATATGACAAGTATTCACTTTCAGCATGGTGGAATGATCATGCCTGTCACCTTGATGTTCTAAACCAGGGCGTCCCCTTTGGCAGCTGGATACATGGGTCAAAACCAATCAGTGGGCCACATATCATTATATAGAAAGGTTATCCTTCATAGACAAAAATACAACACGCTCAGACACAAAAAAGCCAAGATTCCCTTGCACAAAAAAGTCAAACTCTCCACCTCCATTTCCCCTGTTCCACAATCCTCTCCCCATTTTACCCCCATAATCTCCATTTGTTTCCTACATCCCCCTTCCACCAATGCTTGAAAACTTAGAAGTTACAGGCCTAGAAATTTGAGTAGGCCGGAAACCTGCTGGTGGCAACGCAGGCTGCAGTTAATGGCCGTCCGCAAAAAGAGCGCAGGCAGCACTGGTATTTTGGTGCAGCCTGCTGATTTAGATTAGCGCAGCACAAAACCACCAGTGTAACGCACTGTTTCTGGCAGTAGTCTCAGGAGGAGGTCCAATGTAGCGTGGTTGTAGCTGGAGTGAGGCAGCGTTCCTTTAAAGCTAGCCTGTCATTTTTGAAAACAGTGTCGATCCCTTAAAGGGGAACGGCCTTCTAAAATGTAAAAAACAAAAATCATTTAAAAATAGGCAGTCTTTAGCCCTTAGAGCTCACCTGCCTTCTGTAAAAATAATTAAAAATAATTCCGAAATGGCAGTATTCAGCTCTTAAAGCTGAACTGCCTTCAACACATAAAAAAATGGTAAAAGTGCTTCAGCACTAACACAAATGGCTCAACAAGACAGGGAAGGGGCACCCAGGGTCTCGCACACAGCACTCTAGCTTTGTGCAGATGGTCAACACTGCAAGAGAGGTCCTCTACCCACAGTAGCCAGAAGGCCCTCCAGAAAGAAGGATGTGAGACCAGATCTCCGAGACCGTCACTGCCAGCAGTATCGCCCCCATAACCTGGCTCCAGTTCCCAAAGAAGCTTCATGATCTCAGACCAGTGGTCAAGGTCAGTGAATGCATCTTCAAAAGCCGTCTCCTACTAACTGCACCACTAGCCTCACACACTGCTCATTGCATGACCCCCCACCCCATCACTCACCTACCAACAATCTGTATCAAACACGAGGCACACCTCCCATTCCTAGCTTCACCTCACCCCCTTGAAGGAGACGGTGCTGGCCATTCTTGGCAGGGGCATGCTGAGCCCTTGGCCAGTGGCGGGGCTGAAAGGATACAAGCTACTGGTATCCTCATACGTTATCCTCCTTTTCACTTCTCACATCCCACTTCCCCTTTATCCCACAATCTCTTCTGATTTACAAGGTGTGCCTTCCTCATTTCACACATCTAAGAAATGCAGCCTGCCCAGCCAGTGGTTGACCAAAAAGAGGGAGAGGAGAGTGAAGAAGAAGAAGAAGAAACACCATCACTGAATTTGACACTCCCAGCCACTAGCTCCTAGAGGTGATCCAGCAAGGCCATCTGCAGTGTCCCCCACTGAAAGTCAGCAGCCTTCCATCAGCCATGCTGCAGCCACTGGGGTAGCACTGCGTGACATCAGTAGGATAGGCAAAGGCGCACACAAGACAATCACGAAGAGAATGCACAAGGGTGACGATTTCTTGATGTCCAATTAGATGGATAGATGTATAAAGTTGAATTGAAAAGTTTGCTTTGTGGTGGCTTTTATTTCAGCATTGTGGCCAAGAGGACACTGTGATGGTCAGTAACAGAGGCAAGGTGTGGGACAAATATTGAAAGGGGAATTCGGGATTCGGGTTGTGGTCACTGATACCGCAGGCAGCTGATTCCATCCCGGATATCCCGGCCAGAAAGAGGCTGCCTGGGTTGCATCCTTCCTTCTGCTTCTTCCTCTTCTGCATCTTTTCCCTCTGCGAGTGGATGCTGGAAATCTGAAATAAAAGCAGAAAATACTGGAAATATTCAGCAGGGTGCATCTCGACCTGAGACGTGAACTCTGTTTCGCTCTCCACGGATGCTGCCTGAGCTGCTGAGTATTTCCAGTATTTTCTGTCTTCTCAGAGGCCTTCCTTTACCATCCGAAACCTTGCAAGCATCCAGTAACACTCCCTGCACACTTTAAAAACTTTTAACATCTATTGCCACTTCTTCAATAAAATATAAGAAAACCAGTCCAAAAGCTGAAATCCAAACTTACCTGAAAGATGTCCGTGTCCCTTTAAGAAGTGCTGACAGTGTCTCTGCAGGTTTTCTTCATGGCTGCTTTTCTGTGCATGCTTAGGACCCAGCGTAATGATGATCAGAAATGTCCAAGTTAGCAGTTGTGGCTGTGATGAAATATTCCATTCATCACTGCCTGTGACTGTGGTTGGTTTCAGGTTTCAGTTCCCTTACCTCAGTTCCGTCTCCTCACCATTGTATTGTATATTGTAATGTATTGTGTGTAGGGCTCCGCCCATACCTGGCCCCTATGTAAGCAAGCTCAGTCTGGCCTCATATCCAGGACTGCAGACCTCCAGATGGAAGATACCTCTCTCCACTGCGTGTTACCTTCTAAGTTAATAAAAACCTTGTTTTGTTTCGCTAACATCGAGTCTCGGAATTATTGAGGCACATCAATTTTATTAACTTATTTTTCAACACAATGGATCAACTCCTAAAACCCGAACGTTTGGATTTGGACCAGCATGCTTCGGACACATCGGCACGCTTCGGACACTGGTTTATGTGTATGGAATTCTTCCTGGACAATTCCGCAGCCGTCAAAGACGCTACGGACGCTGTGAGTATGAAACTCGGAATTCTGTGGAATTGGGTAAGCCACCGGGTTTACCCCCTCATCCAAGACGCCGACACGTACCTGGCCGCCTGCGACATCTTAAAGGCGCATTACCAGCAACCTACGAATGAGGTGTATGCTAGGCATCTGCTCGCTACTCGCGCACAGCAACCCGGGGAATCGGTGGAGGAGTTCCTAGGCACCCTGAAAAAGCTTGGCAAAGACTGCAAGTGCCAAGATGTAAAAGCTGCAGTGTACACTGACGAGCTTGTTCGCGATGCCTTTATCACAGGCCTCAGCTCCACTTACATCCGGCAGAGACTGCTGGAAAAAACGGGATTGGACCTGAAACAGGCTGCGGACACCGCGCGATCCCTGGATGTGGCCCAGAGAAACTCGGACGCCTACTCTTCAGCCCGCGCCGTCCACGCCGCCACGTGTGCACCAAGGGCGCCGCCATCTTGGAAGGCATCTTCCCCGCCCGGCAGCCCGACACCGTCGGGGCCCCGCTCTCCCCCCAGAAGCCCTACGACAGCCGCGACGCGTCGGGGACCCAACTGCTACTTCTGCGGGCAGCCAAAGCACACCAGAAACCTGTGCCCGGCGAAAGGCACCACCTGCTTTAAGTGCGGTAAGAAGGGGCACTTCGGGAAGGTGTGCAGAGGGAACCCCGCCGGAAAACCCGCCACCGCCGCGTGTGCGCCGTGGGAGCGGCCATCTTGGACGCCATCTTGCCCGACCTCGTGGGGTCCGCCATCTCATGAGCAGACAGCGTAGACGCCATCTTGTCTCGATCAGGGCCCTACAGTGGCATCGGTCACAGTGGACCAGACCAGGCCGCACCCGCTATCCAAATCAATGGTGGACATTGAGGTAAACGGGTGCCGGGTTAAATGTTTAACTGACAGTGGAAGCACGGAGAGTTTTATCCACCCTGAACTGGCACAACAACTCTCCCTAAAGGTGGTCCCTACTCAGGGTACCATCTCTATGGCTGATAAAACCCAGACATCGACCATTCTGGGTTACTGCACGGTACAATTGTCCGTTAACGGAACTGTATACGATAATTTTAAAGTATTAATCATGAAGAATCTATGTGCGAGCGTGATCTTGGGCCTGGATTTCCAGTGCAACCACCAAAGCATCACGCTCAAGTACGGTGGGTCCCAGCCGCCCCTCACAGTGTGCGGTCTGGCTACCCTGAAGGTAAAGCCGCCTTCGCTATTCGCGAACCTTACCCCTAACTGCCGGCCAATAGCGACCAAAAGCAGGAGGTACAGCTGGGAGGACAGGCGGTTTATCGCGACCAAGGTAGACAGGCTCCTGAAAGAGCGCATTATTGAACGCAGCAACAGCCCATGGCGCGCCCAAGTGGTAGTGGTAAGGGGTAGCGAGAAGAAACGGATGGTGATCGACTATAGCCAAACGATCAACAGGTACACCCAACTAGACGCCTACCCGCTACCCCGCATATCAGAAATGGTGAACCAAATCGCCCAATACCGGGTGTTCTCCACCATCGACCTCAAGTCAGCGTACCACCAGCTCCCTATCAGACCAGAGGACCGCCCGTACACCGCCTTTGAGGCGAACGGACGCCTCTACCAATTCCTCAGAGTCCCCTTTGGGGTGACGAATGGGGTCTCGGTCTTCCAGAGGGAGATGGACTGCATGGTCGATGACCACCACTTGCAGGCAACCTTCCCCTACCTCGACAACGTCACCATCTGCGGTCACAACCAGCAGGATCACGACTCGAACCTCGAGAGGTTCCTGAAAACCGCACAAAAACTCAACCTCACCTACAACGAGGACAAGTGCGTTTTCAACACCACGCGTCTCTGCATACTAGGCAGCGTGGTGGAGAATGGGGAAATCGGACCAGACCCCGACCGATTGCGCCCCCTACGGGAGCTGCCCCTGCCCAACACTCCCAAAGCCCTGAAAAGGTGCCTGGGGTTATTTTCTTATTATTCCCAATGGGTCCCCAACTACTCCGACAAAGCCCGCCCCCTCTTGAAAGCATCCTCTTTTCCACTCTCTGCTGAGGCCCACGCCGCCTTCAAAAGCATTAAGCAGGATATTGAGCGGGCCACGCTACAGGCAGTGGACGAGAACACTCCCTTTCAAGTGGAAAGTGATGCGTCTGACTTTGCCTTGGCGGCCACCCTCAACCAGGCGGGGCGGCCCGTAGCTTTCTTCTCGAGGACCCTCCAAGGGCCCGAGATCAGACGCTCCTCCGTAGAAAAGGAGGCCCAAGCCATCGTGGAGGCAGTGCGCCACTGGCGCCACTACCTAGCCGGCAAACGCTTCACCCTACTTACCGACCAGCGGTCGGTAGCGTTTATGTTCAATAATAAACAGAGGGGGAAGATTAAAAATGATAAGATTCTTAGGTGGCGGATCGAGCTCTCCACCTTCGAGTATGACATCATTTACCGGCCAGGGGCCCTTAACGAATCCCCTGACACCCTCTCACGAGGGATGTGTGCCAGCGCCACCGGGGATCGGCTACAGACCCTCCACAACGACCTCTGCCACCCAGGGGTCACGCGGCTGTTCCACTTCATAAAGTCCCGTAACTTACCCTACTCGATTGAGGAAGTTCGGTCTCTGACCAGGAACTGCCGCACTTGCGCTGAGTGCAAGCCTCGGTTCTACCGCCCAGATAGAGCCCACTTAATCAAAGCTACACGGCCCTTTGAGCGGCTCAGCTTAGATTTCAAGGGCCCCCTCCCGTCAGTCGACCGCAATGTTTACTTCCTGAACATTGTGGACGAATACTCCCATTCGCCTTCCCCTGCCCAGACATGACCAGCGCCACGGTCATTAAATGCCTCAACAGCCTGTTCTGCCTGTTCGGTATGCCGAGCTACATCCATACGGATAGGGGGGCGTCCTTCATGAGTGAAGAGCTACGCCAGTACATGCTGTCCAGGGGGATCGCCACGAGCCGTACCACCAGCTACAACCCCCGGGGTAACGGTCAAGTGGAGCGAGAGAGCAGGACAGTATGGAAAGCAGTCACTCTAGCTCTAAGGACCAAGGGCCTCCCTATCTCCCGCTGGCAGGAAGTCCTCTCAGATGTGCTCCATTCGATACGGTTGCTATTGTGTACTGCCACTAATGCCACGCCTCATGAACGAATGTTTGTCTTTCCCCGGAAATCCACCTCAGGCGTATCCATGCCGTCATGGCTCTCCACCCCAGGTCCGGTATTCGTGCGAAGGCATGTGAGGGGCCACAAGACGGACCCTCTCGTGGAGCCAGTGCACCTACTCCACGCCAACCCCCAATACGCGTATGTCCGGCACGCCGACGGAAGGGAGGACACCGTGTCCATAAAAGACGTTGCCCCAGCCGGTAACGACAACAACCACGGCAATAGCAACAACAACGATCACAGCAACTCTTACCCACCCACAACTCTTTCATCACCCCCGGAAGAACATCGACCAACGGCACCCCCACCAACTACCCCTTCAACAACCCTGGCAGCACCCCCGGCAGAGAACCAGGAGGCCACCGGGGACACCCAGCCGACACCCGCGACACCACAACAGCCACGTCGGTCGCAGAGGACTATCAAACCCCCGAGCAGACTAAATCTATAGAAGGGGTGAATGTGATGAAATATTCCATTCATCACTGCCTGTGACTGTGGTTGGTTTCAGGTTTCAGTTCCCTTACCTCAGTTCCGTCTCCTCACCATTGTATTGTATATTGTAATGTATTGTGTGTAGGGCTCCGCCCATACCTGGCCCCTATGTAAGCAAGCTCAGTCTGGCCTCATATCCAGTACTGCAGACCTCCAGATGGAAGATACCTCTCTCCACTGCGTGTTACCTTCTAAGTTAATAAAAGCCTTGTTTTGTTTCGCTAACATCGAGTCTCGGAATTATTGAGGCACATCAGTGGCGTCAAGTCAGACGTTGCATGCTGATTGACATCACAATCTTCTAATTTACCTTTCAGAGGCCAGCGCTGTCAACGGCTATGGCCCTTACCAAATGGCGGCCGTCGTGTCCCGCGCCAGAAGCGGCTGGAAGCTAGGCGGCCACCACTTTTTCAAGAAAACCAGCGTTAATGGCCAGCGCTAAGGTAAGCAATTTCTAGGCCACAGAACTTTAAATTTCCCAGGACTGGTAAACAGCTGCAAAATGGCTGCTGCTGAATTGGGGAGTAGCCTTTTCCGGTTCCTCAGGCCCGGAAAGTTTAAAGAGATGGAATTGAATTTGCACAAGCATGCAAAGGAAGGAAGGAGCTGACAGGGTCTTAAGAAGAAAAAGAAGAATACAGGGCTTAAAACATAGAAAAACGTCCCAAAGCACTTCACAGAGGCGTAATCAGACAAAGATGGATGCCAAACCAGAGAAGGAGATGTTGGGAGGGGTGACTATATGCTTGGTCAAAGAGGTGGGTTTTAAAGAGGGCCGTAAAGGCGGAGAAGGAATTGGATTGTCGGAAGGGTTTTGGGAGGGAATTCCAGAGGTTAGGGCATAGACAGCTGAAGTCATGGCCGCCAATGGTGGGATCAAGGGAGGACGGAATGCACAAGATGACTATGTGGTCAGATCAAACGAACATTTTGCCTGCAGGCCATGTCTTGGATACCCCATTTCTAAACGTTCGATTCTAATGGTGCACAAAGGTTTAAGCATGCATATACTGACTACTTAATCCAGGTCCTTGTGTGAAGGGCTTTATTATAGTTCATGTGAAAGAGCAGAATATCAAAACACTTATCAGGAGAGATCCATAAGCTTCTAAATAAGATGATCTTTAAGAAAAATAATAGATGGCTCATAGCGACTGTAAAAATGATGCATTCTCCTGATATCCAGAGTTAAACTTTGTGAAAATAGCACCTTAATAATCACTTACTTATGTAGGTAGGCATGGCAATTCTCCTGATGCTTGCTTCAAATGAAACCTCTTCTTTTAATCAAGTGTGAGTGAAGTGAGCTAATAATAAAATGGCTTGCAACATCTTTGGATTCAACAGATGACCTCTTTTACAAACACTTTTACAGTCAAATTTCACTTGGGCCTCTCTTGCCCCCAGCCGCTCTCTCTCTTCCCCCCCAGTCGCTCTCTCTCTTCCCCCCAGTCGCTCTCTCTCTTCCCCCCAGTCGCTCTCTCTCTTCCCCCCAGTCGCTCTCTCTCTTCCCCCCCAGTCACTCTCTCTCTTCCCCCCCAGTCACTCTCTCTCTTCCCCCCAGTCGCTCTCTCTCTTCCCCCCAGTCGCTCTCTCTCTTCCCCCCCAGTCGCTCTCTCTCTTCCCCCCAGTCGCTCTCTCTCTTCCCCCCCAGTCGCTCTCTCTCTCTCCCCCAGTCTCTCCCTCCCTCTCTCTCCCCGTCTCTCTCTCTCTCTCCCCCCTCAGTCGCTCTCTCTCTCCCCCTCAGTCTCTCTCTCTCTCCCCAGTCTCTCTCTTCTCTCTCCCCCCAGTCTCTCTACTGTCTCTCTCTCTCTCCCCTGTCTCTCTCTCTCTACCCCAGTCTCTCTCTCTCCCCCACAGTCGCTCTCTCTCTCCCCCCTCAGTCTCTCTCTCTGTCTCCCCAGTCTCTCTCTCGCTCTCTCTCTCTATCTTCCCGTCTCTCTCTCTCTCTCCCCCCAGTCTCTCTACTCTTTCTCTCTCCCCGTCTCTCTCTCTCTCCCCCCAGTCTCTCTCTCTCCTTCCCTCTCTGTCTGTCTCTCTCTCCTTCCCTCTCTCTCTCTCTCCTTCCCTCTCTCTCTCTCTCC
Organism: Somniosus microcephalus; assembly: GCF_052327205.1. NCBI lineage: Eukaryota > Metazoa > Chordata > Chondrichthyes > Squaliformes > Somniosidae > Somniosus > Somniosus microcephalus. The sequence continues at coordinate 206,264,751 of NC_140993.1, read as the reverse complement.
TTCCCTCTCTCTCTGTCTCACTCTCCTTCCCTCTCTCTCTCTGTCTCTCTCTCCTTCCCCCTCTGTCTCTCTCTCCTTCCCTCTCTCTCTCTCTCTCCTTCCCTCTCCCCCTCTCTCTCTACTCTCTCTCTCTCTCCCCTGTCTTTCTCTCTCTACCCCAGTCTCTCTCTCCCCCTCAGTCGCTCTCTCTCTTCCCCCCAGTCGCTCTCTCTCTTCCCCCCAACTCGCGCTCTCTCTTCCCCCCCAACTCGCTCTCTCTCACCCCGTCTCTCTCTCCTTCCCTCTCAATTTCAATTCAATTCAATTCAAATTGCTTTATTGGCATGACAAGTTACATCTTATGTTGCCAAAGCATCGGAAAACATTCATGTTTGTTCACAAAAATACAGATCTATCCATACAGTGTATAAACAGATATATCCCTGAGTGTATAAATATATACTTTCATATAATTTATATATACTCTTTTCTTATATTTATTGGTTGTCCCTCTGTTTATGGCAAGCTGTAACATAGTGTGCCGCTAGTGTTATGCAATTTCTCTCTTCCCCTAGTAGGTATGGGAGTTTTTGGTCATCATTCAAATTTCTGAATTCAGGGCATATTTTTGTGAATTTTGGGTAGAAATTCTCCCTTATGCCCTGATATTTTCTACAAGCTGTGAGGAAGTGCATCTCTGTCTCCACCACTCCCTGACTGCAGTGAGAGCATATCCTGTCCTCTCTTGGTAGCCGGGTCTGTCTGTGTCTACCTTTTTCGATCGCCAGGTTATGTTCACTAAGTCTCTACATTGTCAAAGTTTTTCTCAGTTTGCTATCCTTTACCATGGTCAGGTAATCAGCCATGTTGTATTGTCTGTTTAGGGCCAAGTAGCAATTGAGTTTGATTTGGGTTTTTGTTGTTTCTGCCCAATATGACAGATATTTTTCCTTTTGCTTAGCGACGATTGTGTTGGGTCGAATTCTTTGTGTTACGCTGTCACTGTCCTGGGGCTGGTTATTGTTAGTAGTGTTAGTAGTTACTTCACCGAGTCCCAGGACTAGTTGACTGAGGGTATGCTTCTTTATGGTCCTCTCTTGGCATTTCAGGGCTTCGTAGTGATAGCATTGGGGGTTGCTCATTTCTAGGTGTTTCCAAAATTTGGTGGCTCTTTTTTGGATAGTGATTATTAATGGATATTGGCCTAGTTCTGCCCTGCATGCATTGTTTATGGTTTTCCTTTGAGTCCGGAGTATACTTTTACAGAATTCTGCATGCAGGATCTCAATTGGGTGTTTGTCCCATTTTGCAAATTCTTGTTGTGTTAGCGGTCCCCACACCTCACTGCCATAGAGTGCAATTGGTTCAATTACTGATTTGAAAATTTTGAGCCAAATGCTAATTGGGATTTCTATTTGGATTGATTTTTTAATGGCATAGAAAGCCCTTCTTGCTTTCTCTTTCAGTTCATTCACAGCCAGTTTGAAATTTCCCGTAGAACTGATTTTTAAGCCCAAGTATGTGTAGTTAGTGGTTTGTTCAATTTTGGTTGTTCCTAGTGTGAAATTTATTTTGGGTCCCTGATGTCTGGATCTTTGCTGGAACACAAGGACTTTGGTTTTTTGGGGATTTATTGTCATGGCCCAAGTCTGGCAGTATGACTCCAGCAGATCCAGGTTCTGCTGTAGACCCTCCTTAGTTGGTGACAGCAGAACCAGGTCGTCTGCATAGAGGAGGAATTTAACCTTGGATTCATATAGGGTGAGGCCGGGTGCTGTAGATTGTTCAAGTAGTTTTGCCAATTCATTTATGTAAATATTAAAGAGTGTCGGTGAGATTGGCGAGCCCTGCATCACCCCCCGCCCCTGTGGGAAGTATTTTGTTTGTTTGTCTCCAATTTTAACTGCACATTTGTTGTTTGTATACATTGATTTAATTACATCATATGTTTTTCCCCCTACCCCGCTTTTGATAAGTTTCAGGAATAAACCGTCATGCCAGATGGAGTTGAAAGCGTTCTGGAAATCTATAAAGCATGCGTAGATTTTGCTTTTGTTTTGATGAACGTGTTTGTCAATTAGGGTCTGTAGGGTGAAGATATGATCTGATGTTCTATAGTTTGGCAGGAATCCAATTTGGCTTTTACTCAAGGCATTGTGCTCCTCAAGGAAGTTTATAAGTCTTTTGTTTATGATGCTACAGAATACCTTCCCCAGGTTACTGTTTACACAGATGCCTCGATAGTTATTTGGGTCGACTTTGTCCCCACTTTTGTATATGGGCGTTATGAGTCCTTTGTACCAGATATCAGGGAAGTAACCGACACTCAGAACCAAGTTGAAGAGTTTTAGGATAGTCAGTTTCATTTTATCGTCTGTGTGTTTAATCATCTCGCTTAGTATGCCGTCTGCCCCGCAAGCTTTTCCTGGTCGCAGGTCCTCTCTCCTTCCCCTCTCTCTCTCTCTCTCTCTCCTTCCCCCTCTCTCTCCTTCCCTCTCTCTCTTTCCCTCTCTCTATCTCCTTCCCTCTCTCTCTCTCTCTCCTTCCCTCTCTCTCTCTCTCCTTCCCTCTCTCTCTCTCTCTCCTTCCCCCTCTCCATCCCTCTCTCTCTCCTTCCCTCTTTCCTTCCCCCTCTCTCTCTCTCCTTCCCCCTCTCTCTCACTCCTTCCCCCTCTCTCTCTCTCCTTCCCTCTCGCTCTCTCTCCTTCCCTCTCTTTCTCTCTCTCTCTCCTTCCCTCTCTCTCTCTCTCTCCTTCTCTCTCTCTCTCTCCTTCCCTCTCTCTCTCTCCTTCCCTCTCTCTCTCTCTCTCCTTCCCTCTCTCTCTCTCCGTCCCTCTCTCTCATCCCCCAGTCGCTCCCTCTCTCTCTTCCAACAACAACATGCCCTCAAAAAAGCCTCGGCACCGCCGGGCACCCCCAGCTAGTCTATATATATAAAAGACCTCTTCTGTCTGTCTGTCTGTCTGTTCTCTATACGTTCGAAAGTTATAGAGCGTACCTACACGTGCGTCACATCAAAAGAAAGCTTACGATTCCGGACCGGTCATAGGCATATTTACTTTTCCGTCAGACGAAAATTGTGCCCACGGTATCCCAAAAACGTTCAAAATTGCACTCATTATCCCCTCATTAGCATTGAGTGACTATGATGTCAAAGAGCTGCTATGATGTCAGAGCAGTTTTTGTGCTGTCATAAAGAAATCAATGCTTTCACTGTGCCCAGCCTAGTCAGCTGGGTGACCCAGTCTCTCTCTCTCTCTCCCCCTCAGTCTCTCTCTCTATCTCTCTATCTCCCCATTCTCTCTCTCTCCCCAGTCTCTCTCCCCCCCAGTCTCTCTACTCTCTCTCTCTCTCCCCGTCTCTCTCTCTCCCTCTATCTCCCAGTCTCTCTCTCGCCCCCAGTCTCCCAGTCTCTCTCTCTCCTCCAGACTCTCCCTCCTCCAGTCTCGCTCTCTCTGTCTCTCTCTCTCCTCCAGTCTCTCCCTCCGCCAGTCTCTCTCTCTCTCCCCGATCTCTCTCTCGCTCCCCGTCTCTCTATCACTCTCTCTCTGTCTCCCAGTCTCTCTCTCTCTCCCCATCTCTCTCTCTCTCCCCTCAGTCTCTCTATCTCCCCGTCTCTCTCTCTACCCCCGTCTCTCTCTCCCCCCCAGTCTCTCTCTCTCCCCCCAGTCTCTGTTTCTCTCCTCCAGTCTCTCTCTCCCACAGTCTCTCTCTCCCCCCAGTCGCTCTCTCTCTCCCCTCCAGTCTCTCTCTCCCCAGTCTCTCTCTCCCCCGTCTCTCTCTCTCTCCCCACTCTCTCCCTCTCCCCCCAGTCTCTCTCTCTCACACTCCCAATCTCTCTCTCTCTCTCTCACTCCCAATCTCTCTCTCTCTCACACTCCCAATCTCTCTCTCTCTCTCACACACCCAATCTCTCTCTCTCACACACCCAATCTCTCTCTCTCACACTCCCAATCTCTCTCTCTCTCACACTCCCAATCTCTCTCTCTCTCTCACTCCCAGTCTCTCTCTCTCTCACACTCCCAATCTCTCTCACACTCCCAATCTCTCTCTCTCTCTCACTCCCAGTCTCTCTCTCTCACACTCCCAATCTCTCTCTCTCTCACACTCCCAATCTCTCTCTCTCTCACACTCCCAATCTATCTCTCTCTCTCTGTCTCCCAGTCTCTCCCTCTCTCCCCATCTCTCTCTCCCTCCCCTCAGTCTCTCTCTCTCTCTCTATCTCCCCAATCTCTCTCTCTTTCTCTGTCTCCCCAGTCTCTCTCTCTCTCCCCAGTCTCTCTCTCCCTTCCCCGTCTCTCTCTCTCGTCTCTCTCTCCCCCTCAGTCTCTCTCTCTCTCTATCTCCCCATTCTCTCTCTCTCTCCCCAGTCTCTCTCCTCTCTCTCCCCTCAGTCTCTCTACTCTCTCTCTCTCTCCCCCGTCTCTCTCTCTCTCCCTCAGTCTCTCTCTCTCCCCCTCAGTCGCTCTCTCTCCCCCCTCAGTCTCTCTCTCTCTCTCTCTCTCTCTCTCTCTCTCTGTCTCCCAGTCTCTCTATCTCTCTCCCCCAGTCTCTCTCTCTCCCCCAGTTTCTCTCTCTCTCCCCGTCTCTCTCTCCCCCCCCAAGTCTCTCTCTCTCTCTCTCTCTATCTCCCAGTCTCTCCCTCTCTCTCCCAGTCTCTCTCTCTCCTCCAGACTCTCCCTCCCAGTCTCTCTCTCTCCGTCTCTCTCTCTCCTCCAGTCTCTCCCTCCTCCAGTCTCTCTCTCTCCCCAATCTCTCTCTCGCTCCCTGTCTCTCTATCTCTCTCTCTCTGTCTCCCAGTCTCTCTATCTCTCTCTCCCCAGTCTCTCTCTCTCTCTCTCTCCTGTCTCTCTCCTCTCTCTCCCCCCAGTCTCTCTACTCTCTCTCTCTCTCTCTCCCGTCTCGCTCTCTCTCCCCCAGTCTCTCTCTCTCCCCCTGGGTCGCTCTCTCTCTCTATCTCCCCAGTCTCTCTCTCTCTCTCTCTCTCTCCCTGTCTCTCTCTCTCCCCCCTCAGTCTCTCTCTCTCTCCCCTCCAGTCTCTCTCTCCCCCAGTCTCTCTCTCCCACCAGTCTCTCTCTCTCTCCCCCACTCTCTCCCTCTCCCCCGTCTCTCTCTCTCACACTCCCAATCTCTCTCTCTCTCTCACTCCCAATCTCGCTCTCTCACACTCCCAATCTCTCTCTCTCTCACACTCCCAATCTCTCTCTCTCTCACTCCCAGAATCTCTCTCTCTCACACTCCCAATCTCTCTCTCTCTCACTCCCAATCTCTCTCTCTCTCTCACACTCCCAATCTCTCTCTCTCACTCCCAATCTCTCTCTCTCTCTCACACTCCCAATCTCTCTCTCTCTCACTCCCAATCTCTCTCTCTCACACTCCCAATCTCTCTCTCTCACACTCCCAATCTCTCTCTCTCTCACACTCCCAATCTCTCTCTCTCTCACTCCCAATCTCGCTCTCTCACACTCCCAATCTCTCTCTCTCTCACACTCCCAATCTCTCTCTCTCTCACTCCCAGAATCTCTCTCTCTCACACTCCCAATCTCTCTCTCTCTCTCTCTCTCTCTCACACTCCCAATCTCTCTCTCTCTCACACTCCCAATCTCTCTCTCTCACACTCCCAATCTCTCTCTTTCTCACACTCCTAATCTCTCTCACACTCCCAATCTCTCTCTCTCTCTCACTCCCAGTCTCTCTCTCTCTCTCTCTCTCTCTCACACACTCGCAATCTCTCTCTCTCACACTCCCAATCTCTCTCTCTCTCACTCCCAGTCTCTCTCTCTCACACTCCCAATCTCTCTCTCTCACACTCCCAATCTCTCTCTTTCTCACACTCCTAATCTCTCTCACACTCCCAATCTCTCTCTCTCTCACAATCCCAATCTCTCTCTCTCTCTCTCTCTCTCTCACACACTCGCAATCTCTCTCTCTCACACTCCCAATCTCTCTCTCTCTCACTCCCAGTCTCTCTCTCTCACACTCCCAATCTCTCTCTCTCTCACTCCCAATCTCTCTCTCTCTCTCACACTCCCAATCTCTCTCTCTCACACTCCCAATCTCTCTCTCTCTCTCACTCCCAGTCTCTCTCTCTCTCACACTCCCAATCTCTCTCACACTCCCAATCTCTCTCTCTCTCACTCCCAGTCTCTCTCTCTCACACTCCCAATCTCTCTCTCTCTCACTCCCAATCTCTCTCTCTCTCTCACACTCCCAATCGCTCTCTCTCTCACACTCCCAATCTCTCTCTCTCTCACTCCCAATCTCGCTCTCTCACACTCCCAATCTCTCTCTCTCTCACACTCCCAATCTCTCTCTCTCTCACTCCCAGAATCTCTCTCTCTCTCACACTCCCAATCTCTCTCTCTCTCACACTCCCAATCTCTCTCTCTCACACTCCCAATCTCTCTCTCTCTCTCACTCCCAATCTCTCTCACACTCCCAATCTCTCTCTCTCTCTCACTCCCAGTCTCTCTCTCTCTCTCACACTCCCAATCTCAGTTCAGTTCAGTTCAGTTCAGTTCAAATGCTTTATTGGCATGAAAGTTTACAGAGAACCATATTGCCAAAGCTTACATAGCAAAAAGGTACAGTTTTCCAACATTCTGTAGGTGTCAATCGATTTGACATTTGTTGGGTATATACAATATTACTTTTAAACAATATTAATTTTAAACAGTCTTTCTACTTCATTTGGTACGTTCAATATTAATTTTAAACAGTCTTACTTTTAAACAGTCGTCAGGTTGTGACATGTTGTTACATATTTAGCCCCAAGGTATGGTTTGTCTCCTTCTCCTAGGACTAATCTCAATTTTGACAGATCATCCAATTCCTTGAAATCTGGGGTTGTTTGGTTTAGCTTGTTGAATAATATGTTTCTTGATGTGTTGAATTTTTCGCATTTTAGGAGGAAATGCATTTCTGTTTCAACCTCGCCAGCCAGACATTGATCGCATATTCTATTCTCTCTAGGCTGCCAGGATTTCTTGTATCTGCCTTTTTCAATTTCCAGTTGGTGGTCGCTTAGTCTGTACCTGGTGAGGGTCTGTCTCTGTTTTGTGTCTCTGATGGTCGTGAGGTAGTCTGCCAGTTTATATTCTCTTTTTAGGGCCCGGTAACATTCTAATCTGCTTTGGCTTTCGGTTATTTTGTTCCAATGTTCCAGGTAGGTTTCTTTGCATTGTTTAATGATTTGGTTCACTCGGATTGGTGTTTGGACGGCTGTGTTGGTCTGGGGTTGGTCAGGGTCCGGCTGAGTACTTAGTTTCAGTAGCAGCTGACTCAGGGGACTCTTTTCTGGGTTTAGCTCTTGGGTCTGAAAGGCTTTGAAATGAAGGGTGTCTGGGGAGCTAGATTTGAGGTGATTTAGGAAGTTTAGTGCTCGTTTTTGGATGTTTATTATCAGTGGGTATCTGCCTAGTTCGGCTCTGCATGCATTTGTTGGCGTTTTTCTTTGGGTGCGAAGGATGCTTCGGCAGAATTCTGCATGTAGGGCTTCTATTGTGTGTTTTTCCCATTTAGTGTAGCTTTGGTGATTTAGCGGGCCCCATACTTCACTACCGTACAGTGCAATGGGCAGGATTATGCTGTCAAAAATTTTGAGCCAGATTTTGATTGGGATTTGGATGTTGTAGAATTTTCTTTTTATTGCATATAGGGCTCTTCGGGCTTTTTCTTTTAGTGCATTCACTGCTATGCTGAAGCTCCCTGATGCTGTAATAGTTAGACCAAGGTAGGTGTAGCTCATAGTGTGTCCTATAGTGGTATCACTGAGGGTAAACTGGTATTTGTTTTCCTGACATCTGGGTCTTTTCTGAAAAATCATGATGTTGGTTTTCTTTAGATTTACTGTTAGAGCCCAATTTTGGCAGTATTTGTCGAGTAGGTCTAGTTGTTGCTGTAATCCCTGTTCTGTGGGAGACAGCAGAACCAGGTCGTCCGCATAGAACAGGGACTTCACTTCTCCATCCTGGAGACGGAGACCTGGTGACTCGCTTTGCTCCAGCATGTCTGCTAATTCATTTATGTATATGTTGAACAGGGTCGGGCTCAAATTGCAGCCCTGCCGGACGCCTCTTCTCTGGGTGAAGAAATCGGTGCGTTTGTCTCCAATTTTGACCCCGCATTTGTTTTTCAGATACATTGATTTAATAAGGTCATAGACTTTGCCCCCTATTCCACACTGAAGAAGTTTATAATAGAGCCCTTCGTGCCATATAGAGTCAAAGGCTTTCTTGAAGTCGATGAAACAGGCGAATATTTTCCCATTTTTTGTTTGGTGTTTATGTTTTTCAATGAGGGTGTGAAGGGTATAGATATGGTCGGCGGTGCGGTGTTTTGGAAGAAAGCCTATTTGGTTTTTTCTGAGGATATTATGTTTGTTAAGAAAATCAAGTAATCTACTATTTAGAATACTGCAGAATAACTTCCCTAGACAACTGTTGACACAGATGCCGCGGTAGTTATTTGGGTCTGATTTGTTTCCACTTTTATATATGGGGGAGATTAGTCCTTGGCACCAGATATCGGGAAAACAGCCTGAGCGTAATATGATGTTGAATAGTTTGAGTATCGCACCCTGCATCTCCATATTGCTGAACTTTAGCATTTCATTTTTGATGTTGTCTGGGCCACAGGCTTTCTTTAGGTGGAGAGATTTTGTTTTTGTGGCCAGTTCTTTCCATGTGATTGGGGAGTCTAGAGGGTTTTGGTTGTCTTTAATTGTTGCTTCTAATGTGTGGAGTTTTTCTGTGACCTGATGTTGACTTGGGTTTGTTTTGTTTTTTGGGATGTCTTTGTAGAGGTTTTCAAAATGTGTTCTCCAGATGTCGCCATCTTGGATTGGTAATGCTTGCAATTGTGTTGTACTCAGGTTATTCCACATTTCCCAGAATTGTTTTGGATTGGTGGAGTTTTCAATTTCTTCGAGTATTTTGTGGGTATAGTTTTGTGTTTTGTTCCTAATGGTGTGTTTATATCTTTTGAGGGTTTCATTGTATCTAGTACGTAGGTCCGGATTGTTTGGTTGCCGATGCTTTTGGTTTGATATTTTTCTCAGGTCTTTTCTGGCATTTTTGCATTCGTGGTCAAACCATTTCATATTTTTATTTTGTCTTTTGTGATGCTTCCTCTTCTGTTTCACGAGGTCGGCTTTTACAGCTGCCTCATGGAAGATCATATTTATATCCTCTATGGCCGTGTTTACACCATCTCTGGTGATCTCATATAGATTTTCTTTAAATTTTGAAATTTTACTTGTGAGATCAGGTGAATTTAGTGCTGTGATGAATTTATCTCCACTGTCTGGGGCCCATCTGTATGTCTGGTTTATTTTATGTAGCTTACTGTGTTCCTTTTTTGTGTCTGTAGTTTGGGCAGAAAGTTTAAGGTACACATTTATTTGGTTATGGTCTGAGAGGGGGGATTGTTGCCTGACAGTGAATGCGTTGATATCGCAGGGGTCCAGGTCAGTGATTGTATAGTCCACCACACTAGACCCAAGAGTTGAGGAGTATGTGAGTCTCCCTTGGGAGTCCCCTCTGAACCTACCATTAACTATGTACAGGCCTAAGGCTCGGCAGAGTTGCACTACCTCCCTACCGCTTTTATTTATTTCACTATCAAGGTTGTTCCGATTTGCGATGGCTGGTGTGACATCTAAAGGGGTCTGGCCAAACACATGGTTGTTTCCCTGTGGGTCTATGAAGTCAGGTTCACAACCTGTCCTTGCATTTAGGTCCCCACATATTATCACCTTTCCTTGGGCCTGGAAATGGCTGATTTCCATGTGGAGAGTATCAAATAACTCCTCTTCGAAATATGGCGAATCTATTGGAGGTATGTAGATCGCACATAAGTAAACATCTTTTTTTGCTATTCCTATATTTTTATCTAGTTTTAGCCATACGTGTGATTTCCCCTGTTTTACCGGTGAGATGTGTTTGTCCAGTTCTCCCTTATACCACACCAATATTCCCCCGGAGGTTCTGCCCTTGCGTGTTTTAGTGTTCTTTACTGAGGGCACAATGATTTCATGGTACATTGGAGGACAGTGGGTCGGTATGTCCTTTTGGCACCATGTTTCTGTTAACACAATTATATCAATGTCTTTTATAGCTTTTAGGAATTCAGGGTCTGTACTCTTCATCCCAAAAGTTGAGGAGCGGAGGCCCTGGATATTCCAGCAGCTTATGTGGAAAGAACGCATTTATATAGTTCAATAAAACGAAATAAAATGGACCTATTTTGTGGGATGAGTGTGGAAACACTATTTTCTATAATGCTAAGTGATGATTTAGTATAAATTTCATGAGGCATGCACATATATCTATCTAATAATAGTAATAATACTGATAAGATAACAATAATGATAATGATAAATAACAATATTAATAATTTCTCCGGCTTTCTATCAGGCTGTTCAGCATCGTCATGATCTTTCTCAGTTCTTGGTCTACAGTCTGTGGTCTAGAGGGGGGTCTTGGGTCAGGTATAAAAGCACGGTTCTGTTGTCGGTTTTGTAAAGGGGGGTGGGGGACATTGGTGGTCCTGTTTGGGCTCCCAATGGTAGGGGGGGTGGGAGGGCTGCGTCTTTTGGCAGTGTTTATGAGGTTTCTTGCGAAGACCCACATCCGCTGTTTGAGTAGATGTATTTCGTCATAGAGGTCCCTTGTGTTGATGTTTGGATGATGGGCCAGGGAGACGTTGGGGAGGACAGAACATCTCGTGTCGATCTCCCTGTTGGTGTTGTGGATTATATAGGCTGGGGTGTCCTTTCTGGGCAGTAGTGTGGAGATCACGATCCGCGCCTCGGGGAATTCCCTGCTGGCCTTTTCTGCCATCCTGCTCACCGCCCAAGCCGTGCCTTCCTGTAGGGTGCGTAGGTCGTTCGTGCCTGTGTGGATCACAATCCATTTGGGGCTTCCAAGGGATTCTTTGTTCAGGATCTTCATTGCTTGGCCTGTGTTGCTGCACCATTTTTTCAGGACTTGATGGTCTGGGAACAGCCTCTGGGGGTCCAGAAACTTTCCGTTGGAGTCGGTCAGCAGGACCGCCTGAGGGGCTGGTTTTTCAGACTGGGTAACAGTAGTCTGGGTAGGACTCGCCTGGTGGCTGGTTGTTGGCTGGGTTTCTGGGATATGTTGTGTGGCAGGAGCGGGGTTTGGGGCTTTCGGTGTGTCCTCGTTTGGGGGGGTATCTGTCGGTTTTTGTGTTCCTGTGTGTGAGGACTGGGTAGCAGTAGTCTGGGCATGACTCGACTGAGGGCTGGTTGGAGCGGGGTTTGTGGCTTTCGGTGTGTCTTCGTGTGGGGTGGCATCCGGCGGGTTCTGTGTCCTTGTGTGTGTTGTTTTTGTGTCCTCAGGTTTTTGGACCTTAAGAGGTTTGTGTTGCCTGCTGAGCCTTTCTACGGTCTCCTTCGTTTTGTTTTGTTGAGTACGGAGTTCTTTGATCTCATTTCTTTGCTCCTCTATGGTCTTTCTCAGCTTGTGGATGGTGGACTCGTGTTCCGTTTTTAGCTGTTTGAATTCCTCCTTCAAATTCTTGGCCAGTGTTTCTCTGTATTCGTTGAAATCAAGTTCTAGTTTGGCCAGATTCTCTTTCATCATTTTGTTTTCGTTGAGAGGTGTGGGGGGGGTGGAGATGTACAGGGAGGTGTTTTCCTCTGCTGGTCTCTCTTCTTCTTCCTCCACTTGGCTCTCCTCATCCTCTGTTCGACTCTCTTTTGCTTCCTGTCCATTGGTCCTCTTTGTGTCTGCCTTAGTTTTCAACTGGGGGAATTCCTTTTCGAAGGTGTCCAGATTTTCCACATTCCCCTGTATCATGATCTTTCTATTTTTGTTGTAGTAGCTTATGGTTAGCAGGGGGTCATCTTTATCTAGGTTTCCATCTTTACATATTTTCAGTCTGCCTCCACTGCCAATACCTTCACTGGAGACGTATGTGTAGTGTTTTTGTAAAGTCTCCTTCCAGGAGGTGACGTATTCGGTGTAGAATATGAGGTTGTTCTTCAGCTTAGTCCCTTTGTGTGTGGTATAGTCCACGTAGAGGATTTCTGGGTTATTTTTTAGTGTTGTGTACTTGTATTTTTCCTTTGCTTTATTTTTTGTGCATTGCTCAGGATATATCATTTCCCTGCTCATTGTAGTCGTTTGTTTTTTGTCTCAGATAGATAACTTTTTTTTTCTCTTTTTTGTGTCGTGTTCCACCTTAGCCCACTTTTAGGTCCAAAATTGGGAGTTTTTCAGGGGTTCATCTTTGATATAGCTGCTCTTAAAGGTTTATCTTTCTCTTTTTCTCACAGGCTCTTGGTTCGGGTAGTTTATCGTTTCTCTCGGGTTTCTATTCCTTTTCCTCGCGGGTTTGTTGTTCTTTTTTCAGGTTTTTTTTTTTCCCGAGCTAAATTTAAATAAAATTAAACTTTTTCCGAACTAACTTTAACTAAAATGAAACTTAGGTAGAGTTAGGTAAAACTTATTTCTCTGGCTTTTTCTCTCCAGCTGGTGTTTCCTCTCCTCTCTCTCACGCTCTCTCGCTCCGTCTCTCTCTAGGTGCAGTTACCTCTCTTTGCTCCTTTTCTCCTTTCAGCCGTTTCCCTTCGTTCAAATTTCGCGCTCTCAGCTCTCAGCTCCCAACGCTCTCTTCGGGCTTCTGCCCTGGCCCCAGCCCCTCGGCTCGGCTGTGCTGTCCCGGCCCGGTGTTTGTCCGAGTTTCTCCGACCCCGGAGTTTCTCGGGTTTCAGGCCCTGGGCTTGCCCGACCCGATCCCTACCTCTCCACTCGCCTCTTTGACTGGCTCGGGCCGCTCCTCCCGGTCTGGGTCTACTCCTGTTGCTGCTCGCTCTCCTTCTCTCCGGTGCCTCGCTCGGCCCGGTTCCTCGGGCCTTTCTCCGGCTTCAGGCTCCGTGCTCCGGTTGCTGCTCGGGCTCTGCTCTCTCTCTCTCCCTGTTTTGGAGTTCTCTCTCTCTGTTCCCGGTTTCTCTCTCTCTGTTCCCGGGTTTTCCTGCGCTGTTCTGGCTCCGATCCCCCGGCCGCTGTTTTGCTTTGAACGGTCGGTTGCGCGGCGCCTCTCGGCTTTCAATGTTTCTTTGTGGACAATACACAGGAGTTTTCAATCCACGCACTGTATCTACAAACACCTCAGCTGCATTTGTGTTCTACTCACTGTGTTATCAGCTGTACTCCTACATGCATTGTACTCTCTCTCTCTCAGTCCCGGGGGCTCAGTGTGAACCGTGCCTCATTCCTCTCTCTCTCTCACAATCCCAATCTCTCTCTCTCTCTCTCTCTCACACACTCGCAATCTCTCTCTCTCACACTCCCAATCTCTCTCTCTCTCTCTCTCTCTCTCTCACTCCCAGTCTCTCTCTCTCACGCTCCCAATCTCTCTCTCTCTCACTCCCAATCTCTCTCTCTCACACTCCCAATCTCTCTCTCTCACACACCCAATCTCTCTCTCTCTCACACTCCCAATCTCTCTCTCTCACACTCCCAATCTCTCTCTCTCTCTCACTCCCAGTCTCTCTCTCTCTCTCACTCCCAATCTCTCTCACACTCCCAATCTCTCTCTCTCTCTCACTCCCAGTCTCTCTCTCTCACACTCCCAATCTCTCTCTCTCTCACACTCCCAATCTCTCTCTCACACTCCCAATCTCTCTCTCTCTCCCACTCCCAATCTATCTCTCTCTCTCTGTCTCCCAGTCTCTCTCTCTCTCCCCATCTCTCTCTCTCTCCCCTCAGTCTCTCTCTCTCTCTCTATCTCCCCAGTCTCTCGCTCTCTCTCTCTCTGTCTCCCCAGTCTCTCTCTCTCTCCCCAGTCTCTCTCTCCCTTCCCCATCTCTCTCTCTCTCTCACCCAGTCGTTCTCTCTCTCCCCGTCTCTCTCCCCCGTCTCTCTCTCTCTCCCCCTCAGTCTCTCTCTCTCTCTCTCTCTCTATCTCCCCATTCTCTCTCTCTCTCCCCAGTCAATTCAATTCAATTCAATTCAATTCCAATTCAATTCAAATGCTTTATTGGCATGAAAGTTTACAGAGAACCATATTGCCAAAGCTTACATAGCAAAAAGGTACAGTTTTCCAACATTCTGTAGGTGTCAATCGATTTGACATTTGTTGGGTACATACAATATTACTTTTAAACAATATTAATTTTAAACAGTCTTTCTACTTCATTTGGTACGTTCAATATTAATATTAAATAGTCTTACTTTTAAACAGTCCTCAGGTTGTGACATGTTGTTACATATTTGGCCCCAAGGTATGGTCTGTCTCCTTCTCCCAGGACTAATCTCAATTTTGACAGGTCATCCAATTCCTTGAAATCTGGGGTTGTTTGGCTTAGCTTGTTGAATAATATGTTTCTTGATGTGTTGAATTTTTCGCATTTTAGGAGGAAATGCATTTCTGTTTCAACCTCGCCAGCCAGACATTGATCGCATATTCTATTCTCTCTAGGCTGCCAGGATTTCTTGTATCTGCCTTTTTCAATTTCCAGTTGGTGGTCGCTTAGTCTGTACCTGGTGAGGGTCTGTCTCTGTTTTGTGTCTCTGATGGTCGTGAGGTAGTCTGCCAGTTTATATTCTCTTTTTAGGGCCCGGTAACATTCTAATCTGCTTTGGCTTTCGGTTATTTTGTTCCAATGTTCCAGGTAGGTTTCTTTGCATTGTTTAATGATTTGGTTCACTCGGATTGGTGTTTGGACGGCTGTGTTGGTCTGGGGCTGGTCAGGGTCCGGCTGAGTACTTAGTTTCAGTAGCAGCTGACTCAGGGGACTCTTTTCTGGGTTTAGCTCTTGGGTCTGAAAGGCTTTGAAATGAAGGGTGTCTGGGGAGCTAGATTTGAGGTGATTTAGGAAGTTTAGTTTCTCTCCTCTCTCTCCCCTCAGTCTCTCTACTCTCTGTCTCTCCCCCGTCTCTCTCTCTCTCCCTCAGTCTCTCTCTCTCTCCCCCTCAGTCGCTCTCTCTCCCCTCTCAGTCTCTCTCTCTCTATCTCCCCAGTCTCTCTCTCTCCCCCAGTCTCGCCCTCTCTCTCTCTCCCCCTCAGTCTCTCTCTCTCTCTCTCTCTGTCTCCCAGTCTCTCTATCTCTCTCCCCCAGTCTCTCTATCTCTCTCCCCCAGTCTCTCTCTCTCTCCCCCAGTCTCTCTCTCTCTCCCCGTCTCTCTCTCTCTCCCCCAGTCTCTCTCTCTCTCTCCCCCAGTTTCTCTCTCTCTCCTCGTCTCTCTCTCTCCCCCCTCAGTCTCTCTCTCTCTCTCTCTATCTCCCAGTCTCTCTCTCTCTCCTCCAGACTCTCCCTCCCAGTCTCTCTCTCTCCGTCTCTCTCTCTCCTCCAGTCTCTCCCTCCTCCAGTCTCTCTCTCTCCCCCAATCTCTCTCTCGCTCCCCGTCTCTCTATCTCTCTCTCTCTGTCTCCCAGTCTCTCTATCTCTCTCTCCCCAGTCTCTCTCTCTCTCTCTCTCTCTCCTGTCTCTCTCCTCTCTCTCCCCCCAGTCTCTCTACTCTCTCTCTCCCGTCTCGCTCTCTCTCCCCCAGTCTCTCTCTCTCCCCCTGGGTCGCTCTCTCTCTCCCCCCTCAGTCTCTCTCTCTCTATCTCCCCAGTCTCTCTCTCTCTCTCTCTCTCTCTCCATCTCTCTCTCTCTCCCCCCTCAGTCGCTCTCTCTCTCCCCCCAGTTTCTCTCTCTCTCCCCGTCTCTCTCTCTACCCCCGTCTCTCTCTCTCCCCCCCAATCTCTCTCTCTCCCCCCCAGTCTCTGTCTCTCTCCTCCAGTCTCTCTCTCCCACAGTCTCTCTCTCCCCCCAGTCTCTCTCTCTCCTCCAGTCTCTCTCTCCCCCAGTCTCTCTCTCTCCTCCAGTCTCTCTCTCCCCCAGTCTCTCTCTCCCCCCAGTCTCTCTCTCTCTCCCCCACTCTCTCCCTCTCCCCCCAGTCTCTCTCTCTCACACTCCCAATCTCTCTCTCTCTCACACTCCCAATCTCTCTCTCTCTCACACTCCCAATCTCTCTCACACTCCCAATCTCTCACACTCCCAATCTCTCTCTGACACTCCCAATCACTCTCTCTCTCACACTCCCAATCTCTCTCTCTCACTCCCAGTCTCTCTCTCTCACACTCCCAATCTCTCTCTCACACACTCCCAGTCTCTCTCTCTCTCACACTCCCAATCTCTCTCTCTCACACACTCCCAGTCTCTCTCTCTCGCACTCCCAATCTCTCTCTCTCACACTCCCAATCTCTCTCTCTCACACTCCCAATGAATTCAATTCAATTCAATTCAATTCAATTCAAATCGCTTTATTGGCATGATAAGGTACATCTTATGTTGTACCCCTGAGATATATCCCTGAGTGTATAAATATACATTCGTATAATTTGTGTCTACTCTTTTCTTAGGTTTACTGGTTGTCCCTCTGTTTATGGCAAGCTGTAACATAGTGTGCCGCTAAGGTTACACAGTTTCTCTGTTCCCCTAGTAGGTATGGGAGTTTTTGGTCGTCATTCAAATTTCTGAATTCAGGGCATAATTGTGCGAATTTTTGGTAGAAATTTTCCCTGATGCCCTGATATTTTTCACAAGCTGTGAGGAAGTTCATCTCTGTCTCCACCACTCCCTGACTGCAGTGAGAGCATATCCTGTCCTCTCTTGGCAGCCGGGTCTGTCTGTGTCTGCCTTTTTCGATGGCCAGGCTATGTTCACTAAGTCTGTACCTTGTCAAGGTTTTTATCAGTTTGCTATCCTTTACCATGGTCAGGTATTCAGCCATGTTGTATTGTCTGTTTAGGGCCAAGTAGCAATTGATTTTGTTTTGAGTTTTTGTTGTTTCTGCCCAATATGACACGTATTTTTCATTTTGCTTAGTGACAATTGTGTTGGGTCGAATTCTCTGTGCTACGATGTCACTGTCCCTGGGGCTGGTTATTGTTAGTAGTGTTAGTGGTTGCTTCACTGAGTCCCAGGACTAGTTGACTGAGGGTATTCTTCTTTATGGTCCTCTCTTGGCATTTCAGGGCTTCGTAATGATAGCAGTGGGGGTTGCTCATTTTTAGGTGTTTCCAAAATTTGGTGGCTCTTTTTTGGATAGTAATTATTAATGGATATTGGCCTAGTTCTGCCCTGCATGCATTGTTTACGGTTTTCCTTTGAGTCCGGAGGATACTTTTACAGAATTCTGCATGTAGGATCTCAATTGGGTGTTTGTCCCATTTTGCAAATTCTTGTTGTGTTAGCGGTCCCCACACCTCACTTCCATAGAGTGCAATTGGTTCAATTACTGATTTAAAATTTTTGAGCCAAATGCTAATTGGGATTTCTATTTGGATTGATCTTTTAATGGCATAGAAAGCCCTTCTATCTTTCAGTTCATTCACAGCCAGATGAAAATTTCCCGTAGAGCTGATTTTTAAGCCCAAGTATGTGTAGTTAGTGGTTTGTTCAATTTTAGTTGTTCCTAGTATGACATTTATTCTGGGTCCCTGATGTCTGGATCTTTGCTGGAACACAAGGACTTTGGTTTTTTGGTGGTTTATTGTCAGGGCCCAGGTCTGACAGAATGACTCCAGCAGATCCAGGTTCTGCTGTAGACCCTCCTTAGTTGGTGACAGCAGAACCAGGTCATCTGCATAGAGGAGGAATTTAACCTTGGATTCATATAGGGTGAGGCCGGGTGCTGTAGATTGTTCAAGTAGTTTTGCCAATTCATTTATGTAAATATTAAAGAGTGTCAGTGAGATGGGCGAGCCCTGCATCACACCACGCCCCTGTGGGAAGTATTTTGTTTGTTTGTCTCCAATTTTAACTGCACATTTATTGTTTGTATACATTGATTTAATTACATCATATGTTTTTCCCCCTACACCACTTTCAATAAGTTTCAAGAATAGACCATCGTGCCAGATGGAATCGAAAGCCTTCTGGAAATCTATAAAGCAGGCAAAAATTTTGCTTTTGTTTTGATGAACATGTTTGTCAATTAGGGTCTGTAGGGTGAAGGTATGATCTGATGTTCTATAGTTTGGTAGGAATCCAATTTGGCTTTTACTCAAGACATTGTGCTCCTCAAGGAAGTTTATAAGTCTTTTGTTTATGATACTGCAGAATACCTTCCCCAGGTTACTGTTTACACAGATGCCTCGATAGTTATTTGGGTCAACTTTGTCCCCACTTTTGTATATGGGCGTTATGAGTCCTTTGTTCCAGATATCAGGGAAGTAACCGACACTCAGAACCAAGTTGAAGAGTTTCAGTATAGCCAATTTCATTTTATCGTCCGTGTGTTTAATCATCTCGCTTAGGATGCTGTCTGCACCGCAAGCTTTTCCTGGTCGCAGGTCCTTGAGTTTTTCAATTAGCTCTTTTTCAGATATTATGGGGTCTATCGGGTTTTGGTTATCTTTTATGGCAAATTCGAGCTTTGCCAGTTTTTCGCATATTTGGTATTGCTCTGGGCTTAGTGTGTTTTTCTGGTATAATTTTTCAAAATGGTTTTCCCATGTGTCTCCGTTTTGAATGGCCAATTTGTCGTGTTGTTTTTTGTGTAATGTATTCCAGTTGTCCCAGAAACAATTGGAATCAATGGATTCCTCAATGGAGATGAGTGTATTCTTAATATACTGCTCTTTCTTGGTTCTGAGTGTGTTTTTGTATTGTGTTAGTGCCTGACAATAAGTAAGGCATAATTCCTCGTTTTCTGGTTGTCTGTGTTTTTGGTTTGATATTTTTCTGAGTTTTTTCCTCATGTTCTGGCAATCGGAGTCAAACCATTTTTCATAGTTTTTTGTTTTGGGTTTGTTCTTGCGAACTTTCAAGTTTGACATTGATGCCAAATTATCAAAAATATTATTTAGGTTATTCACTGCCCAGTTTACGCCTTCTTTATTGTGTGTGTATGTATTTTCCAGAAAGGTGTCCAAGAGAGCTTGAGTTGTTTGATTGCTAATTGCTTTCTGGTATTTTTCCGTGCTGTTTTTGGCCCATCTGTAAGATTTTTTAATGTTGTACAGCTTACTGGGTTGTGTTTCTGTGTTGGTTGTTTCTGTCCTTTCAAGATATGCAGTAATTTGACTGTGATCTGACAGTGTTGTTTGTGGTTTGACTGTGAATGTTCTGAAAGAGGATGGGTCCAGATCCGTAATCATATAGTCTACGGTGCTGAAGCCAAGAGGTGAGCAGTAGGTGGATCTTCCTAGGAAGTCTCCCAATAACCTACCATTGACAATGTACAGACCCAGGCTTCGACAGAGCTGCAGGAGCTGTTTTCCATTAGCATTTGTCTGTTTGTCACAGTTATGGGAAGGGAGATCAAAGTGGTTATTCCCAAATATGTAATTATTCCCATGATTATTGGTGAAGTCTGGTTCTTCACCAGTTCTTGAGTTGAGGTCCCCACAGATCAACACATTTCCCTGGGCCTGGAATTGGATAATCTCCCTCTCTATGTTGGAGAAGGTGTCCTCTTTGAAGTACGGGGATTCTGTCGGGATATAGAGTGTGCAAATGAAAACACCTTTCATGCTAGAGATGGCGCCCCTCTTAATTTTGAGCCGTAAGTGGTTTTCGCCCTTTTTTATAAATTTCATGTAATTCCTAAGCTCTGCTTTAATCCAAATCAGTATGCCTCCAGATTCTCTGCCCTGGGTTACTCCTGGCAATTTATTGGACGGGACCACCAGCTCTGTGTACCCAATGGGACAGCCAGTGTGCCCTTCTCCTCTACACCAGGTTTCCTGTAAAAAGATAATATCTAGATCTTTAATCTCAACTAGGAACTCTGGGGTCCCACTCTTCATGCCAAGCATAGAAGAGCGTAGACCTTGGATATTCCAGGTTGAGATATATAAGGATTTCATGCTAAAATTGATCTTTTACTGTGATGGGTTAAAATATGATAAATAGTGATATGTGTTTGTCGTGTCTAAATGGGGAAAAAAGAACATTTCAATTGTCTATAAATGCTGAGGATAATTGGTTACAACTTTTTCTAACAACTAGTCCTTATTTTTTCTGATCCATAAGGCGGGAGTGGATGCTGCTAATCGCCTGCACTATGTCTCTTAATGGATTGTCTCTGCCTGTGGTATTGCGTACGCCCTGAGCACCTCTCCCTCTGCCTGGCTGGGGGTGGTCCTGTTCCCCTGTAGGACAGGAGTGGTGCAGGTCCGACATTGGTGTTGTGCGTGGAGATCCTCTCTGGTCCCGGTTGGTGTGGTGGTGGTCTCTGTAGTAGTCCTGGTCTGTATCCCATTGGTCTTTGGTGATCGGCGGGGGGGGTCCTTTTGGGATCTGGGTGTGGACCCGGTTAAAAGCGACGTCCTTCAGGTCCTTCGCAAAGACCGACATTCGATTCCTGTGGATATGGACTTGGTCGTAAAGACATTCCACATCGAGGGTGGGGTGTTGGGCCAGGTGCACGTTATGTTTTAATTCACAGTCTCTTGCTATGCTTGCATTTATCTCGTGGATTATTTTGTTGTTGAAGTCTCTTCTCGGCAATAGTGTGGAAACAGTGATTCTAGTGTTGGGAAGGTGTCGCTTGCCTTCTCAATCACTGATCCGAGCGATGTTGCTACCCTTTTCTGCTGGGCCCTTAGGTCATTTGTGCCGGTGTGTATTATTATGTGTTGGGGGGAGCCTAATTGGGTTTTGGTCAGCCATTCTGGGGCTCTGTCTGTTGTTGGGCACCAGAGCTTTTCTACTTTACGTCTAGGGAAGAGCCTTTTCTCCCATAGGTATTTCCCATTTGAGTCTATGAGTATTACGATGCCAGCCTTGTTGGTGTTTACTGGTTTGTGGCTTTCATCTGGACTCCCAGGTTGTGTGTTGGACTGGGGTGGTCGTGTCTGGTGTGTGCGTTCCTCTTGTGAACGGCTTGGCTGTGGTTCCAAAGTGATGGGGGCAGACTGGGTTTCAGTGTGCTGGTCAGTCTGTGTGGCTCCCCCTGTATTGTGGGTCTGCTGCTGTTGTTCAGTGTGAGAGTGCAGCTGCCCAGTCGGGCTCTGTACTGTCTTATCTCTAGCCTCTGGCTGCTGGGCTAATGCTGCTCTCTCTCCCCTGTGTCTCTCTTTGTCTTTCTGCAGCTCTTTCACCTGCTACTCAAGTAAGTTCAGATCCCTCCTGTGTCTCTCCCTCTCTTGTTTTTGTTCCTGTTTTATTGCTGAAATGATGTTTTCTTGGTCGGTTTTCATTTTAAGGACCTCCTCTGTAAGTTTAACCAGCTGTGTCTCCAGCTGGTTAAATTTCTCCTTTAGTTGTACCGGGCTGTGGGGTCTCAGGGTGTGTGTCTGGTCAGAGCTGGAGGGCTCACTCACTTCCTGGCTAGGCTGCTTTTCTCTTGGTGAGCTGGAGGTGATGGGAGAGTGTGTGGCTTTCTCTCTGATATTTCCGCTGGGGCTGGTCAAATGTACTATGGGGTTGTGGGGCCCCAGGGTGTGTGTCTGGTCGGAGCTGGAGGGCTCACTCACTTCCTGGCCAGGTTGAATTACTCCAGGTGAGCTGTAAGTGGTGGGGGGAGTGTGTATGGCTTTTTCCCTGGTAGTTATCCTGGGGCTGGTCTTTCCTTTCTCAATTATTTCTCTCAGTTTCTGGAAGGCCGTTTCAAAGTCTTTGAGGTTGCCTTGCACCATTATTGTACCGTTTCTGTACATGTTGACCATCGTGGTTTCACTACCAGGGTCCCCGGATTTCTTTATTTTCAGTTTGGACCCATTCGCGGTTTTTTGCTGCTTAACCCTGGGATAGTGTATGTTTATTGCTTTGATCCAAGCCGTTGACTGCTCTGAGTAAAAAATGAGATTACTCATGTTCCCATTGTTGTACCAGTCAGCAAAAAGAGTTTCTGGTTTCGCTCTGAGCTGCTTTTGCTTGAGCGATTTTTTTTCATTTTTTTTGATGTTGGGGGGAAGCTGGAAGGGGTTGCTCTCAGTGCGCCACGGGAGCTGCTGCGGCTCCTCTGACTCGCTCATTTTTAGCAGAAATAGTAAAAATTATTGCTGACCTTAGAGTAAACTTTTCTGGGGCCCCGGGTTTGGTGTTTCCCTCTCCCGGCTCGCGGACTTTCCCAGGCCCCGGACTCGCTCGCTCTCCAGATTATTTCGCAGTGCCTCCGGGCTGCTCTCCCTCTCCGACCCCGTGGTCCCTGGGCCTCGGCTCCCGGGTTCACCGTTCCCAGGCCCCGTACTCACTGTCCTGGTCTGAGTCTGTGAGCTGCTGTTTCCCGGTGCCTCCGGGCTGTTCCCCTCCCCCTCAGAGGTCTCTGGGCCTCTGTTTCAGCCTGGCTCCTCGGGCCTTTCCCTGGCTTCAGGCTCCCTCCCTGGGCCCTGTACTCACTGTCTTGGTTTGCTTCTGGGAGCCGGTGTCTTCGGGCTGCTCCCCTCCTCCTCAGGGGTCTCTGGGCCTCTGTTTCAGCCTGGCTCCTCGGGCCTTTCCCTGGCTTCAGGCTCCCTCCCTGGGCCCTGTACTCACTGTCTTGGTTTGCTTCTGGGAGCCGGTGTCTTCGGGCTGCTCCCCTCCTCCTCAGGGGTCTCTGGGCCTCTGTTTCGGCCTGGCTCCTCGGGCCTTTCCCAGGCTTCGGGCTTTGTGCTGCGGCCGCTGTTCGGGCTTTGTGCTGCGGCCGCTGTTCGGCTGTTTCCCGGCCGCCGCTCGGGCTCCTCCTTGGTGCCTCGTTCTCCCGGTTTTTCCCCGGGTTTATTCCTTTCCTTCTTCTGTCCCTTTGCTTTGTTTCTTTTTGTCTTTGTTTCTTTCTGCTGTTTTCCGCTGTTTTCCTCGGATTTTTTTTTTCTCTCTGTCGGCTCTTGTCTTTGGTGGTCTTTTCCTTCCTTACTTAATCTAAACTAACCTAAACTTAAACTTAAACTAAACTAAACTAACTTAATTAAAATTAAATTTAACTTTTAAACCTTTTAAAACTTGAAATGAAACTTTTTTCCCCACTTTAAACACTAAAAACACTAAAAATTCAGCAACCCATCTTCAGCGTGCGTGTATCTTCACTCACTGACACACTTCACCCTCTCTCTCTCTCACACTCCCAATCTCTCTCTCTCTCTCACACTCCCAATCTCTCTCTCTCTCACACTCCCAACCTCTCTCTCTCACACTCCCAATCTCTCTCTCTCTCACACTCCCAACCTCTCTCTCTCACACTCCCAATCTCTCTCTCTCTCACACTCCCAATCTCTCTCTCTCTCACACTCCCAACCTTTCTCTCACACTCCCAATCTCTCTCTCTCTCTCACACTCCCAATCTCTCTCTCTCTCACACTCCCAACCTCTCTCTCTCACACTCCCAATCTCTCTCACACTCCCAACCCCTCTCTCTCACACTCCCAATCTCTCTCTCTCTCACACTCCCAATCTCTCTCTCTCTCACACACCCAATCTCTCTCTCTCACACTCCTAATCTCTCTCTCTCACACTCCCAATCTCTCTCTCTCTCACACTCCCAGTCTCTCTCTCTCTCACACTCCCAGTCTCTCTCTCTCTCACACTCCCAATCTCTCTCTCTCTCACACACCCAATCTCTCTCTCTCACACTCCTAATCTCTCTTTCTCTCACACTCCCAATCTCTCTCTCTCTCACACTCCCAGTCTCTCTCTCTCTCACACTCCCAATCTCTCTCTCTCTCACACTCCCAGTCTCTCTCTCTCTCTCTCACTCCCAATCTCTCTCTCTCTCACACTCCCAATCTCTCTCTCACACTCCCAATCTCTCTCTCACACTCCCAATCTTGCTCTCTCACACTCCCAGTCTCTCTCTCTCTCTCTCTCTCTATCACACTCCCAGTCTCTCTCTCTTCTCCCCCCAGTCTCTCTCTCTCTCTCCCCCAGTCTCTCTCTCTCTCTGTCTCTCTCTCACCCCGTCTCTCTCTCCTTCCCTCTCTCTCTCTCCTTCCCCCTCTTTCTCTCTCCTTCCCCCTCTCTCTCTCTCCTCCCCCCTCTCTCTTTCCCTCTCTCTCTCCTTCCCTCTCTCTCTCTCTCTCTTTCCCTCTCTCTCTCTCCTTCCCTCTCTCTCTCTCCTTCCATCTCTCTCTCTCTCTCCTTCCATCTCTCTCTCTCCTCTCTCCCTCCTTCCCTCTCTCTCTCTCTCTCCCTCTCTCTCTCTCTCCTTCCATCTCTCCCTCTCTCCTTCCCTCTCTCTCACTCTCCTTCCCTCTCTCTCTCTCCTTCCCTCTCTCTCTCTCTCTATCTCTCTCTCCTTCCCTCTCTCTCTCTCTCTCCTTCCCTCTCTCTCTCTCTCTCTCTCTCCTTCCCTCTCTCTCTTCCCCCCAGTCGCTCCCTCTCTCTTTTCCAACAACAACATGCCCTCAAAAAAGCCTCGGCACCGCCGGGCACCCCCAGCTAGTCTATATCTATAAAAGAGCTCTTCTGTCTGTCTGTCTGTCTGTTCTCTATACACGCAAAGGTTATAGAGCATACCTACACGTGTGTTACATCAAAAGAAAGCTTACGATTCCGGAACGGTCATAGGCGTATCTACGTTTCGGTGAGACATAATTTGTGCCGACGGTATCCAAAAAACGTTCAAAATTTCGCTCATTATCCGCTCATTAGCATTGAGTGACTATGATGTCGAAGAGCTGCTATGATGTCAGAGCAGTTTTTGTGCTGTCATAAAGAAATCAATGCTTTCACTGTGCCCAGCCTACTCAGCTGGGGTGACTCGGGCCGGGCCTCTTCCTCTCTTCTCTATTTCTTCTCTCTCCGTCTCTCTCTCTCCTCCAGTCTCTCCCTCCTCCAGTCTCTCTCTCTCTCTCCCCCCTCAGTTGCACTCTCTCTCCCCCAGTTTCTCTCTCTCTCTCCCAGTCTCTCTCTCTCTCTCTCCCCCTCTCCCCCCAGTCTCTCTCTCTCTCTCTCTCTCCCCCACTCTCTCCCTCTCCCTCCACTCTCTCCCTCTCCCTCCACTCTCTCCCTCTCCCCCCAAGTCTCTCTCTCTCCCCATCTCTCTCTCTCTCCCCTCAGTCTCTCTCTCTCTCCCCCCCACCCCCGGTCTCTCTCTCTCTCTCTCTCCCTCCCAGTCTCTCTCTCGCTCTCTCTCTCCCCAGTCTCTCTCTCCTCAGTCTCTCTCTCCCTTCGCCCATCTCTCTCTCTCTCCCCCAGTCTCCCTCTCTCTCTCCCCCAGTCTCTCTCTCTCTCCCCCTCAGTCTCTCTCTCTCTCTCTCTCTCTCCCCATTCTCCCTCTCCCTTTCCCCAGTCTCTCTCCTCTCTCTCCCCCCCAGTCTCTCTACTCTGTCTCTCCCCCCCAGTCTCTCTACTCTGTCTCTTTCTCTCCCCCATCTCTCTCTCTCCCCCAGTCTCCCTCTCTCCCCCTCAGTCGCTCTCTCTCCCCCCTCAGTCTCTCTCTCTCTATCTCCCCAGTCTCTCCCTCTCTCTCTCTCCGTCTCTCTCTCTCTCTCCCCCCTTAGTCGCTCTCTCTCTCCCCCTCAGTCTCTCTCTCTATCTCCCCATTCTCTCTCTCTCCCCAGTCTCTCTCCTCTCTCTCCCCCAGTCTCTCTACTCTCTCTCTCTCTCTCTCTCCCCGTCTCTCTCTCTCTCCCCCAGTCTCTCTCTCTCCCCCTCAGTCGCTCTCTCTCTCCCCCTCAGTCTCTCTCTATCTCCCCAGTCTCTCTCTCTCTCTCTCCCCCCCCAGTCTCTCCCTCTCTCCCTGTCTCTCTCTCTCTCTCTCTCTCCCCCCTCAGTCGCTCTCTCTCTCCCCAGTCTCTCTCTCTCTCTCTCCCCCCTGGTCTGTCTCTCTCTCTCCCCCAGTATCTCTCTCCCCAGTCTCTCTCCTCTCTCTCCCCCCAGTCTCTCTACTCTCTCTCTCTCCCCTGTCTCTCTGTACCCCAGTCTCTCTCTCTCCCCCTCAGTCGCTCTCTCTCTCCCCCTCAGTCTCTCTCTCTATCTCCCCAGTCTCTCTCTCTCTATCTATCTCCCCGTCTCTCTCTCTCTCCCTCTCTCCCCCCAGTCGCTCTACTCTTTCTCTCTCTCCCGTCTCTCTCTCTCTCCCCCCAGTCTATCTCTCTCCTTCCCTCTCTGTCTGTCTTTCTCTCTCTCCTTCCCTCTCTCTCTCTCTCTCTCCTTCCCTCTCGCTCTGTCTCTCTCACCTTCCCTCTCTCTCTCTGTCTCTCTCTCCTTCCCTCTCTCTGTCTCTCGCTCCTTTCCCCTCTCTCTCTCTCCTTCCCTCTCTCTCTCTGTCTCTCTCTCCTTCCCTCTCCAAACGGGGCGATACCGAATTTCTAGCACTCTCCCTCTCTCTCCCCCCCAATCTCTCTCTCTCTCCCCGTCTCTTTATCTCTCTCTCTGTCTCCCAGTCTCTCTCTCTCTGTCTCCCAGTCTCTCTATCTCTTCCCCCAGTCTCTCTCTCTCTCTCTCCCCCCCAGTTTCTCTCTCTCTCTCTCGCCCCTCAGTCTCGCGCTCTCTCTCTCTCTCCCAGTCTCTCTCTCTCCCCCAGTCTCCCAGTCTCTCTCTCTCCTCCAGACTCTCCCTCCTCCAGTCTCTCTCTCACAGTCTCTCTCTCTCTCCATCTCTCTCTCTCCTCCAGTCTGTCCCTCCTCCAGTCTCTCTCTCCCCCCAATCTCTCTCTTGCGCTCTCTCTCTCTCTATCTCCCCAGTCTCTCTCTCTCTCCCCAGTCTCTCTCTCCCTTCCCCCATCTCTCTCTCTCTCTCTCTCCCCCAGTCTCTCTCTCTCCCCGTCTCTCTCCCCCAGTCTCTCTTTCTCTCCCCCTCAGTCTCTCTCTCTCTCTCTCCCCAGTCTCTCTCCTCTCTCTCCCCCCAGTCTCTCTACTCTCTCTCTCTCTCTCTCCCCCCTGTCTCTCTCTCTCTTTCCCCCCCCCAGTCTCTCTCTCTCCCTTTCAGAGTTGGGGTCACTCGGGCCGGGCCTCACAACCGCTCGGCCCAAGACACAGAGCGGGGGAGCGGCAGCAGCCGGCCGTAAACCGCGCGGCCCTGTAAACTGCTGTTTTACAAAAAAGCCTTGGCAACGCCGGGCCCCCCCAGCTAGTTTATAATAAAATGGGGAAGGAGGAGAAAGAAGAAAAGGTTTTAGGAGCTACAAAAAAGAGTAGCAAAACACTGCAACAAAAAGCCCTTTAGAGACAGCCGCTAAAATATATATGTTTGGAAAAACACTTAAGACCATTATAAATATAGCTTACAGTTCAAATTCAAAAATAAGTCAATCAATAAACTTCCTTATTACATTCTGAGTTCTGCTGCACTGGACAGTTTTATTGTCTCCTGATGCGTGAAAGATTAGAGCTTGTTGGGGGGGGGGAGGATGTTTTCAGTGATGGATTTTCAATGCAGAAACATTTGGTTAGGAACAGGATTTTTTTTTGCCTTAAAAGTAAATCAGAACCAGTGATAGGCTGCACCAGTGGAAATTGAGTTGGGGCTGCACTGCTCTGCTGAAAATGAAGTGTGAAAAATATAATAAAAATGAAAATGTTCGCATCCAATGGGTGACACAAATGTTATTACAAGTGATTGACCAAACAGTTGTGAGAAAACAGGTATTCGATTGGGATGTGTCAGCGGTTCTCCACGGCTACCAAACAGAAAGATGCTGTTAGCTGTTGGGTACTCACTACAAATGGCTTACAGAATAGCTTAGTACTCACCAGCTTCCTTCTTTATATGTTTTAATTTATGGACTGTTAGCATCCTGTCCTTAGTCCATGAACAAGTCCTTTATCTCCAGTTGGAAGTCAAGAACCGAAGCCAACCACTATTTTCTACATTCAGACAGTCCTGGTTCAATGAAGCTTATGTATGGATAGGCTGAAAGAGCATTCACTCAGGGGTCAGAGATGGTCTGCACCTGGGGTGTGGCACCTAGGTATGATGCCTTAATATTGGTGCACAATCAATGTCTTCAACAGATAAATCCAAAATGAAGCAAGTGGATCCCTGTCACTTGCAGGATGAGTTACAACACAGGAACAAGCACTTTGATGTTGATATGTTACCTTCGAGCCAAAGGAGAACTGGCTACTTACTGTTTACTTGCTCCCTGCAGCCACTTCTCATTCAAGTGGAAGAAAAATGGATCAGTAATAAATTAACCAGAAGTTGCACCCTAATTTTAATGGTCAGAAATTTCTGCCAGACCCATGGGCCTCAGTATCCAAGATCCCAATACATGCTCCCAGTGCATGAAGCTCCACATCGGGAATGTGAATTCATAAAATCTGCCCTTTACTGTCATGGTTGTCAAATCTGAGTATTTCAATGCAGCTCCTCCTATAAGCACAGTGTCATCCAAACATGCAGTGGCTTCATAGAATGTATGTGTTAACTCCTGAGAGTTCAATAATCAAAACTACATTGCATGCTCCATTGCATGTGTACAGTGTACAATGCAATAAAAAAAACAAGTGAGTCCAACACAGGACACTTACTCTATTATTCAACTTTTTGCTATAAAGCTAGTAGCAGATGGGTACCTGGGAATTGAACAAAATTGGTTTCAGAATTGGAAGTTTTAAATGTTAAGGCAAATTTGCACTTAAGGAATAGAAATATTAGTGTAGCAGATAGTAAACAAGATAGCCTGTTACCAAACTATAGTGAGGTCTGCTTTGGAGTCTATTCTCTGTTCGAAATTAATTTTGCCTCTAAATTAGGTATCACAATACTGTATTGCTCTCATGATTTTCTAATGTTTTCTCTTCAAATCGATCCTGCCTGTGATTCCATAATAAGTAGTAATTATAAAAGTTTTAAATTTCCCTTAAGCCACAGAACTCTTTAAAAAAATTTACACCATCCTTGTGTAACATTGATTAGTTGGAATGTATGCTTTGTAGTTGTGTTTGTTCTCATCATTGGATAGGCTGGAGTTATTGTTCTCGGGAATTGCAGAAAGGATTATGTAAAACATACGTAAAAAAAGGTATGCTGCAGGTTGCAGAAGTTGTTTGGAAGTTAAACCATTAACGCTTATCAACAACGGTTTGGTGTACAGAATCAAATAATGGAAACTAACCAACTGTGTGGCTGTGGAATGAAGCAGAAAATTAGATTATTGCCCAACAGCAATACTGCAATGTAAATGTCAATTAATAATTGTAAAAGTTGTTGCTGTCTTTCCCACAAATATGGATTAATTAAAGTACATCTTGCTGAAAAGCTTGGCCAGAAACACGGATTAAAGTACGGATGGTTAAAATCCTACCACCAAAGTGTGAAATGATTTAAGCGCCAAAGCCTGAGAACCAGATGAAAAGTACAGATAGCGAATGGGCTTCAAACCAGTTTAAAGTAGAGAGGATCCTTTTTTTTAATACTTTCAGTCAACTGTTGACTACTGTGTAGATATGGTGAGACTGCAGTTATACATAGACAAATGACAACAATAACCATTTAAAATTGCATTGCCTCATAAAAGCCCTATTTAAGGTTTGAGTGCTGGAATTTTGAGTCTTCTCACAAATGTAAACGTTTATCAGTAACTGGACAGGTACCCTACGTTTAAGATATTGTGGCGCAGACTTCGGAATATACTTTCTCCTCAACATGTTTAAAGCGCAGGCCCTGGCTTCTCCCACACAATAGAAATTGCATCTACATGGTGCCTTATCAGGTCTTCAAAGTGCTTCACAACCATTAAATTACTTTTGAACTGTAGTCAATGTGGCTGTGTAGCTGAACAGCAAGATCCCTCAAAGAGCAAAGAGATTTGAACGACCAGTTAATCTGTTTTTTGGTGGCATTGGTTGAAGGATAAATATTGACCGGGAGAACTCCCTGCTCTTCTCTGAATATTGTCCCAGGATTTTTTTATGTCCAACAAACACAACTGTGAGCAGTGTATTCCATCGGACAAAGTGCAGCACAAATTAAAAAAATTCAGTTCAAACAGAAAATGTTTAACCCCATCATCCGAAAGATGGCACCTTCAGAACTGCACTGAAGTCCAAGTCTAAATTGTATGCTCAAATCCTAGTATGGATCTTGAACCCACAACATTCTGCCTCTGAGTGCCACCAAGTGAGCTAGTCTGACGTAGTGAACTACAACACAAAGTTCAGGTAGCTGATGGGTGCAGCACCATATCTTCAGTGAGGTATGTTCATAACATTACTGTCTTAAACTGTTGGAATATTTAGTGCACAGTCTATTTGCTTGCATTCTGCTGTTGGGAAATAGATCAACTATAGTACCAGTTGCACAGTGCCAGAACCCTTCATGTCTAGCATCATTACCATATTTATCCTATAATTGACATCATGTTGCCTCTGCTGTGTTTAGTGTGTTCAATGCATAATACAAAACAGAGTAACAAATGAACACTCTTTTATAAAAACAAACCATAGACTACACATTATAGAAAGAAGAAAGAAAGACTTACATTTATATAGCACCTTTCACGACCACTGGATGTCTCCAAGCGCTTTACAGCCAATGAAGTACTATTTGAAGTGGAGTCACTGGTGTAATGTGGGAAACGCGGCAGCCAATTTGCTGGCAAGGTCCCACAAACAGCAATGTGATAATGACTGGATAATCTGTTTTTGTTATGTTGGTTGAGGGATAAATATTGACCAGGACACCGGGGATAACTCCATTGTTATGGAGAATAACAAATATCTAGCAGTGAGTATAAGACAGTAATTCACTCTTTCAGTACTGCATAAGGTAATAAACTACTTGAGCATTGCACTGGCACTTCACAACTTCTCCAAAAATGCAAATTGACTTATTGCCACTGCAAGCCACTATGTGACACTACTGTGACTGTGCACTGCTCAGATAAACAGAAATGAACAGGCTTGGACAATTTGCCTCCTGGGGGTCGTATTCTGGTGAAGTACCTTGTGATTGTTGCAACACATCAAATAATAATTTAACTTGTCACACAGCTGATGGACTCATCAAGGCTAATGACTAATTGGTATGCATACCATTAGCTTGGCAAATGTCAGCTTGTTAGCACATGCTAGTCTGATGGGACAGCAATCTGCTCAAAGGGTGACTGCACTAACATCTTGGGAACACAAAGGACTAAATAACCAGAGGAGGAGACTTGGCCAGAACATGGTGGCCATTATTCTGCACTTTTGGCAGTGGCACTGGGCTGAGAGTTTCAGCACTGATGTTGGAAGTGTCATGGATACTGCTGGTGCCAGCTACTATCTGCCAAAGACCATCTCCAAGAAGTGGTCTTGCATGACTTCAGCTCTGCACCAGTAACAGGTCTATTGGGCAACTTTTTAAATGGTGTATGATAAAAACGTTTTTAAAAACCCACAGGCAGTGCCTTTTACAAGAACTCTATTTCCAGAAAGGAATTAGGGGGAAAATTGGGTTGATTTGCGCCTCTTGTTAGCGCTCCTGGGGGCGCTAATGGGGTGCAAATCCCTATGCGTACGGGCGCGGCGCCGCTAACGCCGCCCGTGAAATTCAGCGGGAGATAAGCGGTGGCAGTAGCTGGTAGTGCCCTGTGGCACTGCGCCTCCGCTGATGATGTCATTGCCGTGCGCAGCGCCCCGGTCGCACCCCAGCCGCAAACTTCGCTAGTGCCCCTTGACCTATCGCCAGCCGATATGTCCGACAGGGTCGGGGGGGCGTTTTTGCAGCCGCGGCGGCGCTAGTAAAAGGGGCAGGTGTCAGGCAGCCATTTATTTTTGGCCGACTGCCAGCACCTGCCCCCTCTCACCTACTCCTCTTGAGTGCCGGTCTGTTTTCACGGCACCCCGTTCCCCGGTAGTCTAGTAGGGACCCAGTGCATGGGAGGAGGCCTGCAATGACGCGATGCTACATGCTGACGCGTGTGGCGCTGTTGCAAATATCACCACGATATTCAGTTGTAGTGCCCCAAGAAGGAGATGGAGCGTTTCCAGTAGCACTTCCAGTAGCGCCCTGCCTCCTGCTTGGGGCGCTACAACTAAATTTCCGGCAGAGGTGTAGTGTATGTAACGTTCCACCTTTAAGAGAACTATTTTAAGGGTTGCACTACTTTATCTTGGCTACTGTATACTGTAATACCGGTGGTGACCACACCGGTATATAAGTGCTGTGTAAGGATTTATTGGGCAGATTCGCCCTGACCTTCGAATAGTAAAGTCCTGTTAAAGTTACTCTTGTAGTCTGTGTATTAATTCGCCATATAACACACAGACTTTACAGTGGCGACGAGTTCGATCTTACCCTGTGATATACCTATCAATTCATCCAATGAAAAGCGACGAGTTAAGAAAGTAACTACAGGTTTTTATTGGCTAAATAACAGAGCCCACCCTCGTGGGTGATCGGATACAACAAGGAGGAATGCCAGCCAGTCGACTACCTTTATACCTGGGCAGGTAGGTGGAGTCATGGGCGGAGTCAGCAGTGGTCAGCCCAGGTATAGCAGCGTGACAAGAGGCGACCTCGTATAGTGATACAACAGTGTGAACAGTGATAACCATAGAGTAACGATATAACAGTGATAACTATAGTGTAACGATAGTGAACGATAAAAGTGGTTTACCACACCCTGCGGCAGCGATACATCCGAAGCAGTTAACGAGCGTCGAGAAGAGGCATCCGCCCTCGTCATTCTGCTGAGAGAAGACTCGAGTCTGCAGAGCAAGGAAGAAGGAAGAATTCAGACACGAAGCCTTCCATCAGCAACAGGCAGTGATCGTCCCTTCTGTCACGGTGGTGAGTGAGCCGATCAGCCACGAGAAGCAAGTCGGCCACATTGACTGTGAGTAGGGGGGAAATAAAAAGAAACGGAGGGTAAGGGCGGTGAACTCGACCACGGTCGGGGGGGAAAGGAGCCGGACAGAAGTCGGGGCCAGAGACGCTGAGACTGGGGCAGCGTAGGGCACGGAAGCCGCGGTACAAGCGGGAACGCAGCCAGTGTGAGAGACCGGGCTACAAGCGGGAACGCAGCCGGTGTGAGAGACCGGGCTACAAGCGGGCTGGGAGATGCAACAGCGTCAGGAGACAGCTCGACCGTGACCGGCGAAAAAGGCCGGGCAGCTACCGAGGCCGCGAGGCGCTGCAACCGGGATCGTAAGGCGCGGGAAGAAATAAATAAATAAAACCGCGGAGAACTCAGCCGCAGCTGGGGGAGGAAAGGACCGGACTGCGAGAGGGCTGGGGAGGCGCGATTGAAAGCCGCTGAGGGAGAGACAGAGCCCGAGCGAGCGGGAGAGCTTCAGAATAAACTGAAGCCGGCGCGCAGACTGCGAAACCCGAAAGCCAGCGGTCGTCGCCCGAGGGCAAAGCTTACCCCCCGCCAGAGGAAGACAAGCACGGGAAACCGCCATCCTTGGAGGCAGGGAAGAAGATAAGCGCGGGAAACCGCCATTTTTGAAAAAAAAAGTTAAAAAGTAAAGAAAAATTTCGTTGTTGTTCTCAGAAAGATTGTGAAGATGCCTAAGCGTGGTAACATCAACGATTTCGATTTCGATGTGGAAGATTGGGCCACGTATGTAGAACGCATCGAGATATATTGTAAGTTCAATAAGATAGCAAATTATGATAAAGCTCTAACCTTACTAAACTCAATGGGTGCGAAGACATACGGGCTATTGAAGCATCTTCTATCACCAGCTAAACCGGCGGATCAGTCTTTCGCTAATATTGTTGCTGTCCTGAAGGATCATTTGAACCCCACACCGCTGATGTTAGCGGAACGATCTAAATTTTACGTGAGAACGCAACTAAAAGAGGAAAGCAACGCGGAGTACTTGGTTGAACTGCGTAGGCTAGCAAAATACTGTCAGTTTGGGGAAAATCTGACAGAGGCACTGAGAGACAAGTTCGTGTGTGGGATGTCGAAGGAAGAAACACAAAAGCGACTGCTCGAAGAGAACGATCTTACACTTGATAAGGCTGTCCTTATTGCAGCATCGCACAAAGCCGCAGCGAGAGGCACGGCGGAAATGCAGCTGAAGACAGCGGTACTCAGCGTGGATCAAATGACTTCGGGTACAACGAAATGTTATCGTTGTGGGAAGACAACACACGACCAGAACCAATGCTGGTTTAAAAACCAGGAATGTAGAAAATGTGGCAAGCTTGGTCACATAGCTAAAGTATGCCGGTCAGGAAAGAAGACCAGCAACAATAAGTCACCGCAGAAGAAGTACAGAAAGGTACATAAGGTGACTGTGAAGAGTTCAGATGAACAGAATTCGGATTCAGACTCCAACAGCAAGGAACTGGGTAGTCTGAGGATTCACAATGTGAGTAAGGAAACTGACCAACAAACTATCTGGGTCACACTACAGATTGCAAAAGTCCAAGTGAAGATGGAAGTGGACACCGGATCGGCATTGACGGTCATGAATAAGCAAGATTACAAAAAGTTATTCAAACATATTCCCCTACGGGATACGGAGATAGTATTGCAGACATACACGGGGCATAAAGTATACCCCATCGGAAAGATAAAAGTCAAGGTGAGACACAAGGGCAAAGAACACCAAGGAATGGACATATATGTACTACCCGAGGGAGGTCCACCACTTCTGGGGCGGGAGTGGATCAGGAAAATAAAGATAGACTGGCACTCCCTAAACACAATGACGGTAGATTCCGGAAAGAAAGATGTCAAACCTGAACGATTGTCCAGAATATTGGACGAGGCTAAAGAGGTATTCCAGCAGGGACTGGGAATACTGAGAGGAATTAAGGCAAAAATCAAGATTGCAGAACATGCAAGCCCAAAACTTTTCAAAGCCAGATCGGTACCTTACGCGATACGACCTGCTGTGGAGGCAGAACTGGAAGAGCTTGAACATTCAGGGGTACTGTCTAAGGTGGACTGGAGTGAGTGGGCCACACCCATTGTTCCCGTCATGAAGCCTTCGTCGAGTAACAAGCCAGGGGGACCGGGAAAGGTCCGCATCTGCGGAGACTTCAAGATCACAGTTAATCCGGTGCTTCACACGGTACAATACCCGCTTCCGCGGATTGAGGATATCTTTGCTTCATTGTCTGGTGGGAAACACTTCACCAAGATAGACCTGGCGCAAGCATACTTACAGATGGAAGTCGAGGAAGAGTCGCGCCAGTATCTCACAATCAACACGCACAGAGGCTTGTATCGATATAATAGACTGGTTTTTGGAGTGGCTTCGGCTCCAGCAATTTGGCAGAGGGCCATGGAGCAGGTCTTACAGGGTATTCCAAGCACTCAGTGTTACTTGGATGATATCCTGATTACGGGAGAGGACGAGGAGGAACACCTCACAAATTTGAAACTGGTGCTCACCAGGTTGAAGGAATATGGCCTTCGAGCTAACCGCCAGAAATGTGAGTTCTTCCAGAAACGGATCTCGTACTGTGGTCATGTCATTGACCAAGAGGGGCTGCACAAGTCACCTGAAAAGATCGAAGCTGTCGTGAAGGCCCCCGCTCCAGAAAATGTATCACAGTTGAGGTCGTTTCTGGGGTTGATTAACTATTACCATAAGTTTCTGCCAAATCTATCCACAGTGCTGCACCCACTGAATGCTCTGTTGCGGAAAGAAGTACCATGGAAGTGGAGCGAGGACTGTAAGAAGGCCTTTCGCAAAAGCAAGGCATTGATCACCTCTGAGGAAGTGTTGGCTCACTTCAATCCAACGCTACCTCTTCGTCTAGCTTGTGATGCTTCCCCTTATGGTATTGGAGCAGTACTCTCACACAAGTTGCCAAATGGCTCGGAAAGGCCAGTCGCATTTGCATCCTGATCATTGACCTCCGCTGAGCGCAATTATGCTCAGATAGATAGGGAGGCTCTCAGCCTTGTGTGGGGAGTAAAGAAATTCAATCATTACCTGCAGGGCAAGAAGTTTACATTGCTGACAGACCACCAGCCGTTGGTATCCATATTCAACCCTAACAAGGCCGTTTCCACGATGACAGCGCAAAGGCTACAGAGGTGGTCCGTTTTACTAGGGGCACACCAATATGACATCAAATACAAAAGGTCCAAACAGCATGGAAATGCTGATGGGTTATCGCGCCTACCGTTGCCAGTGGTAGAAGAGGCGACTACAGTGGACCCAGTGGAGATGTTCCACTCAACCATAGTGGAATGTCTACCAGTAACAAATTCTATGATCGAAAAGGAAACAAGAAATGACCCGACTCTCTCACGAGTCTACGATTTAACGGTGGAGGGATGGCCAGCACATGGCGAACCAATGTTGCCAGCATTTTCGCAAAGAAGAGAACAGCTGTCAGTGTGCCGAGGAACCTTGATGTGTGGATCTAGAGTGGTGATTCCACCCAAACTCCAGCATAAAGTGCTAAAGGAGCTTCATGAGGGGCATCTGGGTGGAGTGAAAATGAAGAACCTAGCCAGAGCGTTTGTGTGGTGGCCAGGTATTGATGGAGACATCGAAGAAATAACCAAGAGCTGTCTAGGATGCCAGAAGGTCCAAAACGCCCCACCACAAGCTCCTCTGCATCCATGGGAGTGGCCCTCATCTCCATGGAAAAGGGTACATATCGACTTTGCTGGTCCATTTATGGACTCAATGTTTTTAATCGCGGTGGATGCACACTCCAAGTGGCCGGAGGTAATAAAGATGTCCTCCACCACCACGGAAAAAACCATCACAGTATTAAGGACCATATTTGCCAGGAATGGGCTGCCGGAACAGATCTGTTCTGATAATGGACCGCAATTTGTGTCCGAAGAATTCAGGAAGTTCTTAAAAAGCAATGGGATTAAGCACTACACGTCCGCCCCATACCATCCCGCCACCAATGGATTAGCTGAAAGGTTTGTCCAGACCTTCAAGAAGGCCATAAAGGCCATGGGTAATGAAGACATAAATCTACAACATAAGGTAGATAACTTCTTGTTGGCGTACAGGAATGCAACACATGCGGTCACAAACCAAACTCCCGCCATGATGTTTTTCAATAGAAGACTAAGATGCCGGCTGGATTTGATTAAGCCAAACGTCAGAAGGGACGTAGAGAACCGGCAATTTCAAGGCATGAATGAAAGGCCAACTAGAACCTTCCAGATAGGTCAACAAGTTTTGGCCCGGGACTACCGTACCGAGAAATGGCAGCCTGGAACTATTGGAAAAAGGCTAGGACCGCTGATGTATACCGTGGACATTGGTGAAAGCATAATAAGGCGCCATGTTGACCAGATCATAGAGTCATCCACAAAGGGCCAACCTACTCCACAACTCTATACGCCTAATGTTGAAGCAGAGATACCCAGAGCATCTACCTCCGATCCGGTAATACTGGAATCAGATGAACCTGACACTGTCCTTCAAGCAGAATCGACCTTGCCAGAAGAACCTACTACACCACCGAAAACTACTACACCACCGAGGCGTTATCCGGACAGAGTCAGGAAGCCTCCAGAGAGACTGAATCTGTGAACTGTTTTACATAAAGTTGTATATATGTTATGATGTTATATTAATGGGAATATATATATGCTGTTAACCTAAAAAGGGAGGATTGTAGTGTATGTAACGTTCCACCTTTAAGAGAACAATTTTAAGGGTTGCACTACTTTATCTTGGCTACTGTATACTGTAATACCGGTGGTGACCACACCGGTCTATAAGTGCTGTGTAAGGATTTATTGGGCAGATTCGCCCTGACCTTCGAATAGTAAAGTCCTGTTAAAGTTACTCTTGTAGTCTGTGTATTAATTTGCCATATAACACACAGACTTTACAAGAGGGGTGCTCATTTTTTGCAGTGCTAAAATGAGCGCCCCAGCGACATTAGCGTGCTTAAATGGGCGACCCACAATTTTTCCCCCTTAGAGTTTTGATAGAACTCTGACACTCTAAGTTGTTTGTCCGACAGGGCAGTGTCCTAGGCCCAACCATCTTCAGCTGCTTCATCAATGACCTTCCCTCCAACATAAGGTCAGAAATGGGGATGTTCACTGATGACTGCACAGTGTTCAGTGCCATTCACAACTCCTCAGATAATGCAGCAGTCCATGCCCGCATGCAACAACATTCAGGCTTGGGCTGATAAGTGGCAGGTAACATTTGCGCCACACAAGTGCCAGGCAATGACTATCTCCAACAAGCGAGAGTCTAACCACCTCCCCTTGACATTCGACGGCATTACCATCACTGAATCCCCCACTATCAACACCCTGGGGGTCACCATTGAATAGAAACTTAACTGGATCAGCCACATAAATAATGTGGCAACAAGAGCAGGTCACAGGCTAGGTATTCTGCAGCGAGTGTCTCACCTCCTGACTCCCCAAAGCCTTTCCATCATCTACAAGGCACAAGTAAGGAGTTTGATAGAATACTCTCCACTTGCCTGGATAAGTGCAGCTCCAACAACACTCAAGAAGCTCAACACCATCTAGGAAAAGTAGCCCGCTTGATTGGCACCCCATCCACCACCTTAAACATTCACTCTCTTCACCACTGGCGTACTGTGGCTGCAGTGTGTACCATCTACAAGATGCACTGAAGCAACTCGCCAAGGCTTCTTTGGCAGCACCTCTCAAACTTGCGACCTCTTCCACCTAGAAGGACAAGGGCAGCAGGCTCATGGGAAGACCACCACCTCTAAGTTCCCCTCCAAGTCAAACACCATCCTGACTTAGAAGTATATCGCCGATACTTCATCGTCGCTGGGTCAAAATCCTGGAACTCCCTCCCTAACAGCACTGTGAGAGTACCTTCACCACACGGACTGCAGTGGTTCAAGAAGGCGGCTCACCACCACCTTCTCAAGGGCAATTAGGGATGGGCAATAAATGCTGGCCTTGCCAACGACGCCCACATCCCATAAACGAATTTAAAAAGATACAGTTCCGGATGAGCAAAAATGTTCTCCAATTAAATATTGGGAAAACCGAAGCCATTGTTTCCGGTCCCCACCACAAACTCCATTCCCTAGCCACTGACTCCATCCCTCTCCCTAACATCTGTCTGAGGCTGAACCACACTGTTCGCAACCTTGGTGTCATATTTGACCCTGAAATGAGCTTCCGACCACATCCGCAGCATAACAAAGACTGCCTACTTCCACTTCCGTAACATCGCCCGTCTCTGCCCTTGCCTCAGCTCATCCACTGCTGAAACCCTCATCCATACCTTTGTTACCTCTAGACTTGACTATTCCAATGCACTCCTGGCTGGCCTCCCACATTCCACCCTACGTAAACTTGAGGTGATCCAAAACTCGGCTGTCTGTGTCCTAACTCGCACCAAGTCCCGTTGGCCCATCACCCCTGTGCTTGCTGACTACATTGGCTCCCGGTTAAGCAGTGCCTCGATTTCAAAATTCTCATCCTTTTTTTCAAATCCCTCCATGGCCTCGCCCCTTCCTAGCTCTGTAATCTCCTTCAGCCCCACAACCCCCGCACCCCGAGATATCTGTGCTCCTCTAATTCTGCCCTCTTGAGCATCCCTGATTATAATCGTTCAATCATTGGTGGCCGTGCCTTCTGTTGCCTAGGCCCTGAGCTCTGGAATTCCCTGCCGAAAACTCTCCGCCTCGTTACCTCTCTTTCCTCCTTTAAGACGCTCCTTTAAACCTACCTCTTTGACCAAGCTTTTGGTCACCTGCCCTAATTTATCCTTATGTGGCTCGGTGTCACATTTTTTGTCTTAAAATACTCCTGTGCAGCGCCTTGGGACGTTTTACTACTTTAAAGGCGCTATATAAATTCAAGTTGTTGTTGTTGATAGGCTATTGGTGCCTCCATATAGCTTTTTTTCCCTGGAGATGAAATCAAGGAAAGGGAGCAGGGCTGTATACTGACAATGGGAACTCCTACCAGCCAGACAATGGCAGAGCGACCCATATGGCAGGGCTATTCTGTATCAACAAGGTTGCACAAACAGCAATGAGCTGATTGAGCGTTTGATCTGTTTTTGATGGTGTTTGTTGAGGGGAATGTTGGCCAGAACACTGGAAGAACTCTCATAAGAACATAAGAAATAGGAGCAGGAGTAGGCCATACGGCCCTTCGAGCCTGCTCTGCCTTTGAATAAGATCATGGCTGATCTTCGACCTCAACTCCACTTTCCCGCCCGACACGCATATCCCTTGTATGCTGATGGAAGTGGTAGAAGCGGAGACACTCAATGTTTTCAAGGGGAGACTGGATAGGAACTTGAGGGAAATAAACTTACAGGGCTATGGGGATAGAGCAGGGGAATGGGGCTGACTGGAATGCTCAACAGAGAGCCGGCACGGACTCAATGGGCCAAATGGTCTCCTTTTGTGCCGTTATGAATCTATGACTCTACGATTCCCATAGAGTCCAAAAATCTATCTATCTCAGCCTTGAATATACTCTCAACTCATCTCCTACGAGTGTCATGGGATCCTTAACATCTGCGTGAACCACCAGGATAGGAAGACAGGGCCTCAGTTTAAAAAATGTTTTTGTATCTGAGGAGGGCGTGTTAATTAAAAGTTCCGTAAAAATACTGTAATTTGCTGTGTTGTCATTACTACTGCTCATTTATTACTTTTACTAAACCTGTATGTGACTCCTGTCGTGAACTGTATGTGACACCTGTGTCTCAACTGTATGTGAGCCCTGTCTGTGAACTGTATGTGACACCTGTCTGTGAACTGTATGTGACCCCTGTCTGAGAGCTGTATGTGAATCCTGTCTGTGAACGGTAGGCTAATCCTGTCTGTGAACTGTATGTGACAACTGTGTCTGAACTGTATGTGAGCCCTGTCTGTGAACTGTATGTGATCCCTGTCTGTGAACTGTATGTGAATCCTCTCTGTGAAATGTATGGTAATCCTGTCTGTAAACTGTATGTGAACCCTGTCTGGGAACTGTATGTGACCTGTCTGTGAACTGTATGCGAATCCTGTCAGTGAACTGTATGTGAATCCTATCTGTGAACTGTATGTGAGTCCTCACTGTGAAATGTATGTGATCCTGTCTGGGAACTGTATGTGACACCTGTCTGTGAACTGTATGTGAATCCTGTCTGTGAACGGCATGTGAATCCTGTCTGTGAAATGTATGTGACAACTGTCTGTGAACGGTATGTGAATCCTGTCTGTGAACAGTATGTGACACCTGTGTCTGAACTGTATGTGAGCCCTGTCTGTGAACTGTATGTGAATCCTGTCTGTGAATGAATCCTGTCTGTGAAATGTATGTGAATCCTGTCTGTGAACTGTATGTGAATCCTGTCTGTGAACTGTATGTGAATTATGCCTGTGAACTGTATGCGACTCCTGTCTGTGAACTGTATGTGACCCCAGTCTGTGAAGTGTACATGACCCGTCTGTGAACTGTATCTGAATCCTGTCTGCGAAATATATGTGAATCCTGTCTGTGAACTGTATGTGAGTTCTGTCTGTGAAATGTATGTGATCCCTGCCTGTGCACTGCATGTAAATCCTGTCTGTGTATTATATGTAAATCCTGTCTGTGAACTGTATGTGACCCATGTCTGTGAACTGTATGTGAATCCTGTCTGTGAAATGTATGTGACACCAGTCTGTGAACTGTATGTGAATCCTCTCTGTGAAATATATGGTAATCCTGTCTGTGAACTGTATGTGAACCCTGTCTGTGAACTGTATTCGAATCCGGTCTGTGAACGGTATGTGAATCCTCTCTGTGAACTGTATGTGACCCTGTCTGTGAACTGTATGTGACACCTGTCTGTGAACTGTATGTGAATCCTGTCTGTGAACGGCATGTGAATCCTGTCTGTGAACTGTATGTGACACCTGTGTCTGAACTGTATGTGAGCCCTGTCTGTGAACTGTATGTGACCCCGTCTGTGAACTGCATGTGACGCCTGTCTGAGAGCTGTATGTGAATCCTGTCTATGACCTGCATGGGACCCATGTCTGTGTACTAAAGGTGAATCCTGTCTGTGAAATTTATGTGACCCCTATCTGTGAACTGTATGTGACCCCGTCTGTGAACCGTATGTGAATCCTGTCTGTGAACGGTAGGCGAATCCTGTCTGTGAACTGCATGTGACACCTGTGTCTGAACTGTATGTGAGCCCTGTCTGTGAATTGTATGTGAATCCTCTCTGTGAAATGTATGTGAATCCTGTCTGTGAACTGTATGTGAACCCTGTCTATGAACTGTACGTGACCCTGTCTGGGAACTGTATGTGACCCCTGTCTGTGAACTGATTGTGGATCATGTCTGTGAATTTTATGGGACTCCTGTCTGTGAACTGTATCTGAATCCTGTCTGCGAAATGTGTGTATCCTGTCTGTGAACTGTATGTGAGTTCTGGCTGTGAAATGTATTTGATCCCTGTCTCTGCACTGCATGTAAATCCTGTCTGTGTACTATATGTAAATCCTGTCTGTGAGCTGCATGTGACAGCAGTCTGTGAACTGTATGTGACCCTGTCTGTGAACTGGATGAATCCTCTCTGTGAAATATATGGTAATCTTGTCTGTGAACTGTATGTGAACCCTGTCTGTGAACTGTATGCGAATCCTGTCTGTGAACGGTATGTGAATCCTCTCTGTGAACTGTATGTGACCCCTGTCTGTGAACTGTATGTGACCCCTGTCTGTGAACTGTATGTGACCCATGTCTGTGAAATGTATGTGAACCCTGTCTGTGAACTGTATGTGAAACCTGTCTGTGAACTGTATGTGAATCCTGTCTGTAAAATGTATGTGAACTGTATGTGAATCCTGTCTGTGATCTGTATGTGATTCCTGTCTCTGAACTGTACATGACCCGTCTGTGAACTGTATGTGAATCCTGTCTGCGAAATGTATGTGAATCCTGTCTGTGAACTGTATGTGATCATTGTCTGAGAACTGTATGTGAATCCTGTCTGTGAAATTTATGTGACCCCAGTCTGTGAACTGTATGTGACCCCTGTCTGTGAACTGTATGTGACCCTGTCTGTGAACTGTATGCGAATCCTGTCTGTGAACTGTATGTGAATCCTATCTGTGAACTGTATGTGAATCCTGTCTGTGAACTGTATGTGACCCCTGTTTGTGAACTGTATGTGAAGCCTGTCTTTGAACGTTATGTGACCCCTGTCTGAGAACTGTATGTGAATCCTGTCTGTGAACTGTATGTGAATCCTCTCTGTGAAATGTATATGAATCCTGTCTGTGAAATGTATGTGAACCCTGTCTATGAACTTTATGTGACCCTGTCTGGGAACTGTATGTGACACCTGTCTGTGAACTGTATGTGAATCCTGTCTGTTAAAGGTATGTGAATCCTGTCTGTGAACTGTATGTGAATCCTGTCTGTGAACTGTATGTGACCATGTCTGTGTACTGTAAGTGAATCCTGTCTGTGAAATTTAAGCGACCCCTGTCTGTGAACTGTGTGTGACCCCTGTCTGTGAACTGTATGTGAATCCTGTCTGTGAACTGTATTTGAATCCTCTCTGTGAAATGTATGTGAATCCTGTCTGTGAACTGTATGTGACTCCTGTCTGTGAACTGTATGCGAATCCTGCCTGTGAACTCTATGTGAATCCTGTCTGTGAACTGCATATGAATCCTGTCTGTGAACTGTATGTGAATCCTGTTTGTGAACTGTATCTGAATCCTCTCTGTGAACTGTATGTGACCGCTGTCTGTGAACGGTATGTGACCCCTCTCTGTGAACTGTATGTGACTCCTGTCTGTGGAATGTATGTGAATCCTGACTGTGAACTGTATGTGAATCCTGTCTGTGAACTGTATGTGACTCCTGTCTGTGAACTGTATGCGAATCCTGCCTGTGAACTCTATGTGAATCCTGTCTGTGAACTGCATATGAATCCTGTCTGTGAACTGTATGTGAATCCTGTTTGTGAACTGTATCTGAATCCTCTCTGTGAACTGTATGTGACCGCTGTCTGTGAACGGTATGTGACCCCTCTCTGTGAACTGTATGTGACTCCTGTCTGTGGAATGTATGTGAATCCTGTCTGTGAACTGTACGTGACCAGTCTGTGAACTGTATGTGAATCCTGTCTGCGAAATGTATGTGAATCCTGTCTGTGAACTGTATGTGACTCCAGTCTATGAACTGTATGAGACCCCTGTCTGTGAACTGTATGTAAATCCTGTCTGTGAAGTGTATGTGACACCTGTGTCAGAACTGTATGTGAATTCTATCTGTGAACTCTATGTGAATCCTGTCTCTGAACTGTATATGAAACCTGTCTCTGAACTGGATGTGAATCCTGTCTTTGAACTATGTGAATCCTGTCTGTGAACTGTATGTGACATCTGTCTGTGAACTGTATGTGAATCACAGAATCACAGAAACCCCACAGTGCAGATAGAGGCCATTTCGGCCCAACGAGCCTGCACCGACACATATCCCACCCGATCCCCGTAACCCCTACACCAACACATATCCCACTCTATCCCCGTAACCCCACGTATTTAATCCCCCTAACACTAAGGGTCAATTTATCATAGCCAATCAACCTAACCCGCACATCTTT
This sequence comes from Somniosus microcephalus, assembly GCF_052327205.1. Lineage (NCBI taxonomy): Eukaryota > Metazoa > Chordata > Chondrichthyes > Squaliformes > Somniosidae > Somniosus > Somniosus microcephalus. The sequence continues at coordinate 206,220,453 of NC_140993.1, read as the reverse complement.
GGACTGTGGGAGGAAACCGGCGCACCCGGAGGAAACCCACGCAAACACAGGGAGAATGTGCAAACTCCACACAGACACTCACCCGAGGCCAGATTCGAACCCGGGTCCCTGGTGCTGTGAGGCAACAGTGCTAACCGCTATGCCACCGTGCTCCTCTGTGAAATGTATGTGAAACCTGTCTGTGAACTGTATGTGAACCCTGTCTATGAACTGTATCTGAACCTGTCTGGGAACTGTATGTGACACCTGTCTGGGAACTGATTGTGAATCCTGTCTGTGAACTGTATGCGACTCCTGTCTGTGAACTGTATGTGACACCTGTCTGTGAACTGTACATGACCCGTCTGTGAACTGTATCTGAATCCTGTCTGTGAACTGTATGTGACCCCTTTCTGTGAACTTTATGTGAGTACTGTTTGTGAACTGTATGTGATCCCTGTCTTTGCACTGCATGTAAATCCTGTCTATGTACTATATGTAAATCCTGTCTGTGAACTGTATGTGACACCTGTCTGTGAACTGTATGTGAATCCTGTCAGTGAACGGTATGTGAATCCTGTCTGTGAACGGTATGTGACACCTGTGTCTGAACTGTATGTGACCCCTGTCTGTGAACTGTATGTGAAGCCTGTCTTTGAACATTATGTGACCCCTGTCTGAGAAGTGTATGTGAATCCTGTCTGTGAATGGTATGTGAATCCTGTCTGTGAACTGTATGTGACACCTGTCTGTGAACGGTATGTGAATCCTGTCTGTGAACGGTATGTGAATCCTGTCTGTGAACTGTATGTGAAATCTCCCTGTGAACTGTATGTAACCCCTGTCTGAGAACTGTATGTGACCGCTGTCTGTGAACTGTATGTGACCTCTGTCTGTGAACTGTATGTGACCCCTGTCTGTGAACAGTATGCGAATCCTGTCTGTGAAATCTATGTGAATCCTGTCTGTGAACTGTGTATGAATCCTGTCTGTGAACTGTATGTGAATCCTGTTTGTGAACTGTATCTGAATTCTGTCTGTGAACTGTATCTGAATCCTCTCTGCGAACTGTATGTGACCCCTGCCTGTGAACAGTATGTGACCCCTCTCTGTGAACTGTATGAACTCCTGTCTGTGAACTGTATGAGACCACTGTCTGTCAACTGCATGTGAATCCTGTCTGTGAAATTTATGTGAATCCTGTCTCTGAACTGTATGTGAATCCTGTCTGTGAACTGTACATGACCCGTCTGTGAAATGTATGTGAATCCTGTCTGTGAACGGTATGTGAATCCTGTCTGTGAACTGTATGTGACACCTGTGTCTGAACTGTATGTGACCCCTGTCTGAGTGCTGTATGTGAATCCTGTCTGTGAACTGTAAGTGAATCCTGTCTGTGAACTGTAAGTGACCCCTGTCTGTGAACTGTATGTGACCCTGTCTGTGAACTGTATGCGAATCCAGCCTGTGAACTGTATGTGAATCCTATCTGTGAACTGTATGTGAATCCTGTCTGTGAACTGCATGTGAATCCTGTCTGTTAACTGTATGTGAATCCTGTCTGTGAACTGTATGTGAATCCTGTCTGTGAAATGTATGTGAACCCTGTCTATGAACTTTATGTGACCCTGTCTGGGAACTGTATGTGACACCTGTCTGTGAACTGTATGTGAATCCTGTCTGTGAACGGTATGTGAATCCTGTCTGTGAACTGTATGTGACACCTGTGTCTGAACTGTATGTGAGCCCTGTCTGTGAACTGTATGTGCCCTCTGTCTGTGAACTGTATGTGAATCCTGTCTGTGAACTGTATGTGACCATGTCTGTGTACTGTAAGTGAATCCTGTCTGTGAAACTTAAGTGACCCCTGTCTGTGAACTGTATGTGACCCCTGTCTGTGAACTGTATGTGATTCCTCTCTGTGAAATGTATGTGAATCCTGTCTGTGAACTGCATGTGAGCCCTGTCTGTGAACTGTTTGTGGTCCCTGTCTGGGAACTGTATGTTAATCCTGTCTTTGAACTTAATGTAACCCCTGTCTGTGAACTGTATGTCAATCCTGTCTTTGAACGGTATGTGAATCCTGCCTGTCAAATGTATGTGAATCCTGTCTGTGAATTGTATGTGAATCCTGTCTGTGAACTGTATGTGACCCCTGTCTGTGAACTGTACATGACCCATCTGTGAACTGTATCTGAATCCTGTCTGTGAAATGTATGTGAATCCTGTCTGTGAACTGTATGTAAGTTCTGTCTGTGAACTGTATGTGATCCCTGTCTGTGCACTGCATGTAAATCCTGTCTGTGTACTATATGTAAATCCTGTCTGCGAGCAGTATGTGACCCAATCTGTGAACTGTATGTGAACCTGTCTGTGAACTGTATATGAATCCTCTCTGTGAACTGTATGGGAACCCTGTCTGTGAACTGTATGTGACACCTGTCTGTGAACTGTATGTTACGCCTGTCTGTTAAATGTATGTGACCCCTGTCTCAGAACTGTATGTAAATCCTGTCTGTGAACTGTATGTGAATCCTGTCTGTGAACTGTATGTGACACCTGTCTGTGAACTATGTTTGACCCCTGTCTGTGAACTGTATGTGACCCATGTCTGTGAACTGTATCTGCATCCTGTCTGTGAACTCTATGTGGCTCTTGTCTGTGAACTGTATGTGACCCCTCTCTGTGAACTGTATGTGAATCCTGTCTGTGAACTATATGTGACCCTTGTCTGTGAACTGTATGCGAATCCTGTCTGTGAACTGTATGTGAATCATGTCTGTGAACTGTATGTGACTCCTGTCTGTGGAATGTATGTGAATCCTGTCTGTGAACTGTATGTGACCCCTGTCTGTGAACTGTATACGAATCCTGTCTGTGACCCATGTCAGTGAACAGTATGTGAATCCTGTCTGTGAAATGTATGTGACACCTGTCTGTGAATTGTATGTGAATCCTGTCTGTGAAATGTAGGTGACCACTGTCTGTGAACTGTATGCGAATCCTGTCTGTGACCCATGTCTGTGAACAGTATGTGAATCCTGTCTGTGAAATGTATGTGACACCTGTCTGTGAATTGTATGTGAATCCTGTCTGTGAAATGTAGGTGACCACTGTCTTTGAACTGTAGGTGACCACTGTCTGTGAACTGTATGTTTATCCTGCAAGTGAACTGTATCTGAATCCTGTCTGTGAACTGTAAATGAATCCTGTCTGTGAAATTTATGTGACCCCTGGCTGTAAACTGTATGTGACCCCTGTCTGTGAACTGTATGTGAATCCAGTCTGTGAACGGTCGGCGAACCCTGTCTGTGAACTGTATGTGACACCTGTGTCTGAACTGTATGTGAGCCCTGTATGTGAATCCTGTCTTTGAACTTTATGTGACACCTGTCTGTGAACTGTATGTGAATCCTGTCTGTGAAATGTATGTGAATCCTGTCTGTGAACTCTGTCTGCGAACGGTATGTGAATCCTGTCTGTGAACTGTATGTGAATCCTCTCTGTGAAATATATGGTAATCCTGTCTTTGAACTTTATGTGACACCTGTCTGTGAACTGTATGTGAATCCTGTCTGTGAACTGTATGTGAATCCTGTCTGTGAACTGTATGTGAATCACAGAATCACAGAAACCCCACAGTGCAGATAGAGGCCATTTCGGCCCACCGAGCCTGCACCGACACATATCCCACCCGATCCCCGTAACCCCTACACCAACACATATCCCACTCTATCCCCGTAACCCCACGTATTTAATCCCCCTAACACTAAGGGTCAATTTATCATAGCCAATCAACCTAACCCGCACATCTTTGGACTGTGGGAGGAAACCGGAGCACCCGGAGGAAACCCACGCAAACACGGGGAGAATGTGCAAACTCCACACAGACAGTCACCCGAGGCCAGATTCGAACCCGGGTCCCTGGTGCTGTGAGGCAACAGTGCTAACCACTATGCCACCGTGCTCCTCTGTGAAATGTATGTGAAACCTGTCTGTGAACTGTATGTGAACCCTGTCTATGAACTGTATCTGACCCTGTCTGGGAACTGTATGTGACCCCTGTCTGGGAACTGATTGTGAATCCTGTCTGTGAACTGTATGCGACTCCTGTCTGTGAACTGTATGTGACACCTGTCTGTGAACTGCACATGACCCGTCTGTGAACTGTATCTGAAACCTGTCTGTGAACTGTTTGTGACCCCTGTCTGTGCACTGCATGTAAATCCTGTCTGTGTACTATATGTAAATCCTGTCTGCGAGCTGTATGTGACCCATGTCTGTGAACTGTATGTGAATCCTGTCTGCGAACTGTATGTGACACCAGTCTGTGAACTGTATGTGAACCTGTCTGTGAACTGTATGTGAATCCTGTCTGTGAACTGTATGTGACCCGTTTGTGAACTGTATGTGAAGCCTGTCTTTGAACGTTATGTGACCCCTGTCTGAGAACTGTATGTGAATCCTGTCTGTGAACGGTATGTGAATCCTGTCTGTGAACTGTATGTGAATCCTGTCTGTGAACTGTATGTGAATCCTCTCTGTGAACTGTATGTGAATCCTCTCTGTGAAATGTATATGAATCCTTTCTGTGAAATGTATGTGAACCCTGTCTATGAACCTTATGTGACCCTGTCTGGGAACTGTATGTGACACCTGTCTGTGAACTGTATGTGAATCCTGTCTGTGATCGGTATGTGAATCATGTCTGTGAACTGTATGTGACACCTGTGTCTGAACTGTATGTGAGCCCTGTCTGTGAACTGTATGTGCCCTCCGTCTGTGAACTGTATGTGAATCCTGTCTGTGAACTGTATGTGACCATGTCTGTGTACTTGTAAGTGAATCCTGTCTGTGAACTGTATATGACCCCTGTCTGTGAAATGTATGTGAATCCTGTCTGTGAACTATATGTGACCCCTGTCTGTGAACTGTACATGACCCGTCTGTGAACTGTATCTGAATCCTGTCTGGGAACTGATTATGAATCATGTCTGTGAACTCTATGCGACTCCTGTCTGTGATCTATATGTGACCCCTGTCTGTGAACTGTACATGACCCGTCTGTGAACTGTATGTGAATCCTGTCTGTGAACTGTATGTGACACCTGAGTCTGAACTGCATGTGAGCCCTGTCTGTGAACTGTATGTGCCCTCTGTCTGTGAACTGTATGTGAATCCTCTCTGTGAAATGTATGTGAATCCTGTCTGTGAACTGTATGTGAGCCCTGTCTGTGAACTGTATGTGAATCCTGTCTTTGAACTTAATGTGACCCCTGTCTGTGAACTGTATGTCAATCCTGTCTCTGAACGGTATGTGAAGCCTGCCTGTGAAATGTATGTGAATCCTGTCTGTGAACTGTATGTGAATCCTGTCTGTGAACTGGATGCGATTCCTGTCTGTGATCTATATGTGACCCCTGTCTGTGAACTGTACATGACCCGTCTGTGAACTGTATCTGAATCCTGTTAAATGTATGTGAATCCTGTCTGTGAACTGTGTGTAAGTTCTGTCTGTGAACTGTATGTAATCCCTTTCTGTTCACTGCATGTAAATCCTGTCTGTGTACTATATGTAAATCCTGTCTGCGAGCAGTATGTGACTCATGTCTGTGAAATGTATGTGAACCTGTCTGTGAACTGTATATGAATCCTCTGTGTGAACTGTATGGGAACCCTGTCTGTGAACTGTATGTGACACCTGTCTGTGAACTGTATGTGACGCCTGTCTGTTAAATGTATGTGACCCCTGTCTCAGAACTATATTTGACCCCTGTCTGTGAACTGTATGTGACCCATGTCTGTGAACCGTATCTGAATCCTGTCTGTGAACTGTATGTGGCTCTTGTCTGTGAACTGTATGTAACCCCTCTCTGTGAACTGTATGCGAATCCTGTCTGTGAACTGTATGTGAATCCTGTCTGTGAACTGTATGTGAATCCTGTCTGTGATCTATATGTGACCCCTGTCTGTGAACTGTATGCGAATCCTGTCTGTGAACTGTATGTGAATCATGTCTGTGAACTGTATGTGACTCCTGTCTGTGGAATGTATGTGAATCCTGTCTGTGAACTGTACGTGACTCTTGTTTGTGAACTGTATGAGACCCCTGTCTGTGAACTGTATGCGAATCCTGTCTGTGAACTGTAAGTGAATCCTGTCTGTGAAATTTATGTGACCCCTGGCTGTAAACTGTATGTGACCCCTTTCTGTGAATCCAGTCTGTGAATGGTCGGCGAATCCTGTCTGTGAACTGTATGTGACACCTGTGTCTGAACTGTATGTGAGCTGTATGTGAATCCTGTCTTTGAACTTTATGTGACACCTGTCTGTGAAATGTATGTGAATCCTGTCTGTGAACTGTATGTGACACCTGTCTGTGAACTGTATGTGAATCCTCTCTGTGAAATATATGGTAATCCTGTCTTTGAACATTATGTGACACCTGTCTGTGAACTGTATGTGAATCCTGTCTGTGAACGGTATGTGAATCCTGTCTGTGAAATGTATGTGAATCCTGCCTGTGAACTGTATGTGAATCCTGTCTGTGAACTGTATGTGACATCTGTCTGTGAACTGTATGTGAATCACAGAATCAGAGAATCACAGAAACCCCACAGTGCAGATAGAGGCCATTTCGGCCCATCGAGCCTGCACCGACACAAATCCCACCCGATCCCCGTAACCCCTACACCAACACATATCCCACTCTATCCCCGTAACCCCACGTATTTAATCCCCCGAACACTAAGGGTCAATTTATCATAGCCAATCAACCTAACCCGCACATCTTTGGACTGTGGGAGGAAACCGGAGCACCCGGCGGAAACCCACGCAAACACAGGGAGAACGTGCAAACTCCACACAGAAAGTCAGATTCGAACCCGGGTCCCTGGTGCTGTGAGGCAACAGTGCTAACCACTATGCCACCGTGCTCCTCTGTGAAATGTATGTGAAACCTGTCTGTGAACTGTATGTGAACCCTGTCTATGAACTGTATGTGACGCCTGTCTGTTAAATGTATGTGACCCCTGTCTCAGAACTGTATGTGAATCCTGTCTGTGAACTGTATGTGACACCTGTCTGTGAACTATATTTGACACCTATCTGTGAACTGTATGTGACCCATGTCTGTGAACTGTATCTGAATCCTGTCTGTGAAGTCTATGTGGCTCTTGTCTGTGAACTGTATGTGACCCCTCTCTGTGAACTGTATGCGAATCCTGTCTGTGAACTCTATGTGAATCCTGTCTGTGAACTATATGTGACCCCTGTCTGTGAACTGTATGCGAATCCTGTCTGTGAACTGTATGTGAATCATGTCTGTGAACTGTATGTGAATCCTGTCTGTGGAATGTATGTGAATCCTGTCTGTGAACTGTATGTGACTCTTGTTTGTGAACTGCATGAGACCCCTGTCTGTGAACTGTATGCGAATCCTGTCTGTGAACTGTATGTAAATCCTGTCTGTGACCCATGTCTGTGAACAGTATGTGAATCCTGTCTGTGAAACCTGTCTGTGAATTGTATGTGAATCCTGCCTGTGAACTGTAGGTGACCACTGTCTTTGAACTGTAGGTGACCACTGTCTGTGAACTGTATGTGAATCCAGTCTGTGAACTGTATGTTTATCCTGTCTGTGAACTGTATCTGAATCCTGTTTGTGAACTATAAGTGAATCCTGTCTGTGAAATTTATGTGACCCCTGGCTGTAAACTGTATGTGACCCCTGTCTGTGAACTGTATGTGAATCCAGGCTGTGAACGGTCGGCGAATACTGTCTGTGAACTGTATGTGACACCTGTGTCTGAACTGTATGTGAGCCCTGTCTGTGAACTCTGTCTGTGAACTGTATGTGAACTGTATGTGAATCCTGTCTGTGAACTGTATGTGACACCTGTCTGTGAACTGTATGTGAGCCCTGTCTGTGAACTCTATGTGAATCCTGTCTTTGAACTTAATGTGACCCCTGTCTGTGAACTGTATGTCAATCCTGTCTCTGAACGGTATGTGAAGCCTGCCTGTGAAATGTATGTGAATCCTGTCTGTGAACTGTATGTGAATCCTGTCTGTGAACTGGATGCGACTCCTGTCTGTGATCTATATGTGACCCCTGTCTGTGAACTGTACATGACCCGTCTGTGAACTGTATCTGAATCCTCTGAAATGTATGTGAATCCTGTCTGTGAACTGTATGTAAGTTCTGTCTGTGAACTGTATGTAATCCCTTTCTGTGCACTGCATGTAAATCCTGTCTGTGTACTATATGTAAATCCTGTCTGCGAGCAGTATGTGACTCATGTCTGTGAAATGTATGTGAACCTGTCTGTGAACTGTATATGAATCCTCTGTGTGAACTGTATGGGAACCCTGTCTGTGAACTGTATGTGACACCTGTCTGTGAACTGTATGTGACGCCTGTCTGTTAAATGTATGTGGCCCCTGTCTCAGAACTATATTTGACCCCTGTCTGTGAACTGTATGTGACCCCTCTCTGTGAACTGTATGCGAATCCTGTCTGTGAACTGTATGTGAATCATGTCTGTGAACTGTATGTGACTCCTGTCTGTGGAATGTATGTGAATCCTGTCTGTGAACTGTACATGACTCTTGTTTGTGAACTGTATGAGACCCCTGTCTGTGAACTGTATGCGAATCCTGTCTGTGAACTGTATGTAAATCCTGTCTGTGAACTATGTCTGTGAACTGTGTGTGACCTTTGTCTGTGAACAGTATGTGAATCCTGTCTGTGAAATGTATGTGACACCTGTCTGTGAATTGTATGTGAATCCTGTCTGTGAACTGTAGGTGACCACTGTCTTTGAACTGTAGGTGACCACTGTCTGTGAACTGTATGTGAATCCAGTCTGTGAACTGTATGTTTATCCTGTCTGTGAACTGTATCTGAATCCAGTCTGTGAATGGTCGGCGAATCCTGTCTGTGAACTGTATGTGACACCTGTGTCTGAACTGTATGTGAGCCCTGTATGTGAACTGTATGTGAATCCTGTCTTTGAACTTTATGTGACACCTGTCTGTGAACTGTATGTGAATCCTGTCTGTGAACGGTATGTGAATCCTGTCTGTGAACAGTATGTGACACCTGTCTGTGAACTGTATGTGAATCCTGTCTGTGAACTGTATGTTTATCCTGTCTGTGAACTGTATCTGAATCCTGTCTGTGAAATTTATGTGACCCCTGACTGTAAACTGTATGTGACCCCTGTCTGTGAATCCAGTCTGTGAACTGTATGTGACACCTGTGTCTGAACTGTATGTGAGCCCTGTATGTGAACTGTATGTGATCCCTGTCTGTGAACTTTATGTGAATCCTGTCTGTGAACTGTATGTGACACCTGTCTGTGAACGGTATGTGAATCCTGTCTGTGAAATGTATGTGAATCCTGTCTGTGAACTGTATGTGAATCCTGTCTGTGAACGGTATGTGAATCCTGTCTGTGAACGGTATGTGACACCTGTCTGTGACCTGTATGTGAATCCTCTCTGTGAAATATATGGTAATCCTGTCTTTGAACTTTATGTGACACCTGTCTGTCAACTGTATGTGAATCCTGTCTGTGAACGGTATGTGAATCCTGTCTGTGAAATGTATGTGAATCCTGTCTGTGAACTGTATGTGAATCCTGTCTGTGAACTGTATGTGACATCTGTCTGTGAACTGTATGTGAATCACAGAATCACAGAATCACAGAAACCCCACAGTGCAGATAGTGGCCATTTCGGCCCATCGAGCCTGCACCGACACATATCCCACCCGATCCCCGTAACCCCTACACCAACACATATCCCCGTAACCCCACGTGTTTAATCCCCCAAACACTAAGGGTCAATTTATCATAGCCAATCAAACTAACCCGCACATCTTTGGACAGTGGGAGGAAACCGGAGCACCCGGAGGAACCCCACGCAAACACGGGGAGAACGTGCAAACTCCACACAGACAGTCACCCGAGGCCAGATTCGAACCCGGATCCCTGGTGCTGTGAGGCAACAGTGCTAACCGCTATGCCACCGTGCTCCTCTGTGAAATGTATGTGAAACCTGTCTGTGAACTGTATGTGAACCCTGTCTATGAACTGTATCTGACCCTGTCTGGGAACTGTATGTGACCCCTGTCTGGGAACTGATTGTGAATCCTGTCTGTGAACTGTATGCGACTCCTGTCTGTGAACTGTATGTGACACCTGTCTGTGAACTGTACATGACCCGTCTGTGAACTGTATCTGAATCCTGTCTGTGAACTGTTTGTGACCCCTGTCTGTGAACTTTATGTGAGTTCTGTCTGTGAACTGTATGTGATCCCTGTCTGTGCACTGCATGTAAATCCTGTCTGTGTACTATATGTAAATCCTGTCTGCAAGCTGTATGTGACCCATTTCTGTGAACTGTATGTGAATCCTGTCTGCGAACTGTATGTGACACCAGTCTGTGAACTGTATGTGAACCTGTCTGTGAACTGTATGTGAATCCTATCTGTGAAATGTATGGTAATCCTGCCTGTGAACTGTATGTGAACCCTGTCTGTGAATTGTATGTGACACCAGTCTGTGAACTGTATGTGAACCTGCCTGTGAACTGTATGCAAATCCTGTCTGTGAACTGTATGTGACTCCTGTCTGTGAACTGTATGAGACCACTTTCTGTGAACTGTATGCGAATCCTGTCTGTGAACAGTATGTGAATCCTGTCTGTGAACTGTATGTGACACCTGTGTCTGAACTGTATGTGACCCCTGTCTGAGAGCTGTATGTGAATCCTGTCTGTGAACTGTAAGTGAATCCTGTCTGTGAGCTGTATGTGACCCCTGTCTGTGAACTGTATGTGAATCCTGTCTGTGAACTGTATGTGAATCCTCTCTGTGAAATGTATATGAATCCTGTCTGTGAAATGTATGCGAACCCTGTCTATGAACTTTATGTGACCCTGTCGGGAACTGTATGTGACACCTGTCTGTGAACTGTATGTGAATCCTGTCTGTGAACGGTATGTGAATCCTGTCTGTGAACTGTATGTGACACCTGTGTCTGAACTGTATGTGAGCCCTGTCTGTGAACTGTATGTGCCCTCTGTCTGTGAACTGTATGTGAATCCTGTCTGTGAACTGTATGTGACCATGTCTGTGTACTGTAAGTGAATCCTGTCTGTGAAATTTAAGTGACCCCTGTCTGTGAACTGTATATGACCCCTGTCTGTGAACTGTATGTGAATCCTCTCTGTGAAATGTTTGTGAACCCTGTCTGTGAAATGTATGTGGTCCCTGTCTGGGAACTGTATGTGAATCCTGTCTTTGAACTTAATGTGACCCCTGTCTGTGAACTGTATGTGAATCCTGTCTGTGAACGGTATGTGAATCCTGTCTGTGAACTCTATGTGAACCCTGTATATGAACTGTATGTGACCCCTGTCTGGGAACTGATTGTGAATCCTGTCTGTGAACTGTATGCGACTCCTGTCTGTGAACTGTATGTGACACCTGTCTGTGAACTGTACATGACCCGTCTGTGAACTGTATCTGAATCCTGTCTGTGAACTGTTTGTGACCCCTGTCTGTGAACTTTATGTGAGTTCTGTCTGTGAACTGTATGTGATCCCTGTCTGTGCACTGCATGTAAATCCTGTCTGTGTACTATATGTAAATCCTGTCTGCGAGCTGTATGTGACCCATGTCTGTGAACTGTATGTGACACCAGTCTGTGAACTGTATGTGAACCTGTCTGTGAACTGTATGTGAATCCTATCTGTGAAATGTATGGTAATCCTGTCTGTGAACTGTATGTGAACCCTGTCTGTGAACTGTATGTGACACCAGTCTGTGAACTGTATGTGAACCTGTCTGTGAACTGTATGCGAATCCTGTCTGTGAAATGTATGTGAATCCTGTCTGTGAACTGTACGTGACACCTCTCTGTGAACTGTATGTCACCCCTGTCTGTAAACTGTATGTGAATGCTGTCTGTGAACTGTATGTGAATCCTGTCTGTGAACTGTATGTGAATCCTGTCTGTGAACTGTATGTGACACCTGTCTGTGATCTGTATGTGAGCCCTGTCTGTGAACGGTATGTGACCCCTGTCTGTGAACTGTATCTGAATCCTGTCTGTGAAAGGTATGTGAATCCTGTCTGTCAACTGTATGTGACACCTGTCTGTTAACTGTAATTGACCCCTGTCTGAGAACTGTAAGTGAATCCCGTCTGTGAACGGTATGTGTAACCTGTCTGTGAAATGTATGTGAATCCTGTCTGGGAACTGTATGTGAATCCTCACTGTGATATGTATGTGAACATGTCTGTGAACTGTATGTGACATATGTCTGTGAACTGTATGTGAATCCTGCCTGTGAAGTGTATTTGAATATTGTCTGTAAACTGTAAGTGAGTCCTGTCTGTGAACTGTATGTGACATCTGTCTGTAAACTGTATGTGAATCCTGTCTGTGAACTGTATGTGAATCCTGACTGTGAACTGTATGTGACCCCTGTCTGTGAACTGAATGTGACCCCTGTCTGTGAACTGTATGTGAATACAGTCTGTGAAATGTATGTGAATCCTGACTGTGAACTGTATGTGAATCCTGTCTGTGAACAGTATATGACCCCTGTCTGTAAACTGTACGTGACACCTCTCTGTGAAATGTATGTGAATCCTGTCTTTGAACTTTATGTGACACCTGTCTGTGAATGGTATGTGAATCCTGTCTGTGAAATGTATGTGAATCCTGTCTGTGAACTGTATGTGAATCCTGTCTGTGAACTGTATGCGAATCCTGTCTGTGAACTGTATGTGACACCTGTCTGTGAACTGTATGCGAATCCTGTCTGTGAAATGTATGTGAACCCTGTCTGTGAAATGTACGTGACTCCTGTCTGTGAACTGCATGTGACCCCTGTCTGTAAACTGTATGTGAATCCTGTCTGTGAAATGTATGTGAATCCTGTCTGTGAACTGTACGTGACTCCTGTCTGTGAACTGCATGTGACCCCTGTCTGTAAACTGTATGTGAATGCTGTCTGTGAAGTGTATGTGAATCCTGTCTGTGATCTGTATGTGAGCCCTGTCTGTGAACGGTATGTGACCCCTGTCTGTGAACTGTATCTGAATCCTGTCTGTGAAAGGTATGTGAATCCTGTCTGTCAACTGTATGTGACACCTGTCTGTTAACTGTAATTGACCCCTGTCTGAGAACTGTATGTGAATCCCGTCTGTGAACGGTATGTGTAACCTGTCTATGAAATGTATGTGAATCCTGTCTGGGAACTGTATGTGAATCCTCACTGTGACATGTATGTGACATATGTCTGTGAACTGTATGTGAATCCTGCCTGTGAACTGTATGTGAATCCTGACTGTGAACTGTATGTGACCCCTGTCTGTGATCTGTATATGACCTCTGTCTGTGAACGGTATGTGAATACAGTCTGTGTAATGTATGTGACCCATGTCTGTGAACTGCATGTGAATCCTGTCTGTGAACAGTATATGACCCCTGTCTGTAAACTGTATGTGAATCCTGTCTGTGAACTGTACGTGACACCTCTCTGTGAAATGTATGTGAATCCTGTCTTTGAACTTTATGTGACACCTGTCTGTGAATGGTATGTGAAACCTGTCTGTGAAATGTATGTGAATCCTGTCTGTGAACTGTACGTGACACCTCTCTGTGAAATGTATGTGAATCCTGTCTTTGAACTTTATGTGACACCTGTCTGTGAATGGTATGTGAATCCTGTCTGTGAAATGTATGTGAATCCTGTCTGTGAACTGTATGTGAATCCTCTCTGTGAAATATATGGTAATCCTGTCTTTGAACTTTATGTGACACCTGTCTGTGAACTGTATGTGAATCCTGTCTGTGAACTGTATGTGACATCTGTCTGTGAACTGTATGTGAATCACAGAATCACAGAATCACAGAAACCCCACAGTGCAGATAGAGGCCATTTCGGCCCAACGAGCCTGCACCGACACATATCCCACCCGATCCCCGTAACCCCTACACCAACACATATCCCACTCTATCCCCGTAACCCCACGTATTTAATCCCCCTAACACTAAGGGTCAATTTATCATAGCCAATCAACCTATCCTGCACATCTTTGGACTGTGGGAGGAAACCGGAGCACCCGGAGGAAACCCACGCAAACACGGGGAGAATGTGCAAACTCCACACAGACAGTCACCCAAGGCCAGATTCGAACCCGGGTCCCTGGTGCTGTGAGGCAACAGTGCTAGCCACTATGCCACCGTGCTCCTCTGTGAAATGTATGTGAAACCTGTCTGTGAACTGTATGTGAACCCTGTCTATGAACTGTATCTGACCCTGTCTGGAAACTGTATGTGACCACTCTCTGGGAACTGATTGTGAATCCTGTCTGTGAACTGTACATGACCCGTCTGTGAACTGTATCTGAATCCTGTCTGTGAACTGTTTGTGACCCCTCTCTGTGAACTTTATGTGAGTTCTGTCTGTGAACTGTATGTGATCCCTGTCTGTGCACTGCATGTAAATCCTGTCTGTGTACGATATGTAAATCCTGTCTGCAAGCTGTATGTGACCCATGTCTGTGAACTGTATGTGAATCCTGTCTGCGAACTGTATGTGACACCAGTCTGTGAACTGTATGTGAACCTGTCTGTGAACTGTATGTGAATCCTATCTGTGAAATGTATGGTAATCCTGCCTGTGAACTGTATGTGAACCCTGTCTGTGAACTGTATGTGACACCAGTCTGTGAACTGTATGTGAACCTGTCTGTGAACTGTATGCAAATCCTGTCTGTGAACTGTATGTAAATCCTGTCTGTGAAGTGTATGTGACACCTGTGTCAGAACTGTATGTGAATCCTGTCTGTGAACTGTATGTGAATCCTTTCTCTGAATTGTATATGAAACCTGTCTGTGAACTGGATGTGAATCCTGTCTGTGAACTGTATGTGAATCCTGTCTGTGAACTGTACATGACCCGTCTGTGAACTGTATGTGAATCCTGTCTGTAAACAGTATGTGAATCCTGTCTGTGAACTGTATGTGACACCTGTGTCTGAACTGTATGTGACCCCTGTCTGAGAGCTGTATGTGAATCCTGTCTGTGAGCTGTAAGTGAATCCTGTCTGTGAACTGTATGTGAATCCTCTCTGTGAAATGTATATGAATCCTGTCTGTGAAATGTATGTGAATCCTGTCTATGAACTTTATGTGACCCTGTCTGGGAACTGTATGTGACACCTGTCTGTGAACTGTATGTGAATCCTGTCTGTGAACTGTATGTGACACCTGTGTCTGAACTGTATGTGAGCCCTGTCTGTGAACTGTATGTGCCCTCTGTCTGTGAACTGTATGTGAATCCTGTCTGTGAACTGTATGTGACCATGTCTGTGTACTGTAAGTGAATCCTGTCTGTGAAATTTAAGTGACCCCTGTCTGTGAACTGTATGTGACCCCTGTCTGTGAACTGTATGTGAATCCTCTCTGTGAAATGTTTGTGAATCCTGTCTGTGAACTGTATGTGAGCCCTGTCTGTGAACTGTATGTGGTCCCTGTCTGGGAACTGTATGTGAATCCTGTCTTTGAATTTAATGTGACCCCTGTCTGTGAACTGTATGTCAATCCTGTCTGTGAACGGTATGTGAATCCTGTCTGTGAACTGTATGTGAACCCTGTATATGAACTGTATGTGACCCCTGTCTGTGAACTGATTGTGAATCCTGTCTGTGAACTGGATGCGACTCCTGTCTGTGATCTATATGTGACCCCTGTCTGTGAACTGTACATGACCCGTCTGTGAACTGTATCTGAATCCTGTCTGTGAAATGTATGTGAATCCTGTCTGTGAATTGTATGTAAGTTCTGTCGGTGAACTGTATGTGATCCCTGTCTGTGCACTGCATGTAAATCCTGTCTGTGTACTATATGTAAATCCTGTCTGCGAGCAGTATGTGACCCATGTCTGTGAACTGTATATGAATCCTCTCTGTGAACTGTATGGGAACCCTGTCTGTGAACTGTATGTGACACCTGTCTGTGAACTATATTTGACCCCTTTCTGTGAACTGTATGTGACCCATGTCTGTGAACTGTATGCGAATCCTGTCTGTGAACTCTATGTGAATCCTGTCTGTGAACTGTATGTGAATCCTGTCTGTGAACTGTATGCGAATCCTGTCTGTGAACTGTATGCGAATCATGTCTGTGAACTGTATGCGACTCCTGTCTGTGGAATGTATGTGAATCCTGTCTGCGAACTGTATGTGACACCAGTCTGTGAACTGTATGTGAACCTGTCTGTGAACTGTATGTGAATCCTATCTGTGAAATGTATGGTAATCCTGTCTGTGAACTGCATGCGAATCCTGTCTGTGAACTGTACGTGACACCTGTCTGTGAACTGCATGTGACCCCTGTCTGTAAACTGTATGTGAATGCTGTCTGTGAACTGTATGTGAATCCTGTCTGTGAACTGTATGTGAATCCTGTCTGTCAACTGTATGTGACACCTGTCTGTTAACTGTAATTGACCCCTGTCTGAGAACTGTATGTGAATCCCGTCTGTGAGCGGTATGTGTAACCTGTCTGTGAAATGTATGTGAATCCTGTCTGGGAAATGTATGTGAATCCTCACTGTGACATGTATGTGAACATGTCTGTGAACTGTATGTGACATATGTCTGTGAACTGTATGTGAATCCTGCCTGTGAAGTGTATTTGAATATTGTCTGTAAACTGTAAGTGAGTCCTGTCTGTGAAATGTATGTGACCTCTGTCTGTAAACTGTATGTGAATCCTGTCTGTGAAATGTATGTGAATCCTGTCTGTGAACTGTATGTGAATCCTGACTGTGAACTGTATGTGACCCCTGTCTGTGAAACCTGTCTGTGTACTGAATGTGAACCCTGTCTGTGAACTGTATGTGACACATGTCTGTGATCTGTATATGACCTCTGTCTGTGAACGGTATGTGAATACAGTCTGTGTAATGTATGTGAATCCTGTCTGTGAACTGTATGTGACCCATGTCTGTGAACTGCATGTGAATCCTGTCTGTGAACAGTATATGACCCCTGCCTGTAAACTGTATGTAAATCCTGTCTGCGAGCTGTATGTGACCCATGTCTGTGAACTGTATGTGAATCCTGTCTGCGAACTGTATGTGACACCAGTCTGTGAACTGTATGTGAACCTGTCTGTGAACTGTATGTGAATCCTATCTGTGAAATGTATGGTAATCCTGTCTGTGAACTGTATGTGAACCCTGTCTGTGAACTGTATGTGACACCAGTCTGTCAACTGTATGTGAACCTGTCTGTGAACTGTATGTGAATCCTATCTGTGAAATGTATGGTAATCCTGTCTGTGAACTGCATGCGAATCCTGTCTGTGAACTGTACGTGACACCTGTCTGTGAACTGCATGTGACCCCTGTCTGTAAACTGTATGTGAATGCTGTCTGTGAACTGTATGTGAATCCTGTCTGTGAACTGTATGTGAATCCTGTCTGTGAACTGTATGTGACACCTGTCTGTGATCTGTATGTGAGCCCTGTCTGTGAACGGTATGTGACCCCTGTCTGTGAACTGTATCTGAATCCTGTCTGTGAAAGGTATGTGAATCCTGTCTGTCAACTGTATGTGACACCTGTCTGTTAACTGTAATTGACCCCTGTCTGAGAACTGTATGTGAATCCCGTCTGTGAGCGGTATGTGTAACCTGTCTGTGAAATGTATGTGAATCCTGTCTGGGAAATGTATGTGAATCCTCACTGTGACATGTATGTGAACATGTCTGTGAACTGTATGTGACATATGTCTGTGAACTGTATGTGAATCCTGCCTGTGAAGTGTATTTGAATATTGTCTGTAAACTGCAAGTGAGTCCTGTCTGTGAAATGTATGTGACCTCTGTCTGTAAACTGTATGTGAATCCTGTCTGTGAAATGTATGTGAATCCTGTCTGTGAACTGTATGTGAATCCTGACTGTGAACTGTATGTGACCCCTGTCTGTGAACCCTGTCTGTGTACTGAATGTGACCCCTGTCTGTGAACTGTATGTGACACATGTCTGTGATCTGTATATGACCTCTGTCTGTGAACGGTATGTGAATCCTGTCTGTGAAATGTATGTGAATCCTGTCTGTGAAATGTATGTGAATCCTGTCTGTGAACTGTACGTGACACCTCTCTGTGAACTGTATGTGAATCCTGTCTGTGAAATGTATGTGAACCCTGTCTGTGAACTGTATGTGACTCCTGTCTGTGAACTGTATGTGACCCCTGTCTGTAAACTGTATGTGAATCCTGTCCGTGAACTGTATGTGAATCCTGTCTGTGAACTGTATGTGAATCCTCACTGTGACATGTATGTGAACCCTGTCTGTGAACTGTATGTGACACATGTCTGTGAACTGCATATGACCTCTGTCTGTGAACTGTATGTGAATCTTGTCTGAACTGTATTTGAATATTGTCTGTGAACTGTATGTGACTCCTGTCTGTGAACTGTATGTGACCGCTGTCTGTAAACTGTATGTGACTCCTGTCTGTGAACTGTGTGTGACCCCTGTCTGTGATCTGTACGTGACCCCTGTCTGTGAACGGTATGTGACCCCTGTCTATGAACTGTATGTGAATCCTGTTTGTGAACTGTATGTGAATCCTGTCTGTGAACTGTATGTGACACCTGTCTGTGATCTGTATGTGACCCCTGTCTGTGAACTGTATGTGACACCTGTCTGTGAACTGCATGTGAATCCTATCTGTGAACTATATGTGAATCCTGTCCGTGAACTATATGTGAATCCTGTCTGTGAACTGTATGTGACCCCTGTCTGTGATCTGTATGTGAATCCTGTCTGTGAATTATATGTGACCCCTGTCTGTGAACTGTATGTGACACCTGTCTGTGAACTGTATGTGAATCCAGTCTGTGAACTGTATGTGAATCCTGACTGTGAACTGTATGTGACACCTGTCTGTGAACTATATTTGACCCCTTTCTGTGAACTGTATGTGACCCATGTCTGTGAACTGTATGCGAATCCTGTCTGTGAACTCTATGTGAATCCTGTCTGTGAACTGTATGTGAATCCTGTCTGTGAACTGTATGCGAATCCTGTCTGTGAACTGTATGCGAATCATGTCTGTGAACTGTATGCGACTCCTGTCTGTGGAATGTATGTGAATCCTGTCTGCGAACTGTATGTGACACCAGTCTGTGAACTGTATGTGAACCTGTCTGTGAACTGTATGTGAATCCTATCTGTGAAATGTATGGTAATCCTGTCTGTGAACTGCATGCGAATCCTGTCTGTGAACTGTACGTGACACCTGTCTGTGAACTGCATGTGACCCCTGTCTGTAAACTGTATGTGAATGCTGTCTGTGAACTGTATGTGAATCCTGTCTGTGAACTGTATGTGAATCCTGTCTGTCAACTGTATGTGACACCTGTCTGTTAACTGTAATTGACCCCTGTCTGAGAACTGTATGTGAATCCCGTCTGTGAGCGGTATGTGTAACCTGTCTGTGAAATGTATGTGAATCCTGTCTGGGAAATGTATGTGAATCCTCACTGTGACATGTATGTGAACATGTCTGTGAACTGTATGTGACATATGTCTGTGAACTGTATGTGAATCCTGCCTGTGAAGTGTATTTGAATATTGTCTGTAAACTGTAAGTGAGTCCTGTCTGTGAAATGTA
This sequence comes from Somniosus microcephalus, assembly GCF_052327205.1. Lineage (NCBI taxonomy): Eukaryota > Metazoa > Chordata > Chondrichthyes > Squaliformes > Somniosidae > Somniosus > Somniosus microcephalus. The sequence continues at coordinate 206,200,759 of NC_140993.1, read as the reverse complement.
TGTGACCTCTGTCTGTAAACTGTATGTGAATCCTGTCTGTGAAATGTATGTGAATCCTGACTGTGAACTGTATGTGACCCCTGTCTGTGAAACCTGTCTGTGTACTGAATGTGAACCCTGTCTGTGAACTGTATGTGACACATGTCTGTGATCTGTATATGACCTCTGTCTGTGAACGGTATGTGAATACAGTCTGTGTAATGTATGTGAATCCTGTCTGTGAACTGTATGTGACCCATGTCTGTGAACTGCATGTGAATCCTGTCTGTGAACAGTATATGACCCCTGCCTGTAAACTGTATGTAAATCCTGTCTGCGAGCTGTATGTGACCCATGTCTGTGAACTGTATGTGAATCCTGTCTGCGAACTGTATGTGACACCAGTCTGTGAACTGTATGTGAACCTGTCTGTGAACTGTATGTGAATCCTATCTGTGAAATGTATGGTAATCCTGTCTGTGAACTGTATGTGAACCCTGTCTGTGAACTGTATGTGACACCAGTCTGTCAACTGTATGTGAACCTGTCTGTGAACTGTATGTGAATCCTATCTGTGAAATGTATGGTAATCCTGTCTGTGAACTGCATGCGAATCCTGTCTGTGAACTGTACGTGACACCTGTCTGTGAACTGCATGTGACCCCTGTCTGTAAACTGTATGTGAATGCTGTCTGTGAACTGTATGTGAATCCTGTCTGTGAACTGTATGTGAATCCTGTCTGTGAACTGTATGTGACACCTGTCTGTGATCTGTATGTGAGCCCTGTCTGTGAACGGTATGTGACCCCTGTCTGTGAACTGTATCTGAATCCTGTCTGTGAAAGGTATGTGAATCCTGTCTGTCAACTGTATGTGACACCTGTCTGTTAACTGTAATTGACCCCTGTCTGAGAACTGTATGTGAATCCCGTCTGTGAGCGGTATGTGTAACCTGTCTGTGAAATGTATGTGAATCCTGTCTGGGAAATGTATGTGAATCCTCACTGTGACATGTATGTGAACATGTCTGTGAACTGTATGTGACATATGTCTGTGAACTGTATGTGAATCCTGCCTGTGAAGTGTATTTGAATATTGTCTGTAAACTGCAAGTGAGTCCTGTCTGTGAAATGTATGTGACCTCTGTCTGTAAACTGTATGTGAATCCTGTCTGTGAAATGTATGTGAATCCTGTCTGTGAACTGTATGTGAATCCTGACTGTGAACTGTATGTGACCCCTGTCTGTGAACCCTGTCTGTGTACTGAATGTGACCCCTGTCTGTGAACTGTATGTGACACATGTCTGTGATCTGTATATGACCTCTGTCTGTGAACGGTATGTGAATCCTGTCTGTGAAATGTATGTGAATCCTGTCTGTGAAATGTATGTGAATCCTGTCTGTGAACTGTACGTGACACCTCTCTGTGAACTGTATGTGAATCCTGTCTGTGAAATGTATGTGAACCCTGTCTGTGAACTGTATGTGACTCCTGTCTGTGAACTGTATGTGACCCCTGTCTGTAAACTGTATGTGAATCCTGTCCGTGAACTGTATGTGAATCCTGTCTGTGAACTGTATGTGAATCCTCACTGTGACATGTATGTGAACCCTGTCTGTGAACTGTATGTGACACATGTCTGTGAACTGCATATGACCTCTGTCTGTGAACTGTATGTGAATCTTGTCTGAACTGTATTTGAATATTGTCTGTGAACTGTATGTGACTCCTGTCTGTGAACTGTATGTGACCGCTGTCTGTAAACTGTATGTGACTCCTGTCTGTGAACTGTGTGTGACCCCTGTCTGTGATCTGTACGTGACCCCTGTCTGTGAACGGTATGTGACCCCTGTCTATGAACTGTATGTGAATCCTGTTTGTGAACTGTATGTGAATCCTGTCTGTGAACTGTATGTGACACCTGTCTGTGATCTGTATGTGACCCCTGTCTGTGAACTGTATGTGACACCTGTCTGTGAACTGCATGTGAATCCTATCTGTGAACTATATGTGAATCCTGTCCGTGAACTATATGTGAATCCTGTCTGTGAACTGTATGTGACCCCTGTCTGTGATCTGTATGTGAATCCTGTCTGTGAATTATATGTGACCCCTGTCTGTGAACTGTATGTGACACCTGTCTGTGAACTGTATGTGAATCCAGTCTGTGAACTGTATGTGAATCCTGACTGTGAACTGTATGTGACCCTTGTCTGTGAATTGTATGTGAATCCTGTCTGTGAACTGTATGTGACGCCTGTCTGTGAAATGTACGTGAATCCAGTCTGTGAACTGTATGTGAATCCTGTCTGTGAACTTTGTGAATTCTGTCTGTGAAATCTATGTGAATCCTTTCTGTAAACTGTATGTGAATCCTGTCTGTGAACTGTATGTGAATCCTGTCTGTGAACTGTATGTGAATCCAGTCTGTGAACTGTATGTGAATCCAGTCTGTGAACTGTATGTGAATCTTGTCTGTGAACTGTATGTGAATTCTGTCTGTGAAATGTATGTAACCCCTGTCTGTGAACTGTATCTGAATCCAGTCTGTGAACTATATGTGACCCCTGTCTGTGAACTGTATGTGACCCCTGTATGTGAATCCTGTCTGTGAACTGCATGTGAATCCTGTCTGTGAACTGTGTGTGAATCCTGTCTGTGAACTGTATGTGAATCCTGTCTGTGAACTGTATGTGACCCCTGTCTGTGAACTGTATGTGAATCCTGCCTGTGAACTGTATGTGACCCATGTCTGTGAACTGTATGTGAATCCAGTCTGTGAACTGTCGTGTGAATCCTGCCTGTGAACTGTATGTGACCCATATCTGTGAACTGTATGTGAATCCAGTCTGTGAACTGTATGTGAATCCTGTCTCTGAACTGTATGTGAATTCTGTCTGTGAAATGTATCTAAACCCTGTCTGTGAACTGTATCTGAATCCAGTCTGTGAATTATATGTGATGCCTGTCTGTGAACTGTATGTGAATCCAGTCTGTGAACTGTATGTGAATCCTGACTGTGAACTGTATGTGACACTTGTCTGTGAATTGTATGTGAATCCTATCTGTGAACTGTATGTGAATTCTGTCTGTGAAATGTATATGAATCCTTTCTGTAAACTGTATGTGAATCCTGTCTGTGAACTGTATGTGAATCCTGTCTGTGAAGTGTATGTGAATCCTGACTATGAACTGTATGTGAATCCAGTCTGTGAACTGTATGTGAATCCAATCTGTGGACTGTATGTGAATCCTGTCTGTGAACTGTATGTGAATACTTTCTGTGAACTGTATGTGAATCCTGCCTGTGAACTGTATGTGACCCATGTCTGTGAACTGTATGTGAATCTAGTCTGTGAACTGTATGTGGATCTTGTCTCTGAATTGTATGTGAATTCTGTCTGTGAACCTTATGTGACCCCTGTCTGTGAACTGTATGTGAATCCTGTCTGTGAACTGTATGTGAATCCTGTCTGTGAACTGCATGTGAATCCTGTCTGTGAACTGTATGTGACCCCTTACTGTGAACTGAATGTGAATCCTGACTGTGAACTGTATGTGGCCCCTGTATGTGAACCCTGTCTGTAAACTGTATGTGAAACCTGTATGTGAACTGTATGTGAATCCTTTCTGTAAACTGTATGTGAATCCTGTCTGTGAACTGTATGTGAATCCTGTCTGTGAAGTGTATGTGAATCCTGTCTGTGAACTGTATGTGAATCCTGTCTGTGAACTGTATGTGAATCCAGTCTGTGAACTGTATGTGAATCCAGTCTGTGGACTGTATGTGAATCCTGCCTGTGAACTGTATGTGACCCATGTCTGTGAACTGTATGTGAATCTAGTCTGTGAACTGTATGTGGATCTTGTCTCTGAACAGTATATGACCCCTGCCTGTAAACTGTATGTGAATCCTGTCTGTGAAATGTATGTGAATCCTGTCTGTGAAATGTATGTGACTCCTGTCTGTGAACTGTACGTGACACCTCTCTGTGAACTGTATGTGAATCCTGTCTGTGAAATGTATGTGAACCCTGTCTGTGAACTGTATGTGACTCCTGTCTGTGAACTGTATGTGACCCCTGTCTGTAAACTGTATGTGAATCCTGTCCGTGAACTGTATGTGAATCCTGTCTGTGAACTGTTTGTGACACCTGTCTGTGATCTGTATGTGACCCCTGTCTGTGAATGGTATGCGACCCCTGTCTGTGAACTGTATGTGAATCCTGTCTGTGAACTGCATGTGTATCCTGTCTGTGAAATGTATGTGAAACCTGTCTGTGAACTGTATGTGAATCCTGTCTGGGAACTGTATGTGAATCCTCACTGTGACATGTATGTGAACCCTGTCTGTGAACTGTATGTGACACATGTCTGTGAACTGCATATGACCTCTGTCTGTGAACTGTATGTGAATCTTGTCTGAACTGTATTTGAATGTTGTCTGTGAACTGTATGTGACTCCTGTCTGTGAACTGTATGTGACCCCTGTCTGTAAACTGTATGTGACTCCTGTCTGTGAACTGTATGTGACCGCTGTCTGTGATCTGTACGTGACCCCTGTCTGTGAACGGTATGTGACCCCTGTCTATGAACTGTATGTGAATCCTGTTTGTGAACTGTATGTGAATCCTGTCTGTGAACTGTATGTGACACCTGTCTGTGATCTGTATGTGACCCCTGTCTGTGAACTGTATGTGACACCTGTCTGTGAACTGCATGTGAATCCTATGTGTGAACTATATGTGAATCCTGTCCGTGAACTATATGTGAATCCTGTCTGTGAACTGTATGTGCCACCTGTCTGTGATCTGTATGTGAATCCTGTCTGTGAATTATATGTGACCCCTGTCTGTGAACTGTATGTGACGCCTGTCTGTGAACTGTATGTGAATCCAGTCTGTGAACTGTATGTGAATCCTGACTGTGAACTGTATGTGACATTTGTCAGTGAATTGTATGTGAATCCTGTCTGTGAACTGTATGTGACGCCTGTCTGTGAAATGTACGTGAATCCAGTCTGTGAACTGTATGTGAATCCTGTCTGTGAACTTTGTGAATTCTGTCTGTGAAATGTATGTGAATCCTTTCTGTAAACTGTATGTGAATCCTGTCTGTGAACTGTATGTGAATCCTGTCTGTGAACTGTATGTGAATCCAGTCTGTGAACTGTATGTGAATCCAGTCTGTGAACTGTATGTGAATCCAGTCTGTGAACTGTATGTGAATCCAGTCTGTGAACTGTATGTGAATCTTGTCTGTGAACTGTATGTGAATTCTGTCTGTGAAATGTATGTAACCCCTGTCTGTGAACTGTATCTGAATCCAGTCTGTGACCTATATGTGACCCCTGTCTGTGAACTGTATGTGACCCCTGTATGTGAATCCTGTCTGTGAACTGTATGTGACGCCTGTCTGTGAACTGTGTGTGAATCCTGTCTGTGAACTGTATGTGAATCCTGCCTGTGAACTGTATGTGACCCATGTCTGTGAACTGTATGTGAATCCAGTCTGTGAACTGTATGTGAATCCTGCCTGTGAACTGTATGTGACCCATATCTGTGAACTGTATGTGAATCCAGTCTGTGAACTGTATGTGAATCCTGTCTCTGAACTGTATGTGAATTCTGTCTGTGAAATGTATCTAAACCCTGTCTGTGAATTATATGTGACCCCTGTCTGTGAACTGTATGTGAATCCAGTCTGTGAACTGTATGTGACGACTGTCTGTGAACTGTATGTGAATCCAGTCTGTGAACTGTATGTGAATCCTGACTGTGAACTGTATGTGACACTTGTCTGTGAATTGTATGTGAATCCTATCTGTGAACTGTATGTGAATTCTGTCTGTGAAATGTATGTGAATCCTTTCTGTAAACTGTATGTGAATCCTGTCTGTGTACTGTATGTGAATCCTGTCTGTGAAGTGTATGTGAATCCTGACTGTGAACTGTATGTGAATCCAGTCTGTGAACTGTATGTGAATCCAATCTGTGGACTGTATGTGAATCCTGTCTGTGAACTGTATGTGAATACTTTCTGTGAACTGTATGTGAATCCTGCCTGTGAACTGTATGTGACCCATGTCTGTGAACTGTATGTGAATCTAGTCTGTGAACTGTATGTGGATCTTGTCTCTGAATTGTATGTGAATTCTGTCTGTGAACTATATGTGACCCCTGTCTGTGAACTGTATGTGAATCCTGTCTGTGAACTGTATGTGAATCCTGTCTGTGAACTGCATGTGAATCCTGTCTGTGAACTGTATGTGACCCATGTCTGTGAACTGTATGTGAATCCAGTCTGTGAACTGTATGTGAATCCTGCCTGTGAACTGTATGTGACCCATATCTGTGAACTGTATGTGAATCCAGTCTGTGAACTGTATGTGAATCCTGTCTCTGAACTGTATGTGAATTCTGTCTGTGAAATGTATCTAAACCCTGTCTGTGAACTGTATCTGAATCCAGTCTGTGAACAATATGTGACCCCTGTCTGTGGACTGAATGTGAATCCTGTCTGTGAATTATATGTGACCCCTGTCTGTGTACTGTATGTGAATCCTGTCTGTGAACTGTATGTGACCCCTGTCTGTGAACTGTATGTGAATCCTGCCTGTGAACTGTATGTGACCCATGTCTGTGAACTGTATGTGAATCCAGTCTGTGAACTGTCGTGTGAATCCTGCCTGTGAACTGTATGTGACCCATATCTGTGAACTGTATGTGAATCCAGTCTGTGAACTGTATGTGAATCCTGTCTCTGAACTGTATGTGAATTCTGTCTGTGAAATGTATCTAAACCCTGTCTGTGAACTGTATCTGAATCCAGTCTGTGAATTATATGTGATGCCTGTCTGTGAACTGTATGTGAATCCGGTCTGTGAACTGTATGTGAATCCTGACTGTGAACTGTATGTGACACTTGTCTGTGAATTGTATGTGAATCCTATCTGTGAACTGTATGTGAATTCTGTCTGTGAAATGTATGTGAATCCTTTCTTAAACTGTATGTGAATCCTGTCTGTGAACTGTATGTGAATCCTGTCTGTGAAGTGTATGTGAATCCTGACTATGAACTGTATGTGAATCCAGTCTGTGAACTGTATGGGAATCCAATCTGTGGACTGTATGTGAATCCTGTCTGTGAACTGTATGTGAATACTTTCTGTGAACTGTATGTGAATCCTGCCTGTGAACTGTATGTGACCCATGTCTGTGAACTGTATGTGAATCTAGTCTGTGAACTGTATGTGGATCTTGTCTCTGAATTGTATGTGAATTCTGTCTGTGAACCTTATGTGACCCCTGTCTGTGAACTGTATGTGAATCCTGTCTGTGAACTGTATGTGAATCCTGTCTGTGAACTGCATGTGAATCCTGTCTGTGAACTGTATGTGACCCCTTTCTGTGAACTGAATGTGAATCCTGACTGTGAACTGTATGTGGCCCCTGTATGTGAACCCTGTCTGTAAACTGTATGTGAATCCTGTATGTGAACTGTATTTGAATCCTTTCTGTAAACTGTATGTGAATCCTGTCTGTGAACTGTATGTGAATCCTGTCTGTGAAGCGTATGTGAATCCTGTCTGTGAACTGTATGTGAATCCTGTCTGTGAACTGTATGTGAATCCAGTCTGTGAACTGTATGTGAATCCAGTCTGTGGACTGTATGTGAATCCTGCCTGTGAACTGTATGTGACCCATGTCTGTGAACTGTATGTGAATCTAGTCTGTGAACTGTATGTGGATCTTGTCTCTGAACAGTATATGACCCCTGCCTGTAAACTGTATGTGAATCCTGTCTGTGAAATGTATGTGAACCCTGTCTGTGAACTGTATGTGACTCCTGTCTGTGAACTGTATGTGACCCCTGTCTGTAAACTGTATGTGAATCCTGTCCGTGAACTGTATGTGAATCCTATCTGTGAACTGTTTGTGACACCTGTCTGTGATCTGTATGTGACCCCTGTCTGTGAATGGTATGCGACCGCTGTCTGTGAACTGTATGTGAATCCTGTCTGTGAACTGCATGTGTATCCTGTCTGTGAAATGTATGTGAAACCTGTCTGTGAACTGTATGTGAATCCTGTCTGGGAACTGTATGTGAATCCTCATTGTGACATGTATGTGAACCCTGTCTGTGAACTGTATGTGACACATGTCTGTGAACTGCATATGACCTCTGTCTGTGAACTGTATGTGAATCTTGTCTGAACTGTATTTGAATGTTGTCTGTGAACTGTATGTGACTCCTGTCTGTGAACTGTATGTGACCCCTGTCTGTAAACTGTATGTGACTCCTGTCTGTGAACTGTATGTGACCGCTGTCTGTGATCTGTACGTGACCCCTGTCTGTGAACGGTATGTGACCCCTGTCTATGAACTGTATGTGAATCCTGTTTGTGAACTGTATGTGAATCCTGTCTGTGAACTGTATGTGACACCTGTCTGTGATCTGTATGTGACCCCTGTCTGTGAACTGTATGTGACACCTGTCTGTGAACTGCATGTGAATCCTATGTGTGAAATTTATGTGAATCCTGTCCGTGAACTATATGTGAATCCTGTCTGTGAACTGTATGTGCCCCCTGTCTGTGATCTGTATGTGAATCCTGTCTGTGAATTATATGTGACCCCTGTCTGTGAACTGTATGTGACGCCTGTCTGTGAACTGTATGTGAATCCAGTCTGTGAACTGTATGTGAATCCTGACTATGAACTGTATGTGACATTTGTCAGTGAATTGTATGTGAATCCTGTCTGTGAACTGTATGTGACGCCTGTCTGTGAAATGTACGTGAATCCAGTCTGTGAACTGTATGTGAATCCTGTCTGTGAACTTTGTGAATTCTGTCTGTGAAATGTATGTGAATCCTTTCTGTAAACTGTATGTGAATCCTGTCTGTGAACTGTATGTGAATCCTGTCTGTGAACTGTATGTGAATCCAGTCTGTGAACTGTATGTGAATCCAGTCTGTGAACTGTATGTGAATCCAGTCTGTGAACTGTATGTGAATCTTGTCTGTGAACTGTATGTGAATTCTGTCTGTGAAATGTATGTAACCCCTGTCTGTGAACTGTATCTGAATCCAGTCTGTGAACTATATGTGACCCCTGTCTGTGAACTGTATGTGACCCCTGTATGTGAATCCTGTCTGTGAACTGTATGTGACGCCTGTCTGTGAACTGTGTGTGAATCCTGTCTGTGAACTGTATGTGAATCCTGCCTGTGAACTGTATGTGACCCATGTCTGTGAACTGTATGTGAATCCAGTCTGTGAACTGTATGTGAATCCTGCCTGTGAACTGTATGTGACCCATATCTGTGAACTGTATGTGAATCCAGTCTGTGAACTGTATGTGAATCCTGTCTCTGAACTGTATGTGAATTCTGTCTGTGAAATGTATCTAAACCCTGTCTGTGAATTATATGTGACCCCTGTCTGTGAACTGTATGTGAATCCAGTCTGTGAACTGTATGTGACGACTGTCTGTGAACTGTATGTGAATCCAGTCTGTGAACTGTATGTGAATCCTGACTGTGAACTGTATGTGACACTTGTCTGTGAATTGTATGTGAATCCTATCTGTGAACTGTATGTGAATTCTGTCTGTGAAATGTATGTGAATCCTTTCTGTAGACTGTATGTGAATCCTGTCTGTGAACTGTATGTGAATCCTGTCTGTGAACTGTATGTGAATCCTGCCTGTGAACTGTATGTGACCCATGTCTGTGAACTGTATGTGAATCTAGTCTGTGAACTGTATGTGGATCTTGTCTCTGAATTGTATGTGAATTCTGTCTGTGAACTATATGTGACCCCTGTCTGTGAACTGTATGTGAATCCTGTCTGTGAACTGTATGTGAATCCTGTCTGTGAACTGCATGTGAATCCTGTCTGTGAACTGTATGTGACCCATGTCTGTGAACTGTATGTGAATCCAGTCTGTGAACTGTATGTGAATCCTGCCTGTGAACTGTATGTGACCCATATCTGTGAACTGTATGTGAATCCAGTCTGTGAACTGTATGTGAATCCTGTCTCTGAACTGTATGTGAATTCTGTCTGTGAAATGTATCTAAACCCTGTCTGTGAACTGTATCTGAATCCAGTCTGTGAACAATATGTGACCCCTGTCTGTGGACTGAATGTGAATCCTGTCTGTGAATTATATGTGACCCCTGTCTGTGTACTGTATGTGAATCCTGTCTGTGAACTGTATGTGACCCCTGTCTGTGAACTGTATGTGAATCCTGCCTGTGAACTGTATGTGACCCATGTCTGTGAACTGTATGTGAATCCAGTCTGTGAACTGTCGTGTGAATCCTGCCTGTGAACTGTATGTGACCCATATCTGTGAACTGTATGTGAATCCAGTCTGTGAACTGTATGTGAATCCTGTCTCTGAACTGTATGTGAATTCTGTCTGTGAAATGTATCTAAACCCTGTCTGTGAACTGTATCTGAATCCAGTCTGTGAATTATATGTGATGCCTGTCTGTGAACTGTATGTGAATCCGGTCTGTGAACTGTATGTGAATCCTGACTGTGAACTGTATGTGACACTTGTCTGTGAATTGTATGTGAATCCTATCTGTGAACTGTATGTGAATTCTGTCTGTGAAATGTATGTGAATCCTTTCTGTAAACTGTATGTGAATCCTGTCTGTGAACTGTATGTGAATCCTGTCTGTGAAGTGTATGTGAATCCTGACTATGAACTGTATGTGAATCCAGTCTGTGAACTGTATGTGAATCCAATCTGTGAACTGTATGTTAATCCTGACTGTGAACTGTATGTGATACTTGTCTGTGAATTGTATGTGAATCCTGTCTGTGAACTGTATGTGACCCCTGTCTGTGTACTGTATGTGAATCCAGTCTGTGAACAGTATGTGATGCCTGTCTGTGAACTGTATGTGAATCCAGTCTGTGGACTGAATGTGAATCCTGTCTGTGAATTATATGTGACCCCTGTCTGTGAACTGTATGTGAATCCAGTCTGTGAACTGTATGTGACGCCTGTCTGTGAACTGTATGTGAATCCAGTCTGTGAACTGTATGTGAATCCTGACTGTGAACTGTATGTGACACTTGTCTGTGAATTGTATGTGAATCCTATCTGTGAACTGTATGTGAATTCTGTCTGTGAAATGTATGTGAATCCTTTCTGTAAACTGTATGTGAATCCTGTCTGTGAACTGTATGTGAATCCTGTCTGTGAAGTGTATGTGAATCCTGACTATGAACTGTATGTGAATCCAGTCTGTGAACTGTATGTGAATCCAATCTGTGGACTGTATGTGAATCCTGTCTGTGAACTGTATGTGAATACTTTCTGTGAACTGTATGTGAATCCTGTCTGTGAACTGTATGTGAATCCTGTCTGTGAACTGCATGTGAATCCTGTCTGTGAACTGTATGTGACCCCTTTCTGTGAACTGAATGTGAATCCTGACTGTGAACTGTATGTGACCCATGTCTGTGAACTGTATGTGAATCCAGTCTGTGAACTGTATGTGAATCCTGCCTGTGAACTGTTTGTGACCCATATCTGTGAACTGTATGTGAATCCAGTCTGTGAACTGTATGTGAATCCTGTCTCTGAACTGTATGTGAATTCTGTCTGTGAAATGTATCTAAACCCTGTCTGGGAACTGTATCTGAATCCAGTCTGTGAATTATATGTGACCCCTGTCTGTGAACTGTATGTGAATCCAGTCTGTGAACTGTATGTGACGCCTGTCTGTGAACTGTATGTGACACTTGTCTGTGAATTGTATGTGAATCCTATCTGTGAACTGTATGTGAATTCTGTCTGTGAAATGTATGTGAATCCTTTCTGTAAACTGTATGTGAATCCTGTCTGTGAACTGTATGTGGATCTTGTCTCTGAATTGTATGTGAATTCTGTCTGTGAACTATATGTGACCCCTGTCTGTGAACTGTATGTGAATCCTGTCTGTGAACTGTATGTGGCCCCTGTATGTGAACCCTGTCTGTAAACTGTATGTGAATCCTGTATGTGAACTGTATGTGAATCCTTTCTGTAAACTGTATGTGAATCCTGTCTGTGAACTGTATGTGAATCCTGTCTGTGAAGTGTATGTGAATCCTGTCTGTGAACTGTATGTGAATCCTGTCTGTGAACTGTATGTGAATCCTGTCTGTGAAATGTATGTGAATCCAGTCTGTGAACTGTATGTGAATCCAGTCTGTGGACTGTATGTGAATCCTGCCTGTGAACTGTATGTGACCCATGTCTGTGAACTGTATGTGAATCTAGTCTGTGAACTGCATGTGGATCTTGTCTCTGAACAGTATATGACCCCTGCCTGTAAACTGTATGTGAATCCTGTCTGTGAACTGTATGTGAATCCTGTCTGTGAAATGTATGTGAACCCTGTCTGTGAACTGTATGTGACTCCTGTCTGTGAACTGAATGTGACCGCTGTCTGTAAACTGTATGTGAATCCTGTCCGTGAACTGTATGTGAATCCTGTCTGTGAACTGTATGTGACACCTGTCTGTGATCTGTATGTGACCCCTGTCTGTGAAATGTATGTGAAACCTGTCTGTGAACTGTATGTGAATCCTGTCTGGGAACTGCATGTGAATCTTCACTGTGACATGTATGTGAACCCTGTCTGTGAACTGTATGTGACACATGTCTGTGAACTGCATATGACCTCTGTCTGTGAACTATATGTGAATCTTGTCTGAACTGTATTTGAATATTGTCTGTGAACTGTATGTGACTCCTGTCTTTGAACTGTATGTGACCCCTGTCTGTAAACTGTATGTGAGCCCTGTCTGTGAACGGTATGTGATCCCTGTCTATGAACTGTATGTGAATCCTGTTTGTGTACTGTATGTGAATCCTGTCTGTGAACTGTATGTGACACCTGTCTGTGATCTGTATGTGACCCCTGTCTGTGAACTGTATGTGACACCTGTCTGTGAACTGCATGTGAATCCTATCTGTGAACTATATGTGAATCCTGTCCGTGAACTATATGTGAATCCTGTCTGTGAACTGTATGTGACCCCTGTCTGTGATCTGTATGTGAATCCTGTCTGTGAATTATATGTGACCCCTGTCTGTGAACTGTATGTGACGCCTGTCTGTGAACTGTATGTGAATCCAGTCTGTGAACTGTATGTGAATCCTGACTGTGAACTGTATGTGACACTTGTCTGTGAATTGTATGTGAATCCTGTCTGTGATGTGACGCCTGTCTGTGAAATGTACGTGAATCCAGTCTGTGAACAGTATGTGAATCCTGTCTGTGAACTTTGTGAATTCTGTCTGTGAAATGTATGTGAATCCTTTCTGTAAACTGTATGTGAATCCTGTCTGTGAACTGTATGTGAATCCTCTCTGTGAACTGTATGTGAATCCAGTCTGTGAACTGTATGTGAATCCAGTCTGTGAACTGTATGTGAATCCAGTCTGTGAACTGTATGTGAATCTTGTCTGTGAACTGTATGTGAATTCTGTCTGTGAAATGTATGTAACCCCTGTCTGTGAACTGTATCTGAATCCAGTCTGTGAACTATATGTGACCCCTGTCTGTGAACTGTATGTGACCCCTGTATGTGAATCCTGTCTGTGAACTGTATGTGAATCCTGTCTGTGAACTGTGTGTGAATCCTGTCTGTGAACTGTATGTGAATCCTGTCTGTGAACTGTATATGACCCCTGTCTGTGAACTGTATGTGAATCCTGCCTGTGAACTGTATGTGACCCATGTCTGTGAACTGTATGTGAATCCAGTCTGTGAACTGTATGTGAATCCTGCCTGTGAACTGTATGTGACCCATATCTGTGAACTGTATGTGAATCCAGTCTGTGAACTGTATGTGAATCCTGTCTCTGAACTGTATGTGAATACTGTCTGTGAAATGTATCTAAACCCTGTCTTTGAACTGTATCTGAATCCAGTCTGTGAATTATATGTGGCCCCTGTCTGTGAACTGTATGTGAATCCAGTCTGTGAACTGTATGTGACGCCTGTCTGTGAAATGTATGTGAATCCAGTCTGTGAACTGTATGTGAATCCTGACTGTGAACTGTATGTGACACTTGACTGTGAATTGTATGTGAATCCTATCTGTGAACTGTATGTGAATTCTGTCTGTGAAATGTATGTGAATCCTTTCTGTAAACTGTATGTGAATCCAGTCTGTGAACTGTATGTGAATCCAATCTGTGGACTGTATGTGAATCCTGTCTGTGAACTGTATGTGAAAACTGTCTGTGAACTGTATGTGAATCCTGTCTGGGAACTGTATGTGAATCCTCACTGTGACATGTATGTGAACCCTGTCTGTGAACTGTATGTGACCCATGTCTGTGAACTGTATGTGAATCCTGTCTGTGAACTGTATGTGAAAACAGTCTGTGAACTGTATGTGAATCCTGTCTGGGAACTGTATGTGAATCCTCACTGTGACATGTATGTGAACCCTGTCTGTGAACTGTATGTGACCCATGTCTGTGAACTGTATGTGAATCCAGTCTGTGAACTGTATGTGAATCCTGTCTGTGAACTGTATGTGAATCCTGTCTGTGAACTGTATGTGAATCCAGTCTGTGAACTGTATGTGAATCCAGTCTGTGGACTGTATGTGAATCCTGCCTGTGAACTGTATGTGACCCATGTCTGTGAACTGTATGTGAATCTAGTCTGTGAACTGCATGTGGATCTTGTCTCTGAACAGTATATGACCCCTGCCTGTAAACTGTATGTGAATCCTGTCTCTGAATTGTATGTGAATTCTGTCTGTGAAATGTATCTAAACCCTGTCTTTGAACTGTATCTGAATGCAGTCTGTGAATTATATGTGACCCCTGTCTGTGAACTGTATGTGAATCCAGTCTGTGAACTGTATGTGACGCCTGTCTGTGAAATGTATGTGAATCCAGTCTGTGAACTGTATGTGAATCCTGACTGTGAACTGTATGTGACACTTGACTGTGAATTGTATGTGAATCCTATCTGTGAACTGTATGTGAATTCTGTCTGTGAAATGTATGTGAATCCTTTCTGTAAACTGTATGTGAATCCTGTCTGTGAACTGTATGTGAATCCTGTCTGTGAAGTGTATGTGAATCCTGACTGTGAACTGCATGTGAATCCAGTCTGTGAACTGTATGTGAATCCAATCTGTGGACTGTATGTGAATCCTGTCTGTGAACTGTATGTGAATACTTTCTGTGAACTGTATGTGAATCCTGCCTGTGAACTGTATGTGACCCATGTCTGTGAACTGTATGTGAATCTAGTCTGTGAACTGTATGTGGATCTTGTCTCTGAATTGTATGTGAATTCTGTCTGTGAACCTTATGTGACCCCTGTCTGTGAACTGTATGTGAATCCTGTCTGTGAACTGTATGTGAATCCTGTCTGTGAACTGCATGTGAATCCTGTCTGTGAACTGTATGTGACCCCTTTCTGTGAACTGAATGTGAATCCTGACTGTGAACTGTATGTGGCCCCTGTATGTGAACCCTGTCTGTAAACTGTATGTGAATCCTGTATGTGAACTGTATGTGAATCCTTTCTGTAAACTGTATGTGAATCCTGTCTGTGAACTGTATGTGAATCCTGTCTGTGAAGTGTATGTGAATCCTGTCTGTGAACTGTATGTGAATCCTGTCTGTGAACTGTATGTGAATCCTGTCTGTGAACTGTATGTGAATCCAGTCTGTGAACTGTATGTGAATCCAGTCTGTGGACTGTATGTGAATCCTGCCTGTGAACTGTATGTGACCCATGTCTGTGAACTGTATGTGAATCTAGTCTGTGAACTGCATGTGGATCTTGTCTCTGAACAGTATATGACCCCTGCCTGTAAACTGTATGTGAATCCTGTCTCTGAATTGTATGTGAATTCTGTCTGTGAAATGTATCTAAACCCTGTCTTTGAACTGTATCTGAATGCAGTCTGTGAATTATATGTGACCCCTGTCTGTGAACTGTATGTGAATCCAGTCTGTGAACTGTATGTGACGCCTGTCTGTGAAATGTATGTGAATCCAGTCTGTGAACTGTATGTGAATCCTGACTGTGAACTGTATGTGACACTTGACTGTGAATTGTATGTGAATCCTATCTGTGAACTGTATGTGAATTCTGTCTGTGAAATGTATGTGAATCCTTTCTGTAAACTGTATGTGAATCCTGTCTGAGAACTGTATGTGAATCCTGTCTGTGAAATGTATGTGAATCCAGTCTGTGAACTGTATGTGAATCCAATCTGTGGACTGTATGTGAATCCTGTCTGTGAACTGTATGTGAAAACTGTCTGTGAACTGTATGTGAATCCTGTCTGGGAACTGTATGTGAATCCTCACTGTGACATGTATGTGAACCCTGTCTGTGAACTGTATGTGACACATGTCTGTGAACTGCATATGACCTCTGTCTGTGAACTGTATGTGAATCTTGTCTGAACTGTATTTGAATATTGTCTGTGAACTGTATGTGACTCCTGTCTGTGAACTGTATGTGACCCCTGTCTGTAAACTGTATGTGACTCCTGTCTGTGAACTGTATGTGATACCTGTCTGTGATCTGTATGTGACCCCTGTCTGTGAACTGTATGTGACACCTGTGTGTGAACTGTATGTGAATCCTGTCTGTGAACTGTAGGTGACCCCTGTCTGTGCACTGTTTGTGAATCCTCTCTGTGAACTATATGTGAATCCTGTCCGTGAACTATATGTGAATCCTGTCTGTGAACTGTATGTGACCCCTGTCTGTGATCTGTATGTGAATCCTGTCTGTGAATTAAATGTGACCCCTGTCTGTGAACTGTATGTGACGCCTGTCTGTGAACTGTATGTGAATCCAGTCTGTGAACTGTATGTGAATCCTGACTGTGAACTGTATGTGACACTTGTCTGTGAATTGTATGTGAATCCTGTCTGTGAACTGTATGTGACGCCTGTCTGTGAAATGTACGTGAATCCAGTCTGTGAACTGTATGTGAATCCTGTCTGTGAACTGTATGTGAATTCTGTCTGTGAAATGTATGTGAATCCTTTCTGTAAACTGTATGTGAATCCTGTCTGTGAACTGTATGTGAATCCTGTCTGTGAACTGTATGTGAATCCAGTCTGTGGACTGTATGTGAATCCTGTCTGGGAACTGTATGTGAATCCTCACTGTGACATGTATGTGAACCCTGTCTGTGAACTGTATGTGACACATGTCTGTGAACTGCATATGACCTCTGTCTGTGAACTGTATGTGAATCTTGTCTGAACTGTATTTGAATATTGTCTGTGAACTGTATGTGACTCCTGTCTGTGAACTGTATGTGACCCCTGTCTGTAAACTGTATGTGACTCCTGTCTGTGAACTGTATGTGATACCTGTCTGTGATCTGTATGTGACCCCTGTCTGTGAACTGTATGTGACACCTGTCTGTGAAATGTATGTAACCCCTGTCTGTGAACTGTATCTGAATCCAGTCTGTGAACTATATGTGACCCCTGTCTGTGAACTGTATGTCAATCCTGTCTGTGAACTGTATGTGAACTGCATGTGAATCCTGACTGTGAACTGTATGAGACCCCTGTCTGTGAACTGTATGTGAATCCTGTCTGTGAACTGTATGTGACCCCTGTCTGTGAACTGAATGTGAATCCTGACTGTGAACTGTATGTGACCCCTGTATGTGAATCCTGTCTGTGAACTGTATGTGAATCCTGTCTGTGAACTGTGTGTGAATCCTGTCTGTGAACTGTATGTGAATCCTGTCTGTGAACTGTATGTGAATCCTGCCTGTGAACTGTATGTGACCCATATCTGTGAACTGTATGTGAATCCAGTCTGTGAACTGTATGTGAATCCTGTCTCTGAACTGTATGTGAATTCTGTCTGTGAAATGTATCTAAACCCTGTCTGTGAACTGTATCTGAATCCAGTCTGTGAACAATATGTGACCCCTGTCTGTGGACTGAATGTGAATCCTGTCTGTGAATTATATGTGACCCCTGTCTGTGTACTGTATGTGACCCCTGTATGTGAATCCTGTCTGTGAACTGTATGTGAATCCTGTCTGTGAACTGTGTGTGAATCCTGTCTGTGAACTGTATGTGAATCCTGTCTGTGAACTGTATGTGACCCCTGTCTGTGAACTGTATGTGAATCCTGCCTGTGAACTGTATGTGACCCATGTCTGTGAACTGTATGTGAATCCAGTCTGTGAACTGTATGTGAATCCTGTCTCTGAATTGTATGTGAATTCTGTCTGTGAAATGTATCTAAACCCTGTCTTTGAACTGTATCTGAATCCAGTCTGTGAATTATATGTGACCCCTGTCTGTGAACTGTATGTGAATCCAGTCTGTGAACTGTATGTGACGCCTGTCTGTGAAATGTATGTGAATCCAGTCTGTGAACTGTATGTGAATCCAGACTGTGAACTGTATGTGACACTTGACTGTGAATTGTATGTGAATCCTATCTGTGAACTGTATGTGAATTCTGTCTGTGAAATGTATGTGAATCCTTTCTGTAAAATGTATGTGAATCCTGTCTGAGAACTGTATGTGAATCCTGTCTGTGAAATGTATGTGAATCCAGTCTGTGAACTGTATGTGAATCCAATCTGTGGACTGTATGTGAATCCTGTCTGTGAACTGTATGTGAAAACTGTCTGTGAACTGTATGTGAATCCTGTCTGGGAACTGTATGTGAATCCTCACTGTGACATGTATGTGAACCCTGTCTGTGAACTGTATGTGACACATGTCTGTGAACTGCATATGACCTCTGTCTGTGAACTGTATGTGAATCTTGTCTGAACTGTATTTGAATATTGTCTGTGAACTGTATGTGACTCCTGTCTGTGAACTGTATGTGACCCCTGTCTGTAAACTGTATGTGACTCCTGTCTGTGAACTGTATGTGATACCTGTCTGTGATCTGTATGTGACCCCTGTCTGTGAACTGTATGTGACACCTGTCTGTGAACTGTATGTGAATCCTGTCTGTGAACTGTAGGTGACCCCTGTCTGTGCACTGTTTGTGAATCCTCTCTGTGAACTATATGTGAATCCTGTCCGTGAACTATATGTGAATCCTGTCTGTGAACTGTATGTGACCCCTGTCTGTGATCTGTATGTGAATCCTGTCTGTGAATTAAATGTGACCCCTGTCTGTGAACTGTATGTGATGCCTGTCTGTGAACTGTATGTGAATCCAGTCTGTGAACTGTATGTGAATCCTGACTGTGAACTGTATGTGACACTTGTCTGTGAATTGTATGTGAATCCTGTCTGTGAACTGTATGTGACGCCTGTCTGTGAAATGTACGTGAATCCAGTCTGTGAACTGTATGTGAATCCTGTCTGTGAACTGTATGTGAATTCTGTCTGTGAAATGTATGTGAATCCTTTCTGTAAACTGTATGTGAATCCTGTCTGTGAACTGTATGTGAATCCTGTCTGTGAACTGTATGTGAATCCAGTCTGTGAACTGTATGTGAATCCAGTCTGTGAACTGTATGTGAATCCAGTCTGTGAACTGTATGTGAATCTTGTCTGTGAAATGTATGTAACCCCTGTCTGTGAACTGTATCTGAATCCAGTCTGTGAACTATATGTGACCCCTGTCTGTGAACTGTATGTCAATCCTGTCTGTGAACTGTATGTGAACTGCATGTGAATCCTGACTGTGAACTGTATGAGACCCCTGTCTGTGAACTGTATGTGAATCCTGTCTGTGAACTGTATGTGACCCCTGTCTGTGAACTGAATGTGAATCCTGACTGTGAACTGTATGTGACCCCTGTATGTGAATCCTGTCTGTGAACTGTATGTGAATCCTGTCTGTGAACTGTGTGTGAATCCTGTCTGTGAACTGTATGTGAATCCTGTCTGTGAACTGTATGTGAATCCTGCCTGTGAACTGTATGTGACCCATATCTGTGAACTGTATGTGAATCCAGTCTGTGAACTGTATGTGAATCCTGTCTCTGAACTGTATGTGAATTCTGTCTGTGAAATGTATCTAAACCCTGTCTGTGAACTGTATCTGAATCCAGTCTGTGAACAATATGTGACCCCTGTCTGTGGACTGAATGTGAATCCTGTCTGTGAATTATATGTGACCCCTGTCTGTGTACTGTATGTGACCCCTGTATGTGAATCCTGTCTGTGAACTGTATGTGAATCCTGTCTGTGAACTGTGTGTGAATCCTGTCTGTGAACTGTATGTGAATCCTGTCTGTGAACTGTATGTGACCCCTGTCTGTGAACTGTATGTGAATCCTGCCTGTGAACTGTATGTGACCCATGTCTGTGAACTGTATGTGAATCCAGTCTGTGAACTGTATGTGAATCCTGCCTGTGAACTGTATGTGACCCATATCTGTGAACTGTATGTGAATCCAGTCTGTGAACTGTATGTGAATCCTGTCTCTGAACTGTATGTGAATTCTGTCTGTGAAATGTATCTAAACCCTGTCTGTGAACTGTATCTGAATCCAGTCTGTGAACTGTATGTGACGCCTGTCTGTGAACTGTATGTGAATCCAGTCTGTGAACTGTATGTGAATCCTGACTGTGAACTGTATGTGACACTTGTCTGTGAATTGCATGTGAATCCTATCTGTGAACTGTATGTGAATTCTGTCTGTGAAATGTATGTGAATCCTTTCTGTAAACTGTATGTGAATCCTGTCTGTGAACTGTATGTGAATCCTGTCTGTGAAGTGTATGAGAATCCTGACTATGAACTGTATGTGAATCCAGTCTGTGAACTGTATGTGAATCCAATCTGTGGACTGTATGTGAATCCTGTCTGTGAACTGTATGTGAATACTTTCTGTGAACTGTATGTGAATCCTGCCTGTGAACTGTATGTGACCCATGTCTGTGAACTGTATGTGAATCTAGTCTGTGAACTGTATGTGGATCTTGTCTCTGAATTGTATGTGAATTCTGTCTGTGAACTATATGTGACGCCTGTCTGTGAACTGTATGTGAATCCTGTCTGTGAACTGTATGTGAATCCTGTCTGTGAACTGCATGTGAATCCTGTCTGTGAACTGTATGTGACCCCTTTCTGTGAACTGAATGTGAATCCTGACTGTGAACTGTATGTGGCCCCTGTATGTGAACACTGTCTGTAAACTGTATGTGAATCCTGTCTGTAAACTGTATGTGAATCCTGTCTGTGAACTGTATGTGAATCCTGTCTGTGAAGTGTATGTGAATCCTGTCTGTGAACTGTATGTGAATCCTGTCTGTGAACTGTATGTGAATCCAGTCTGTGAACTGTATGTGAATCCAGTCTGTGAACTGTATGTGAATCCTGCCTGTGAACTGTATGTGACCCATGTCTGTGAACTGTATGTGAATCTAGTCTGCGAACTGTATGTGGATCTTGTCTCTGAACAGTATATGACCCCTGCCTGTAAACTGTATGTGAATCCTGTCTGTGAAATGTATGTGAATCCTGTCTGTGAAATGTATGTGAATCCTGTCTGTGAACTGTACGTGACACCTCTCTGTGAACTGTATGTGAATCCTGTCTGTAAATTGTATGTGAATCCTGTCCGTGAACTGTATGTGACGCCTGTCTGTGATCTGTATGTGACCCCTGTCTGTGAATGGTATGTGACCCCTGTCTGTGAACTGTATGTGAATCCTGTCTGTGAACTGCATGTGTATCCTGTCTGTGAAATGTATGTGAAACCTATCTGTGAACTGTATGTGAATCCTGTCTGGGAACTGTATGTGAATCCTCACTGTGACATGTATGTGAACCCTGCCTGTGAACTGTATGTGACACATGTCTGTGAACTGCATATGACCTCTGTCTGTGAACTGTATGTGAATCTTGTCTGAACTGTATTTGAATATTGTCTGTGAACTGTATGTGACTCCTGTCTGTGAACTGTATGTGACCCCTGTCTGTAAACTGTATGTGACTCCTGTCTGTGAACTGTATGTGACCGCTGTCTGTGATCTGTACGTGACCCCTGTCTGTGAACGGTATGTGACCCCTGTCTATGAACTGTATGTGAATCCTGTTTGTGAACTGTATGTGAATCCTGTCTGTGAACTGTATGTGACACCTGTCTGTGACCTGTATGTGACCCCTGTCTGTGAACTGTATGTGACACCTGTCTGTGAACTGCATGTGAATCCTATCTGTGAACTATATGTGAATCCTGTCTGTGAACTGTATGTGACCCCTGTCTGTGATCTGTATGTGACGCCTGTCTGTGAACTGTATGTGAATCCAGTCTGTGAATTGTATGTGAATCATGTCTGTGAACTGTATGTGACGCCTGTCTGTGAAATGTATGTGAATCCTTTCTGTAAACTGTATGTGAATCCTGTCTGTGAAC
Organism: Somniosus microcephalus; assembly: GCF_052327205.1. Classification (NCBI taxonomy): domain Eukaryota; kingdom Metazoa; phylum Chordata; class Chondrichthyes; order Squaliformes; family Somniosidae; genus Somniosus; species Somniosus microcephalus. Next base: position 206,178,401 of record NC_140993.1, on the reverse strand, counting down.
TGTATGTGAATCCTGTCTGTGAACTGTATGTGAATCCAATCTGTGAACTGTATGTGAATCCAGTCTGTGAACTGTATGTGAATCCAGTCTGTGAACTGTATGTGAATTCTGTCTGTGAAATGTATGTGAATCCTTTCTGTAAACTGTATGTGAATCCTGTCTGAGAACTGTATGTGAATCCTGTCTGTGAAGTGTATGTGAATCCTGACTGTGAACTGTATGTGAATCCAGTCTGTGAACTGTATGTGAATCCAATCTGTGGACTGTATGTGAATCCTGTCTGTGAACTGTATGTGAAAACTGTCTGTGAACTGTATGTGAATCCTGTCTGGGAACTGTATGTGAATCCTCACTGTGACATGTATGTGAACCCTGTCTGTGAACTGTATGTGACACATGTCTGTGAACTGCATATGACCTCTGTCTGTGAACTGTATGTGAATCTTGTCTGAACTGTATTTGAATATTGTCTGTGAACTGTATGTGACTCCTGTCTGTGAACTGTATGTGACCCCTGTCTGTAAACTGTATGTGACTCCTGTCTGTGAACTGTATGTGATACCTGTCTGTGATCTGTATGTGACCCCTGTCTGTGAACTGTATGTGACACCTGTCTGTGAACTGCATGTGAATCCTGTCTGTGAACTGTAGGTGCATCCTCTCTGTGAACTGTATGTGAATCCTGTCTGTGAACTGTATGTGACCCCTGTCTGTGCACTGTTTGTGAATCCTCTCTGTGAACTATATGTGAATCCTGTCTGTGAACTGTATGTGACCCCTGTCTGTGATCTGTATGTGAATCCTGTCTGTGAATTAAATGTGACCCCTGTCTGTGAACTGTATGTGACGCCTGTCTGTGAACTGTATGTGAATCCAGTCTGTGAACTGTATGTGAATCCTGACTGTGAACTGTATGTGACACTTGTCTGTGAATTGTATGTGAATCCTGTCTGTGAACTGTATGTGACGCCTGTCTGTGAAATGTACGTGAATCCAGTCTGTGAACTGTATGTGAATCCTGTCTGTGAACTGTATGTGAATTCTGTCTGTGAAATGTATGTGAATCCTTTCTGTGAACTATATGTGACCCCTGTCTGTGAACTGTATGTGAATCCTGTCTGTGAACTGTATGTGAACTGCATGTGAATCCTGACTGTGAACTGTATGAGACCCCTGTCTGTGAACTGTATGTGAATCCTGTCTGTGAACTGTATGTGACCCCTGTCTGTGAACTGAATGTGAATCCTGACTGTGAACTGTATGTGACCCCTGTATGTGAATCCTGTCTGTGAACTGTATGTGAATCCTGTCTGTGAACTGTGTGTGAATCCTGTCTGTGAACTGTATGTGAATCCTGTCTGTGAACTGTATGTGAATCCTGCCTGTGAACTGTATGTGACCCATATCTGTGAACTGTATGTGAATCCCGTCTGTGAACTGTATGTGAATCCTGTCTCTGAACTGTATGTGAATTCTGTCTGTGAAATGTATCTAAACCCTGTCTGTGAACTGTATCTGAATCCAGTCTGTGAACAATATGTGACCCCTGTCTGTGGACTGAATGTGAATCCTGTCTGTGAATTATATGTGACCCCTGTCTGTGTACTGTATGTGACCCCTGTATGTGAATCCTGTCTGTGAAATGTATGTGAATCCTGTCTGTGAACTGTGTGTGAATCCTGTCTGTGAACTGTATGTGAATCCTGTCTGTGAACTGTATGTGACCCCTGTCTGTGAACTGTATGTGAATCCTGCCTGTGAACTGTATGTGACCCATGTCTGTGAACTGTATGTGAATCCAGTCTGTGAACTGTATGTGAATCCTGCCTGTGAACTGTATGTGACCCATATCTGTGAACTGTATGTGAAACCAGTCTGTGAACTGTATGTGAATCCTGTCTCTGAACTGTATGTGAATTCTGTCTGTGAAATGTATCTAAACCCTGTCTGTGAACTGTATCTGAATCCAGTCTGTGAATTATATGGGACCCCTGTCTGTGAACTGTATGTGAATCCAGTCTGTGAACTGTATGTGACGCCTGTCTGTGAACTGTATGTGAATCCAGTCTGTGAACTGTATGTGAATCCTGACTGTGAACTGTATGTGACACTTGTCTGTGAATTGTATGTGAATCCTATCTGTGAACTGTATGTGAATTCTGTCTGTGAAATGTATGTGAATCCTTTCTGTGAACTGTATGTGAATCCTGTCTGTGAAGTGTATGTGAATCCTGACTGTGAACTGTATGTGAATCCAGTCTGTGAACTGTATGTGAATCCAATCTGTGGACTGTATGTGAATCCTGTCTTTGAACTGTATGTGAAAACTGTCTGTGAACTGTATGTGAATCCTGTCTGGGAACTGTATGTGAATCCTCACTGTGACATGTATGTGAACCCTGTCTGTGAACTGTATGTGACACATGTCTGTGAACTGCATATGACCTCTGTCTGTGAACTGTATGTGAATCTTGTCTGAACTGTATTTGAATATTGTCTGTGAACTGTATGTGACTCCTGTCTGTGAACTGTATGTGACCCCTGTCTGTAAACTGTATGTGACTCCTGTCTGTGAACTGTATGTGATACCTGTCTGTGATCTGTATGTGACCCCTGTCTGTGAACTGTATGTGACACCTGTCTGTGAACTGTAGGTGAATCCTCTCTGTGAACTGTATGTGAATCCTGTCTGTGAACTGTATGTGACCCCTGTCTGTGCACTGTTTGTGAATCCTCTCTGTGAACTATATGTGAATCCTGTCCGTGAAATATATGTGAATCCTGTCTGTGAACTGTATGTGACCCCTGTCTGTGAACTGTATGTGACCCCTGTCTGTGATCTGTATGTGAATCCTGTCTGTGAATTAAATGTGACCCCTGTCTGTGAACTGTATGTGACGCCTGTCTGTGAACTGTATGTGAATCCAGTCTGTGAACTGTATGTGAATCCTGACTGTGAACTGTATGTGACACTTGTCTGTGAATTGTATGTGACGCCTGTCTGTGAACTGTATGTGACGCCTGTCTGTGAACTGTATGTGAATCCAGTCTGTGAACTGTATGTGAATCCTGACTGTGAACTGTATGTGACACTTGTCTGTGAATTGTATGTGAATCCTGTCTGTGAACTGTATGTGAATTCTGTCTGTGAAATGTATGTGAATCCTTTCTGTAAACTGTATGTGAATCCTGTCTGTGAACTGTATGTGAATCCTGTCTGTGAACTGTATGTGAATCCAGTCTGTGAACTGTATGTGAATCCAGTCTGTGAACTGTATGTGAATCCAGTCTGTGAACTGTATGTGAATCTTGTCTGTGAAATGTATGTAACCCCTGTCTGTGAACTGTATCTGAATCCAGTCTGTGAACTATATGTGACCCCTGTCTGTGAACTGTATGTCAATCCTGTCTGTGAACTGTATGTGAACTGCATGTGAATCCTGACTGTGAACTGTATGAGACCCCTGTCTGTGAACTGTATGTGAATCCTGTCTGTGAACTGTATGTGACCCCTGTCTGTGAACTGAATGTGAATCCTGACTGTGAACTGTATGTGACCCCTGTATGTGAATCCTGTCTGTGAACTGTATGTGAATCCTGTCTGTGAACTGTGTGTGAATCCTGTCTGTGAACTGTATGTGAATCCTGTCTGTGAACTGTATGTGAATCCTGCCTGTGAACTGTATGTGACCCATATCTGTGAACTGTATGTGAATCCAGTCTGTGAACTGTATGTGAATCCTGTCTCTGAACTGTATGTGAATTCTGTCTGTGAAATGTATCTAAACCCTGTCTGTGAACTGTATCTGAATCCAGTCTGTGAACAATATGTGACCCCTGTCTGTGGACTGAATGTGAATCCTGTCTGTGAATTATATGTGACACCTGTCTGTGTACTGTATGTGACCCCTGTATGTGAATCCTGTCTGTGAAATGTATGTGAATCCTGTCTGTGAACTGTGTGTGAATCCTGTCTGTGAACTGTATGTGAATCCTGTCTGTGAACTGTATGTGACCCCTGTCTGTGAACTGTATGTGAATCCTGCCTGTGAACTGTATGTGACCCATGTCTGTGAACTGTATGTGAATCCAGTCTGTGAACTGTATGTGAATCCTGCCTGTGAACTGTATGTGACCCACATCTGTGAACTGTATGTGAATCCAGTCTGTGAACTGTATGTGAATCCTGTCTCTGAACTGTATGTGAATTCTGTCTGTGAAATGTATCTAAACCCTGTCTGTGAACTGTATCTGAATCCAGTCTGTGAATTATATGTGACCCCTGTCTGTGAACTGTATGTGAATCCAGTCTGTGAACTGTATGTGACGCCTGTCTGTGAACTGTATGTGAATCCAGTCTGTGAACTGTATGTGAATCCTGACTGTGAACTGTATTTGACACTTGTCTGTGAATTGTATGTGAATCCTATCTGTGAACTGTATGTGAATTCTGTCTGTGAAATGTATGCGAATCCTTTCTGTAAACTGTATGTGAATCCTGTCTGTGAACTGTATGTGAATCCTGTCTGTGAAGTGTATGTGAATCCTGACTATGAACTGTATGTGAATCCAGTCTGTGAACTGTATGTGAATCCAATCTGTGGACTGTATGTGAATCCTGTCTGTGAACTGTATGTGAATACTTTCTGTGAACTGTATGTGAATCTTGCCTGTGAACTGTATGTGACCCATGTCTGTGAACTGTATGTGAATCTAGTCTGTGAACTGTATGTGGATCATGTCTCTGAAATATGTGAATTCTGTCTGTGAACTATATGTGACCCCTGTCTGTGAACTGTATGTGAATCCTGTCTGTGAACTGTATGTGAATCCTGTCTGTGAACTGCATGTGAATCCTGTCTGTGAACTGTATGTGACCCCTTTCTGTGAACTGAATGTGAATCCTGACTGTGAACTGTATGTGGCCCCTGTATGTGAACCCTGTCTGTAAACTGTATGTGAATCCTGTATGTGAACTGTATGTGAATCCTTTCTGTAAACTGTATGTGAATCCTGTCTGTAAACTGTACGTGAATCCTGTCTGTGAACTGTATGTGAATCCTGTCTGTGAAGTGTATGTGAATCCTGTCTGTGAACTGTATGTGAATCCTGTCTGTGAACAGTATGTGAATCCAGTCTGTGAACTGTATGTGAATCCAGTCTGTGAACTGTATGTGGATCTTGTCTCTGAACAGTATATGACCCCTGCCTGTAAACTGTATGTGAATCCTGTCTGTGAAATGTATGTGAATCCTGTCTGTGAAATGTATGTGAACCCTGTCTGTGAACTGTATGTGACTCCTGTCTGTGAACTGTATGTGACCCCTGTCTGTAAACTGTATGTGAATCCTGTCCGTGAACTGTATGTGAATCCTGTCTGTGAACTGTATGTGACGCCTGTCTGTGATCTGTATGTGACCCCTGTCTGTGAATGGTATGTGACCCCTGTCTGTGAACTGTATGTGAATCCTGTCTGTGAACTGCATGTGTATCCTGTCTGTGAAATGTATGTGAAACCTGTCTGTGAACTGTATGTGAATCCTGTCTGGGAACTGTATGTGAATCCTCACTGTGACATGTATGTGAACCCTGCCTGTGAACTGTATGTGACACATGTCTGTGAACTGCATATGACCTCTGTCTGTGAACTGTATGTGAATCTTGTCTGAACTGTATTTGAATATTGTCTGTGAACTGTATGTGACTCCTGTCTGTGAACTGTATGTGACCCCTGTCTGTAAACTGTATGTGACTCCTGTCTGTGAACTGTATGTGACCGCTGTCTGTGATCTGTACGTGACCCCTGTCTGTGAACGGTATGTGACCCCTGTCTATGAACTGTATGTGAATCCTGTTTGTGAACTGTATGTGAATCCTGTCTGTGAACTGTATGTGACACCTGTCTGTGATCTGTATGTGACCCCTGTCTGTGAACTGTATGTGACACCTGTCTGTGAACTGCATGTGAATCCTATCTGTGAACTATATGTGAATCCTGTCCGTGAACTATATGTGAATCCTGTCTGTGAACTGTATGTGACCCCTGTCTGTGATCTGTATGTGAATCCTGTCTGTGAATTATATGTGACCCCTGTCTGTGAACTGTATGTGACGACGGTCTGTGAACTGTATGTGAATCCAGTCTGTGAACTGTATGTGAATCCTGACTGTGAACTGTATGTGGCACTTGTCAGTGAATTGTATGTGAATCCTGTCTGTGAACTGTATGTGAATTCTGTCTGTGAAATGTATGTGAATCCTTTCTGTAAACTGTATGTGAATCCTGTCTGTGAACTGTATGTGAATCCTGTCTGTGAACTGTATGTGAATCCAGTCTGTGAACTGTATGTGAATCCAGTCTGTGAACTGTATGTGAATCCAGTCTGTGAACTGTATGTGAATCTTGTCTGTGAACTGTATGTGAATTCTCTCTGTGAAATGTATGTAACCCCTGTCTGTGAACTGTATCTGAATCCAGTCTGTGAACTATATGTGACCCCTGTCTGTGAACTGTATGTGACCCCTGTATGTGAATCCTGTCTGTGAACTGTATGTGACTCCTGTCTGTGAACTGTGTGTGAATCCTGTCTGTGAACTGTATGTGAATCCTGTCTGTGAACTGTATGTGACCCCTGTCTGTGAACTGTATGTGAATCCTGCCTGTGAACTGTATGTGACCCATGTCTGTGAACTGTATGTGAATCCAGTCTGTGAACTGTATGTGAATCCTGCCTGTGAACTGTATGTGACCCATATCTGTGAACTGTATGTGAATCCTGTCTCTGAACTGTATGTGAATTCTGTCTGTGAAATGTATCTAAACCCTGTCTGTGAACTGTATGTGAATCCAGTCTGTGAACTGTATGTGACGCCTGTCTGTGAACTGCATGTGAATCCAGTCTGTGAACTGTATGTGAATCCTGACTGTGAACTGTATGTGACACTTGTCTGTGAATTGTATGTGAATCCTATCTGTGAACTGTATGTGAATTCTGTCTGTGAAATGTATGTGAATCCTTTCTGTAAACTGTATGTGAATCCTGTCTGTGAACTGTATGTGAATCCTGTCTGTGAAGTGTATGTGAATCCTGACTGTGAACTGTATGTGAACCCAGTCTGTGAACTGTATGTGAATCCAATCTGTGGACTGTATGTGAATCCTGTCTTTGAACTGTATGTGAATACTTTCTGTGAACTGTATGTGAATCCTGCCTGTGAACTGTATGTGACCCATGTCTGTGAACTGTATGTGAATCTAGTCTGTGAACTGTATGTGGATCTTGTCTCTGAATTGTATGTGAATTCTGTCTGTGAACTATATGTGACCCCTGTCTGTGAACTGTATGTGAATCCTGTCTGTGAACTGTATGTGAATCCTGTCTGTGAACTGCATGTGAATCCTGTCTCTGAACTGTATGTGACCCCTTTCTGTGAACTGAATGTGAATCCTGACTGTGAACTGTATGTGGCCCCTGTATGTGAATCCTGTCTGTGAACTGTATGTGAATCCTGTCTGTGAACTGTATGTGAATCCTGTCTGTGAACTGTATGTGAATCCAGTCTGTGAACTGTATGTGAATCCAGTCTGTGGACTGTATGTGAATCCTGCCTGTGAACTGTATGTGACCCATGTCTGTGAACTGTATGTGAATCTAGTCTGTGAACTGTATGTGGATCTTGTCTCTGAACAGTATATGACCCCTGCCTGTAAACTGTATGTGAATCCTGTCTGTGAAATGTATGTGAATCCTGTCTGTGAAATGTATGTGAATCCTGTCTGTCAACTGTACGTGACACCTCTCTGTGAACTGTATGTGAATCCTGTCTGTAAACTGTATGTGAATCCTGTCCGTGAACTGTATGTGAATCCTGTCTGTGAACTGTATGTGACACCTGTCTGTGATCTGTATGTGACCCCTGTCTGTGAACTGTATGTGAATCCTGTCTGTGAACTGCATGTGAATCCAGTCTGTGAACTGTATGTGAATCCAATCTGTGGACTGTATGTGAATCCTGTCTGTGAACTGTATGTGAATCCTGTCTGGGAACTGTATGTGAATCCTCACTGTCACATGTATGTGAACCCTGTCTGTGAACTGTATGTGACACATGTCTGTGAACTGCATATGACCTCTGTCTGTGAACTGTATGTGAATCTTGTCTGAACTGTATTTGAATATTGTCTGTGAACTGTATGTGACCCCTGTCTGTAAACTGTATGTGACTCCTGTCTGTGAACTGTATGTGATACCTGTCTGTGATCTGTATGTGACACCTGTCTGTGAACTGCATGTGAATCCTGTCTGTGAACTGTAGGTGAATCCTCTCTGTGAACTGCATGTGAATCCTGTCTGTGAACTGTATGTGACCCCTGTCTGTGCACTGTTTGTGAATCCTCTCTGTGAACTATATGTGAATCCTGTCCGTGAACTATATGTGAATCCTGTCTGTGAACTGTATGTGACCCCTGTCTGTGATCTGTATGTGAATCCTGTCTGTGAATTAAATGTGACCCCTGTCTGTGAACTGTATGTGATGCCTGTCTGTGAACTGTATGTGAATCCAGTCTTTGAACTGTATGTGTATCCTGACTGTGAACTGTATGTGACACTTGTCTGTGAATTGTATGTGAATCCTGTCTGTGAACTGTATGTGACGCCTGTCTGTGAAATGTACGTGAATCCAGTCTGTGAACTGTATGTGAATCCTGTCTGTGAACTGTATGTGACGCCTGTCTGTGAAATGTACGTGAATCCAGTCTGTGAACTGAATGTGAATCCTGACTGTGAACTGTATGTGACCCCTGTATGTGAATCCTGTCTGTGAACTGTATGTGAATCCTGTCTGTGAACTGTATGTGAATCCTGCCTGTGAACTGTATGTGACCCATGTCTGTGAACTGTATGTGAATCCAGTCTGTGAACTGTATGTGAATCCTGCCTGTGAACTGTATGTGACCTATATCTGTGAACTGTATGTGAATCCAGTCTGTGAACTGTATGTGAATCCTGTCTCTGAACTGTATGTGAATTCTGTCTGTGAAATGTATCTAAACCCTGTCTGTGAACTGTATCTGAATCCAGTCTGTGAATTATATGTGACCCCTGTATGTGAACTGTATGTGAATCCAGTCTGTGAACTGTATGTGACGCCTGTCTGTGAACTGTATGTGAATCCAGTCTGTGAACTGTATGTGAATCCTGACTGTGAACTGTATGTGACACTTGTCTGTGAATTGTATGTGAATCCTATCTGTGAACTGTATGTGAATTCTGTCTGTGAAATGTATGTGAATCCTTTCTGTAAACTGTATGTGAATCCTGTCTGTGAACTGTATGTGAATCCTGTCTGTGAAGTGTATGTGAATCCTGACTGTGAACTGTATGTGAATCCAGTCTGTGAACTGTATGTGAATCCAATCTGTGGACTGTATGTGAATCCTGTCTGTGAACTGTATGTGAATACTTTCTGTGAACTGTATGTGAATCCTCACTGTGACATGTATGTGAACCCTGTCTGTGAACTGTATGTGACACATGTCTGTGAACTGCATATGACCTCTGTCTGTGAATTGTATGTGAATCTTGTCTGAACTGTATTTGAATATTGTCTGTTAACTGTATGTGACTCCTGTCTGTGAACTGTATGTGACCCCTGTCTGTAAACTGTATGTGACTCCTGTCTGTGAACTGTATGTGATACCTGTCTGTGATCTGTATGTGACCCCTGTCTGTGAACTGTATGTGACACATGTCTGTGAACTGCATGTGAATCCTGTCTGTGAACTGCAGGTGAATCCTCTCTGTGAACTATATGTGAATCCTGTCTGTGAACTGTATGTGACCCCTGTCTGTGATCTGTATGTGAATCCTGTCTGTGAATTAAATGTGACCCCTGTCTGTGAACTGTATGTGACCCCTGTCTGTGAACTGTATGTGACCCCTGTCTGTAAACTGTATGTGACTCCTGTCTGTGAACTGTATGTGATACCTGTCTGTGATCTGTATGTGAATCCTGTCTGTGAACTGTATGTGACCCCTGTCTGTGCACTGTATGTGAATCCTCTCTGTGAACTATATGTGAATCCTGTCCGTGAACTATATGTGAATCCTGTCTGTGAACTGTATGTGACCCCTGTCTGTGATCTGTATGTGAATCCTGTCTGTGAATTAAATGTGACCCCTGTCTGTGAACTGTATGTGGCGCCTGTCTGTGAAATGTACGTGAATCCAGTCTGTGAACTATATGTGAATCCTGTCCGTGAACTATATGTGAATCCTGTCTGTGAACTGTATGTGACCCCTGTCTGTGATCTGTATGTGACACTTGTCTGTGAATTGTATGTGAATCCTGTCTGTGAACTGTATGTGACGCCTGTCTGTGAAATGTACGTGAATCCAGTCTGTGAACTGTATGTGAATCCAATCTGTGGACTGTATGTGAATCCTGTCTGTGAACTGTATGTGAAAACTGTCTGTGAACTGTATGTGAATCCTGTCTGTGAACTGTATGTGACGCCTGTCTGTGAAATGTACGTGAATCCAGTCTGTGAACTGTATGTGAATCCTGTCTGTGAACTGTATGTGAATTCTGTCTGTGAAATGTATGTGAATCCTTTCTGTAAACTGTATGTGAATCGTGTCTGTGAACTGTATGTGAATCCTGTCTGTGAACTGTATGTGAATCCAGTCTGTGAACTGTATGTGAATCCAGTCTGTGAACTGTATGTGAATCCAGTCTGTGAACTGTATGTGAATCCAGTCTGTGAACTGTATGTGAATCTTGTCTGTGAACTGTATGTGAATTCTGTCTGTGAAATGTATGTAACCCCTGTCTGTGAACTGTATCTGAATCCAGTCTGTGAACTATATGTGACCCCTGTCTGTGAACTGTATGTGAATCCTGTCTGTGTACTGTATGTGAACTGCATGTGAATCCTGACTGTGAACTGTATGAGACCCCTGTCTGTGAACTGTATGTGAATCCTGTCTGTGAACTGTATGTGACCCCTGTCTGTGAACTGAATGTGAATCCTGACTGTGAACTGTATGTGACCCCTGTATGTGAATCCTGTCTGTGAACTGTATGTGACCCATATCTGTGAACTGTATGTGAATCCAGTCTGTGAACTGTATGTGAATCCTGTCTCTGAACTGTATGTGAATTCTGTCTGTGAAATGTATCTAAACCCTGTCTGTGAACTGTATCTGAATCCAGTCTGTGAACAATATGTGACCCCTGTCTGTGGACTGAATGTGAATCCTGTCTGTGAATTATATGTGACCCCTGTCTGTGTACTGTATGTGAATCCAGTCTGTGAACAGTATGTGATGCCTGTCTGTGAACTGTATGTGAATCCAGTCTGTGAACTGTATGTTAATCCTGACTGTGAACTGTATGTGATACTTGTCTGTGAATTGTATGTGAATCCTGTCTGTGAACTGTATGTGACGCCTGTCTGTGAAATGTACGTGAATCCTGTCTGTGAACTGTATGTGAATCCTATCTGTGAACTGTATGTGAATTCTGTCTGTGAAATGTATGTGAATCCTTTCTGTAAACTGTATGTGAATCCTGTCTGTGAAGTGTATGTGAATCCTGTCTGTGAACTGTATGTGAATCCAGTCTGTGAACTGTATGTGAATCCAATCTGTGGACTGTATGTGAATCCTGTCTGTGGACTGTATGTGAATACTTTCTGTGAACTGTATGTGAATCCTGCCTGTGAACTGTATGTGACCCATGTCTGTGAACTGTATGTGAATCTAGTCTGTGAACTGTATGTGGATCTTGTCTCTGAACTGTATGTGAATTCTGTCTGTGAACTATATGTGACCCCTGTCTGTGAACTGTATGTGAATCCTGTCTGTGAACAGTATGTGAATCCTGTCTGTGAACTGTATGTGAATCCTGTCTGTGAACTGCATGTGAATCCTGTCTGTGAACTGTATGTGACCCCTTTCTGTGAACTGAATGTGAATCCTGACTGTGAACTGTATGTGACCCCTGTATGTGAACCCTGTCTGTAAACTGTATGTGAATCCTGTCTGTGAACTGTATGTGAATCCTGTCTGTGAACTGTATGTGAATCCTGTCTGTGAACTGTATGTGAATCCTTTCTGTGAACTGTATGTGAATCCTGTCTGTGAACTGTATGTGAATCCTGTCTGTGAACTGTATGTGACCCCTGTCTGTGAACTGTATGTGAATCCTGTCCGTGAACTGTATGTGAATCCTGCCTGTGAACTCTATGTGAATCCTGTCTGTGAACTGTATGTGAATCCTGTCTGTGAACTGTATGTGAATCCTGCCTGTGAACTGTATGTGACCCATGTCTGTGAACTGTATGTGAATCCTGCCTGTGAACTGTATGTGACCCATGTCTGTGAATTGGATGTGAATCCTGTCTCTGAACTGTATGTGAATCCTGTCTGTGTACTGTACATGACCCGTCTGTGAACTGTATGTGAATCCTGTCTGTGAACAGTATGTGAATCCTGTCTGTGAACTGTATGTGACACCTGTGTCTGAACTGTATGTGACCCCTGTCTGAGAGCTGTATGTGAATCCTGTCTGTGAACTGTAAGTGAATCCTGTCTGTGAACTGTATGTGACCCCTGTCTGTGAACTGTATGTGACCCTGTCTGTGAACTGTATGCGAATCCTGTCTGTGAACTGTATGTGAATCCTATCTGTGAACTGTATGTGAATCCTGTCTGTGAACTGTATGTGAATCATCTCTGTGAAATGTATGTGAACCCTGTCTATGAACTTTATGTGACCCTGTCTGGGAACTGTATGTGACACCTATCTGTGAACTGTATGTGAATCCTGTCTGTGAACGGTATGTGAATCCTGTCTGTGAACTGTATGTGACACCTGTGTCTGAACTGTATGTGAGCCCTGTCTGTGAACTGTATGTGACCTCTGTCTGTGAACTGTATGTGAATCCTGTCTGTGAACTGTATGTGACCATGTCTGTGTACTGTAAGTGATTCCTGTCTGTGAAATTTAAGTGACCCCTGTCTGTGAACTGTATGTGACCCCTGTCTGTGAACTGTATGTGAATCCTCTCTGTGAAATGTTTGTGAATCCTGTCTGTGAACTGTATGTGAGCCCTGTCTGTGAACTGTTTGTGGTCCCTGTCTGTGAACTGTATGTGAATCCTGTCGTTGAACTTAATGTGACCCCTGTCTGTGAACTGTATGTCAATCCTGTCTGTGAATGGTATGTGAATCCTGTCTGTGAACTGTATGTGAACCCTGTATATGAACTGTATGTGACCCCTGTCTGTGAACTGATTGTGAATCCTGTCTGTGAACTGGATGCGACTCCTGTCTGTGATCTATATGTGACCCCTGTCTGTGAACTGTACATGACCCATCTGTGAACTGTATCTGAATCCTGTTTGTGAAATGTATGTGACTCCTGTCTGTGAATTGTATGTAAGTTCTGTCTGTGAACTGTATGTGATCCCTGTCTGTGCACTGCATGTAAATCCTGTCTGTGTACTATATGTAAATCCTGTCTGCGAGCAGTATGTGACCCATGTCTGTGAACTGTATATGAATCCTCTCTGTGAACTGTATGGGAACCCTGTCTGTGAACTGTATGTGACACCTGTCTGTGAACTATATTTGACCCCTTTCTGTGAACTGTATGTGACCCATGTCTGTGAACTGTATCTGAATCCTGTCTGTGAACTCGATGTGGCTCTTGTCTGTGAACTGTATGTGACCCCTCTCTGTGAACTGTATGTGACCCCTCTCTGTGAACTGTATGCGAATCCTGTCTGTGAACTCTATGTGAATCCTGTCTGTGAACTGGAAGTGAATCCTGTCTGTGAACTATATGTGACCCCTGTCTGTGAACTGTATGCGAATCCTGTCTGTGAACTGTATGTGAATCATGTCTGTGAACTGTATGTGACACCAGTCTGTGGAATGTATGTGAATCCTGTCTGTGAACTGTATGTGACTCTTGTTTGTGAACTGTATGAGACCCCTGTCTGTGAACTGTATGTGAATCCTGTCTGTGAAATGTATGTAACACCAGTCTGTGAACTGTATGTCAACCTGTCTGTGAATTGTATGCGAATCCTGTCTGTGAACTGTACGTGACACCTGTCTGTGAACTGTATGCGAATCCTGTCTGTGAAATGTATGTGAATCCTGTCTGTGAACTGTACGTGACACCTCTCTGTGAACTGTATGTGAATACTGTCTGTGAAATGTATGTGAATCCTGTATGTGACTCCTGTCTGTGAACTGCATGTGACCCCTGTCTGTAAACTGTATGTGAATGCTGTCTGTGAACTGTATGTGAATGCTGTCTGTGAACTGTATGTGAATCCTGTCTGTGAACTGTATGTGAATCCTGTCTGTGAACGGTATGTGACACCTGTCTGTGATCTGTCTGTGAATCCTGTCTGTGAAATGTATGTAACACATGTCTGTGAATTGTATGTGAATCCTGTCTGTGAACTGTAGGTGACCTCTGTCTTTGAACTGTAGGTGACCACTGTCTGTGAACTGTATGTGAATCCAGTCTGTGAACTGTATGTTTATCCTGTCTGTGAACTGTATCTGAATCCTGTCTGTGAACTGTAGGTGACCACTGTCTTTGAACTGTAGGTGACCACTGTCTGTGAACTGTATGTGAATCCAGTCTGTGAACGGTATGTGAATACAGTCTGTGTAATGTATGTGACTCCTGTCTGTGAACTGCATGTGACCCCTGTCTGTAAACTGTATGTGAATGCTGTCTGTGAACTGTATGTGACACCTGTCTGTGATCTGTCTGTGAATCCTGTCTGTGAAATGTATGTAACACCGGTCTGTGAATTGTATGTGAATCCTGTCTGTGAACTGTAGGTGACCACTGTCTTTGAACTGTAGGTGACCACTGTTTGTGAACTGTATGTGAATCCAGTCTGTGAACTGTATGTTTATCCTGTCTGTGAACTGTATCTGAATCCTGTCTGTGAACTGTAGGTGACCACTGTCTTTGAACTGTAGGTGACCACTGTCTGTGAACTGTATGTGAATCCAGTCTGTGAACTGTATGTTTATCCTGTCTGTGAACTGTATCTGAATCCTGTCTGTGAATTGTAAGTGAATCCTGTCTGTGAAATTTATGTGACCCCTGACTGTAAACTGTATGTGACCCCTGTCTGTGAATCCAGTCTGTGAACGGTCGGCGAATCCTGTCTGTGAAATGTATGTGAATCCTGTCTGTGAACTATATGTGAATCCTGTCTGTGAACTGTATGTGACATCTGTCTGTGAACTGTATGTGAATCACAGAATCACAGAATCACAGAAACCCCACAATGCAGATAGAGGCCATTTCGGCCCATCGAGCCTGCACCGACACATATCCCACCCGATCCCCGTAACCCCTACACCAACACATATCCCACACTATCCCCGTAACCCCACGTATTTAATCCCCCAAACACTAAGGGTCAATTTATCATAGCCAATCAACCTAACCCGCACATCTTTGGACTGTGGGAGGAAACCGGAGCACCCGGAGGAAACCCACGCAAACACGGGGAGAACGTGCAAACTCCACACAGACAGTCACCCGAGGCCAGATTCGAACCCGGATCCCTGGTGCTGTGAGGCAACAGTGCTAACCGCTATGCCACCGTGCTCCTCTGTGAAATGTATGTGAATCCTGTCTGTGAACTGTATGTGAATCCTGTCTGTGAACGGTATGTGAATCCTGTCTGTGAACGGTATGTGACACCTGTCTGTGAACTGTATGTGAATCCTCTCTGTGAAATATATGGTAATCCTGTCTTTGAACTTTATGTGACACCTGTCTGTCAACTGTATGTGAATCCTGTCTGTGAACTGCATGCGAATCCTGTCTGTGAACTGTACGTGACACCTGTCTGTGAACTGCATGTGACCCCTGTCTGTAAACTGTATGTGAATGCTGTCTGTGAACTGTATGTGAATCCTGTCTGTGAACTGTATGTGAATCCTGTCTGTGAACTGTATGTGAATCCTGTCTGTGAACTGTATGTGAATCCTGTCTGTGAACTGTATCTGAATCCTGTCTGTGAAAGGTATGTGAATCCTGTCTGTCAACTGTATGTGACACCTGTCTGTTAACTGTAATTGACCCCTGTCTGAGAACTGTATGTGAATCCCGTCTGTGAGCGGTATGTGTAACCTGTCTGTGAAATGTATGTGAATCCTGTCTGGGAACTGTATGTGAATCCTCACTGTGACATGTATGTGAACATGTCTGTGAACTGTATGTGACATATGTCTGTGAACTGTATGTGAATCCTGCCTGTGAAGTGTATTTGAATATTGTCTGTAAACTGTAAGTGAGTCCTGTCTGTGAAATGTATGTGACCTCTGTCTGTAAACTGTATGTGAATCCTGTCTGTGAAATGTATGTGAATCCTGTCTGTGAACTGTATGTGAATCCTGACTGTGAACTGTATGTGACCCCTGTCTGTGAACCCTGTCTGTGTACTGAATGTGACCCCTGTCTGTGAACTGTATGTGACACATGTCTGTGATCTGTATATGACCTCTGTCTGTGAACGGTATGTGAATACAGTCTGTGTAATGTATGTGAATCCTGTCTGTGGACTGTATGTGACCCATGTCTGTGAACTGCATGTGAATCCTGTCTGTGAACAGTATATGACCCCTGCCTGTAAACTGTATGTGAATCCTGTCTGTGAACTGTATGTGAATCCTGTCTGTGAAATGTATGTGAATCCTGTCTGTGAACTGTACGTGACACCTCTCTGTGAACTGTATGTGAATCCTGTCTGTGAAATGTATGTGAATCCTGTCTGTGAACTGTATGTGACTCCTGTCTGTGAACTGTATGTGACCCCTGTCTGTAAACTGTATGTGAATCCTGTCTGTGAACTGTATGTGAAACCTGTCTGTGAAATGTATGTGAAACCTGTCTGTGAACTGCATGTGAATCCTGTCTGGGAACTGTATGTGAATCCTCACTGTGACATGTATGTGAACCCTGTCTGTGAACTGTATGTGACACATGTCTGTGAACGGCATATGACCTCTGTCTGTGAACTGTATGTGAATCTTGTCTGAACTGTATTTGAATATTGTCTGTGAACTGTATGTGACTCCTGTCTGTGAACTGTATGTGACCCCTGTCTGTGATCTGTACGTGACCCCTGTCTGTGAACGGTATGTGACCCCTGTCTATGAACTGTATGTGAATCCTGTCTGTGAACTGTATGTGACACCTGTCTGTGAACTGTATGTGAATTTGTCTGTGAACTGTATGTGACTCCAGTCTGTGAACTATATGAGAATCCTGTCTGTGAATTGTATGTGAATCCTGTCTGTGAACTGTATGTGACGCCTGTCTGTGAAATGTACGTGAATCCAGTCTGTGAACTGTATGTGAATCCTGTCTGTGAACTGTATGTGAATTCTGTCTGTGAAATGTATGTGAATCCTTTCTGTAAACTGTATGTGAATCCTGTCTGTGAACTGTATGTGAATCCTGCCTGTGAACTGTATGTGACCCATGTCTGTGAATTGGATGTGAATCCTGTCTCTGAACTGTATGTGAATCCTGTCTGTGAACTGTACATGACCCGTCTGTGAACTGTATGTGAATCCTGTCTGTGAACAGTATGTGAATCCTGTCTGTGAACTGTATGTGACACCTGTGTCTGAACTGTATGTGACCCCTGTCTGAGAGCTGTATGTGAATCCTGTCTGTGAACTGTAAGTGAATCCTGTCTATGAACTGTATGTGACCCCTGTCTGTGAACTGTATGTGACCCTGTCTGTGAACTGTATGCGAATCCTGTCTGTGAACTGTATGTGAATCCTATCTGTGAACTGTATGTGAATCCTCTCTGTGAAATGTATGTGAACCCTGCCTGTGAACTGTATGTGACCCTGTCTGGGAACTGTATGTGACACCTATCTGTGAACTGTATGTGACACCTGTGTCTGAACTGTATGTGAGCCCTGTCTGTGAACTGTATATGCCCTCTGTCTGTGAACTGTATGTGAATCCTGTCTGTGAACTGTATGTGACCATGTCTGTGTACTGTAAGTGAATCCTGTCTGTGAAATTTAAGTGACCCCTGTCTGTGAACTGTATGTGACCCCTGTCTGTGAACTGTATGTGAATCCTCTCTGTGAAATGTTTGTGAATCCTGTCTGTGAACTGTATGTGAGCCCTGTCTGTGAACTGTATGTGGTCCCTGTCTGTGAACTGTATGTGAATCCTGTCTTTGAACTTAATGTGACCCCTGTCTGTGAACTGTATGTCAATCCTGTCTGTGAATGGTATGTGAATCCTGTCTGTGAACTGTATGTGAACCCTGTATATCAACTGTATGTGACCCCTGTCTGTGAACTGATTGTGAATCCTGTCTGTGAACTGGATGCGACTCCTGTCTGTGATCTATATGTGACCCCTGTCTGTGAACTGTACATGACCCATCTGTGAACTGTATCTGAATCCTGTTTGTGAAATGTATGTGAGTCCTGTCTGTGAATTGTATGTAAGTTCTGTCTGTGAACTGTATGTGATCCCTGTCTGTGCACTGCATGTAAATCCTGTCTGTGTACTATATGTAAATCCTGTCTGCGAGCAGTATGTGACCCATGTCTGTGAACTGTATATGAATCCTCTCTGTGAACTGTATGGGAACCCTGTCTGTGAACTGTATGTGACACCTGTCTGTGAACTATAGTTGACCCCTTTCTGTGAACTGTATGTGACCCATGTCTGTGAACTGTATCTGAATCCTGTCTGTGAACTCTATGTGGCTCTTGTCTGTGAACTGTATGTGACCCCTCTCTGTGAACTGTATGTGACCCCTCTCTGTGAACTGTATGCGAATCCTGTCTGTGAACTCTATGTGAATCCTGTCTGTGAACTGTATGTGAATCATGTCTGTGAACTGTATGTGACTCCTGTCTGTGGAATGTATGTGAATCCTGTCTGTGAACTGTATGTGACTCTTGTTTGTGAACTGTATGAGACCCCTGTCTGTGAACTGTATGTGAATCCTGTCTGTGAAATGTATGTAACACCAGTCTGTGAACTGTATGTCAACCTGTCTGTGAACTGTATGCGAATCCTGTCTGTGAACTGTACGTGACACCTGTCTGTGAACTGTATGCGAATCCTGTCTGTGAAATGTATGTGAATCCTGTCTGTGAACTGTACGTGACACCTCTCTGTGAACTGTATGTGAATACTGTCTGTGAAATGTATGTGAATCCTGTCTGTGAACTGTATGTGACTCATGTCTGTGAACTGCATGTGACCCCTGTCTGTAAACTGTATGTGAATGCTGTCTGTGAACTGTATGTGAATCCTGTCTGTGAACTGTATGTGACACCTGTCTGTGAATTGTATGTGAATCCTGTCTGTGAACTGTAGGTGACCACTGTCTTTGAACTGTAGGTGACCACTGTCTGTGAACTGTATGTGAATCCAGTCTGTGAACTGTATGTTTATCCTGTCTGTGAACTGTATCTGAATCCTGTCTGTGAACTGTAGGTGACCACTGTCTTTGAACTGTAGGTGACCACTGTATGTGAATCCAGTCTGTGAACGGTATGTGAATACAGTCTGTGTAATGTATGTGACTCCTGTCTGTGAACTGCATGTGACCCCTGTCTGTAAACTTTATGTGAATGCTGTCTGTGAACTGTATGTGACACCTGTCTGTGATCTGTCTGTGAATCCTGTCTGTGAAATGTATGTAACACCTGTCTGTGAATTGTATGTGAATCCTGTCTGTGAACTGTAGGTGACCACTGTCTTTGAACTGTAGGTGACCACTGTCTGTGAACTGTATGTGAATCCAGTCTGTGAACTGTATGTTTATCCTGTCTGTGAACTGTATCTGAATCCTGTCTGTGAATTGTAAGTGAATCCTATCTGTGAAATTTATGTGACCCCTGACTGTAAAATGTATGTGACCCCTGTCTGTGAATCCAGTCTGTGAACGGTCGGCGAATCCTGTCTGTGAACTGTATGTGACACCTGTGTCTGAACTGTATGTGAGCCCTGTATGTGAACTGTATGTGATCCCTGTCTGTGAAATGTATGTGAATCCTGTCTGTGAACTGTATGTGAATCCTGTCTGTGAACGGTATGTGAATCCTGTCTGTGAACTGTATGTGAATCCTCTCTGTGAAATATATGGTAATCCTGTCTTTGAACTTTATGTGACACCTGTCTGTCAACTGTATGTGAATCCTGTCTGTGAACGGTATGTGAATCCTGTCTGTGAAATGTATGTGAATCCTGTCTGTGAACTGTATGTGAATCCTGTCTGTGAACTGTATGTGACATCTGTCTGTGAACTGTATGTGAATCACAGAATCACAGAATCACAGAAACCCCACAGTGCAGATAGAGGCCATTTCGGCCCATCGAGCCTGCACCGACACATATCCCACCCGATCCCCGTAACCCCTACACCAACACATATCCCACACTATCCCCGTAACCCCACGTATTTAATCCCCCAAACACTAAGGGTCAATTTATCATAGCCAATCAACCTAACCCGCACATCTTTGGACTGTGGGAGGAAACCGGAGCACCCGGAGGAAACCCACGCAAACACGGGGAGAACGTGCAAACTCCACACAGACAGTCACCCGAGGCCAGATTCGAACCCGGATCCCTGGTGCTGTGAGGCAACAGTGCTAACCGCTATGCCACCGTGCTCCTCTGTGAAATGTATGTGAATCCTGTCTGTGAACTGTATGTGAATCCTGTCTGTGAACGGTATGTGAATCCTGTCTGTGAACGGTATGTGACACCTGTCTGTGAACTGTATGTGAATTCTCTCTGTGAAATATATGGTAATCCTGTCTTTGAACTTTATGTGACACCTGTCTGTCAACTGTATGTGAATCCTGTCTGTGAACTGCATGCGAATCCTGTCTGTGAACTGTACGTGACACCTGTCTGTGAACTGCATGTGACCCCTGTCTGTAAACTGTATGTGAATGCTGTCTGTGAACTGTATGTGAATCCTGTCTGTGAACTGTATGTGAATCCTGTCTGTAAACTGTATCTGAATCCTGTCTGTGAAAGGTATGTGAATCCTGTCTGTCAACTGTATGTGACACCTGTCTGTTAACTGTAATTGACCCCTGTCTGAGAACTGTATGTGAATCCCGTCTGTGAACGGTATGTGTAACCTGTCTGTGAAATGTATGTGAATCCTGTCTGGGAACTGTATGTGAATCCTCACTGTGACATGTATGTGAACATGTCTGTGAACTGTATGTGACATATGTCTGTGAACTGTATGTGAATCCTGCCTGTGAAGTGTATTTGAATATTGTCTGTAAACTGTAAGTGAGTCCTGTCTGTGAAATGTATGTGACCTCTGTCTGTAAACTGTATGTGAATCCTGTCTGTGAAATGTATGTGAATCCTGTCTGTGAACTGTATGTGAATCCTGACTGTGAACTGTATGTGACCCCTGTCTGTGAACCCTGTCTGTGTACTGAATGTGACCCCTGTCTGTGAACTGTATGTGACACATGTCTGTGATCTGTATATGACCTCTGTCTGTGAACGGTATGTGAATACAGTCTGTGTAATGTATGTGAATCCTGTCTGTGAACTGTATGTGACCCATGTCTGTGAACTGCATGTGAATCCTGTCTGTGAACAGTATATGACCCCTGCCTGTAAACTGTATGTGAATCCTGTCTGTGAACTGTATGTGAATCCTGTCTGTGAAATGTATGTGAATCCTGTCTGTGAACTGTACGTGACACCTCTCTGTGAACTGTATGTGAATCCTGTCTGTGAAATGTATGTGAATCCTGTCTGTGAACTGTATGTGACTCCTGTCTGTGAACTGTATGTGACCCCTGTCTGTAAACTGTATGTGAATCCTGTCTGTGAACTGTATGTGACACCTGTCTGTGAAATGTATGTGAAACCTGTCTGTGAACTGTATGTGAATCCTGTCTGGGAACTGTATGTGAATCCTCACTGTGACATGTATGTGAACCCTGTCTGTGAACTGTATGTGACACATGTCTGTGAACTGCATATGACCTCTGTCTGTGAACTGTATGTGAATCTTGTCTGAACTGTATTTGAATATTGTCTGTGAACTGTATGTGACTCCTGTCTGTGAACTGTATGTGACCCCTGTCTGTGATCTGTACGTGACCCCTGTCTGTGAATGGTATGTGACCCCTGTCTATGAACTGTATGTGAATCCTGTCTGTGAACTGTATGTGACACCTGTCTGTGATCTGTATGTGACCCCTGTCTGTGAACTGTATATGACACCTGTCTGTGAACTGCATGTGAATCCTGTCTGTGAACTGTAGGTGAATCCTCTCTGTGAACTGTATGTGAATTTGTCTGTGAACTGTATGTGACTCCAGTCTGTGAACTGTAAGTGAATCCTTTCTGTGAACTCTATGTGAATCCTGTCTGTGAAGTGTATGTGACCCCTGTCTGTGCACTGTTTGTGAATCCTCTCTGTGAACTATATGTGAATCCTGTCCGTGAACTATATGTGATTCCTGTCTGTGAACTGTATGTGACCCCTGTCTGTGATCTGTATGTGAATCCTGTCTGTGAATTATATGTGACCCCTGTCTGTGAACTGTATGTGACACCTGTCTGTGAATTGTATGTGAATCCTGTCTGTGAACTGTATGTGACGCCTGTCTGTGAAATGTACGTGAATCCAGTCTGTGAACTGTATGTGAATCCTGTCTGTGAACTGTATGTGAATTCTGTCTGTGAAATGTATGTGAATCCTTTCTGTAAACTGTATGTGAATCCTGTCTGTGAACTGTATGTGACGCCTGTCTGTGAAATGTACGTGAATCCAGTCTGTGAACTGTATGTGAATCCTGTCTGTGAACTGTATGTGAATTCTGTCTGTGAAATGTATGTGAATCCTTTCTGTAAACTGTATGTGAATCCTGTCTGTGAACTGTATGTGAATCCTGTCTGTGAACTGTATGTGAATCCAGTCTGTGAACTATATGTGACCCCTGTCTGTGAACTGTATGTGAATCCAGTCTGTGAACTGTATGTGACGCCTGTCTGTGAACTGTATGTGAATCCAGTCTGTGAACTGTATGTGAATCCTGACTGTGAACTGTATGTGACACTTGTCTGTGAATTGTATGTGAATCCTGTCTGTGAACTGTATGTGACGCCTGTCTGTGAAATGTACATGAATCCAGTCTGTGAACTGTATGTGAATCCTATCTGTGAACTGTATGTGAATTCTGTCTGTGAAATGTATGTGAATCCTTTCTGTAAACTGTATGTGAATCCTGTCTGTGAAGTGTATGTGAATCCTGTCTGTGAAGTGTATGTGAATCCTGTCTGTGAACTGTATGTGAATCCAGTCTGTGAACTGTATGTGAATCCAGTCTGTGGACTGTATGTGGATCCTGTCTGTGAACTGTATGTGAATACTTTCTGTGAACTGTATGTGAATCCTGCCTGTGAACTGTATGTGAATCCTGTCTGTGAACTGTATGTGACGCCTGTCTGTGAACTGAATGTGAATCCTGACTGTGAACTGTATGTGACCCCTGTATGTGAATCCTGTCTGTGAACTGTATGTGAATCCTGTCTGTGAACTGTATGTGAATCCTGTCTGTGAACTGTATGTGAATCCTGTCTGTGAACTGTATGTGAATCCTGTCTGTGAACTGTATGTGACCCCTGTCTGTGAACTGTATGTGAATCCTGTCTGTGAACTGTATGTGACCTCTGTCTGTGAACTGTATGTGAATCTTGTCTGAACTGTATTTGAATATTGTCTGTGAACTGTATGTGACTCCTGTCTGTGAACTGTATGTGACCCCTGTCTGTGATCTGTACATGACCCCTGTCTGTGAATGGTATGTGACCCCTGTCTATGAACTGTATGTGAATCCTGTCTGTGAACTGTATGTGACACCTGTCTGTGATCTGTATGTGACCCCTGTCTGTGAACTGTATATGACACCTGTCTGTGAACTGCATGTGAATCCTGTCTGTGAACTGTAGGTGAATCCTCTCTGTGAACTGTATGTGAATTTGTCTGTGAACTGTATGTGACTCCAGTCTGTGAACTGTAAGTGAATCCTTTCTGTGAACTCTATGTGAATCCTGTCTGTGAAGTGTATGTGACCCCTGTCTGTGCACTGTTTGTGAATCCTCTCTGTGAACTATATGTGAATCCTGTCCGTGAACTATATGTGATTCCTGTCTGTGAACTGTATGTGACCCCTGTCTGTGATCTGTATGTGAATCCTGTCTGTGAATTATATGTGACCCCTGTCTGTGAACTGTATGTGACACCTGTCTGTGAATTGTATGTGAATCCTGTCTGTGAACTGTATGTGATGCCTGTCTGTGAAATGTACGTGAATCCAGTCTGTGAACTGTATGTGAATCCTGTCTGTGAACTGTATGTGAATTCTGTCTGTGAAATGTATGTGAATCCTTTCTGTAAACTGTATGTGAATCCTGTCTGTGAACTGTATGTGACGCCTGTCTGTGAAATGTACGTGAATCCAGTCTGTGAACTGTATGTGAATCCTGTCTGTGAACTCTATGTGAATTCTGTCTGTGAAATGTATGTGAATCCTTTCTGTAAACTGTATGTGAATCCTGTCTGTGAACTGTATGTGAATCCTGTCTGTGAACTGTATGTGAATCCAGTCTGTGAACTATATGTGACCCCTGTCTGTGAACTGTATGTGAATCCAGTCTGTGAACTGTATGTGACGCCTGTCTGTGAACTGTATGTGAATCCAGTCTGTGAACTGTATGTGAATCCTGACTGTGAACTGTATGTGACACTTGTCTGTGAATTGTATGTGAATCCTGTCTGTGAACTGTATGTGACGCCTGTCTGTGAAATGTACATGAATCCAGTCTGTGAACTGTATGTGAATCCTATCTGTGAACTGTATGTGAATTCTGTCTGTGAAATGTATGTGAATCCTTTCTGTAAACTGTATGTGAATCCTGTCTGTGAAGTGTATGTGAATCCTGTCTGTGAAGTGTATGTGAATCCTGTCTGTGAACTGTATGTGAATCCAGTCTGTGAACTGTATGTGAATCCAGTCTGTGGACTGTATGTGGATCCTGTCTGTGAACTGTATGTGAATACTTTCTGTGAACTGTATCTGAATCCTGTCTGTGAAAGGTATGTGAATCCTGTCTGTCAACTGTATCTGACACCTGTCTGTTAACTGTAATTGACCCCTGTCTGAGAACTGTATGTGAATCCCGTCTGTGAACGGTATGTGTAACCTGTCTGTGAAATGTATGTGAATCCTGTCTGGGAACTGTATGTGAATCCTCACTGTGACATGTATGTGAACATGTCTGTGAACTGTATGTGACATATGTCTGTGAACTGTATGTGAATCCTGCCTGTGAAGTGTATTTGAATATTGTCTGTAAACTGTAAGTGAGTCCTGTCTGTGAAATGTATGTGACCTCTGTCTGTAAACTGTATGTGAATCCTGTCTGTGAAATGTATGTGAATCCTGTCTGTGAACTGTATGTGAATCCTGACTGTGAACTGTATGTGACCCCTGTCTGTGAACCCTGTCTGTGTACTGAATGTGACCCCTGTCTGTGAACTGTATGTGACACATGTCTGTGATCTGTATATGACCTCTGTCTGTGAACGGTATGTGAATACAGTCTGTGTAATGTATGTGAATCCTGTCTGTGAACTGTATGTGACCCATGTCTGTGAACTGCATGTGAATCCTGTCTGTGAACAGTATATGACCCCTGCCTGTAAACTGTATGTGAATCCTGTCTGTGAACTGCATGTGAATCCTGTCTGTGAACAGTATATGACCCCTGCCTGTAAACTGTATGTGAATCCTGTCTGTGAACTGTATGTGACTCCTGTCTGTGAACTGTATGTGACCCATGTCTGTAAACTGTATGTGAATCCTGTCTGTGAACTGTATGTGACACCTGTCTGTGAAATGTATGTGAAACCTGTCTGTGAACTGTATGTGAATCCTGTCTGGGAACTGTATGTGAATCCTCACTGTGACATGTATGTGAACCCTGTCTGTGAACTGTATGTGACACATGTCTGTGAACTGCATATGACCTCTGTCTGTGAACTGTATGTGAATCTTGTCTGAACTGTATTTGAATATTGTCTGTGAACTGTATGTGACTCCTGTCTGTGAACTGTATGTGACCCCTGTCTGTGATCTGTACGTGACCCCTGTCTGTGAATGGTATGTGACCCCTGTCTATGAACTGTATGTGAATCCTGTCTGTGAACTGTATGTGACACCTGTCTGTGATCTGTATGTGACCCCTGTCTGTGAACTGTATATGACATCTGTCTGTGAACTGCATGTGAATCCTGTCTGTGAACTGTAGGTGAATCCTCTCTGTGAACTGTATGTGAATTTGTCTGTGAACTGTATGTGACTCCAGTCTGTGAACTGTAAGTGAATCCTTTCTGTGAACTCTATGTGAATCCTGTCTGTGAAGTGTATGTGACCCCTGTCTGTGCACTGTTTGTGAATCCTCTCTGTGAACTATATGTGAATCCTGTCTGTGAACTATATGTGATCCCTGTCTGTGAACTGTATGTGACCCCTGTCTGTGATCTGTATGTGAATCCTGTCTGTGAATTATATGTGACCCCTGTCTGTGAACTGTATGTGACACCTGTCTGTGAATTGTATGTGAATCCTGTCTGTGAACTGTATGTGACGCCTGTCTGTGAAATGTACGTGAATCCAGTCTGTGAACTGTATGTGAATCCTGTCTGTGAACTGTATGTGAATTCTGTCTGTGAAATGTATGTGAATCCTTTCTGTAAACTGTATGTGAATCCTGTCTGTGAACTGTATGTGAATCCTGTCTGTGAACTGTATGTGAATCCAGTCTGTGAACTATATGTGACCCCTGTCTGTGAACTGTATGTGAATCCAGTCTGTGAACTGTATGTGACGCCTGTCTGTGAACTGTATGTGAATCCAGTCTGTGAACTGTATGTGAATCCTGACTGTGAACTGTATGTGACACTTGTCTGTGAATTGTATGTGAATCCTGTCTGTGAACTGTATGTGACGCCTGTCTGTGAAATGTACATGAATCCAGTCTGTGAACTGTATGTGAATCCTATCTGTGAACTGTATGTGAATTCTGTCTGTGAAATGTATGTGAATCCTTTCTGTAAACTGTATGTGAATCCTGTCTGTGAAGTGTATGTGAATCCTGTCTGTGAAGTGTATGTGAATCCTGTCTGTGAACTGTATGTGAATCCAGTCTGTGAACTGTATGTGAATCCAGTCTGTGGACTGTATGTGGATCCTGTCTGTGAACTGTATGTGAATACTTTCTGTGAACTGTATGTGAATCCTGCCTGTGAACTGTATGTGAATCCTGTCTGTGAACTGTATGTGACGCCTGTCTGTGAACTGAATGTGAATCCTGACTGTGAACTGTATGTGACCCCTGTATGTGAATCCTGTCTGTGAACTGTATGTGAATCCTGTCTGTGAACTGTATGTGAATCCTGTCTGTGAACTGTATGTGAATCCTGTCTGTGAACTGTATGTGAATCCTGTCTGTGAACTGTATGTGACCCCTGTCTGTGAACTGTATGTGAATCCTGTCTGTGAACTGTATGTGACCTCTGTCTGTGAACTGTATGTGAATCTTGTCTGAACTGTATTTGAATATTGTCTGTGAACTGTATGTGACTCCTGTCTGTGAACTGTATGTGACCCCTGTCTGTGATCTGTACGTGACCCCTGTCTGTGAATGGTATGTGACCCCTGTCTATGAACTGTATGTGAATCCTGTCTGTGAACTGTATGTGACACCTGTCTGTGATCTGTATGTGACCCCTGTCTGTGAACTGTATATGACACCTGTCTGTGAACTGCATGTGAATCCTGTCTGTGAACTGTAGGTGAATCCTCTCTGTGAACTGTATGTGAATTTGTCTGTGAACTGTATGTGACTCCAGTCTGTGAACTGTAAGTGAATCCTTTCTGTGAACTCTATGTGAATCCTGTCTGTGTAGTGTATGTGACCCCTGTCTGTGCACTGTTTGTGAATCCTCTCTGTGAACTATATGTGAATCCTGTCCGTGAACTATATGTGATTCCTGTCTGTGAACTGTATGTGACCCCTGTCTGTGATCTGTATGTGAATCCTGTCTGTGAATTATATGTGACCCCTGTCTGTGAACTGTATGTGACACCTGTCTGTGAATTGTATGTGAATCCTGTCTGTGAACTGTATGTGACGCCTGTCTGTGAAATGTACGTGAATCCAGTCTGTGAACTGTATGTGAATCCTGTCTGTGAACTGTATGTGAATTCTGTCTGTGAAATGTATGTGAATCCTTTCTGTAAACTGTATGTGAATCCTGTCTGTGAACTGTATGTGACGCCTGTCTGTGAAATGTACGTGAATCCAGTCTGTGAACTGTATGTGAATCCTGTCTGTGAACTCTATGTGAATTCTGTCTGTGAAATGTATGTGAATCCTTTCTGTAAACTGTATGTGAATCCTGTCTGTGAACTGTATGTGAATCCTGTCTGTGAACTGTATGTGAATCCAGTCTGTGAACTATATGTGACCCCTGTCTGTGAACTGTATGTGAATCCAGTCTGTGAACTGTATGTGACGCCTGTCTGTGAACTGTATGTGAATCCAGTCTGTGAACTGTATGTGAATCCTGACTGTGAACTGTATGTGACACTTGTCTGTGAATTGTATGTGAATCCTGTCTGTGAACTGTATGTGACGCCTGTCTGTGAAATGTACATGAATCCAGTCTGTGAACTGTATGTGAATCCTATCTGTGAACTGTATGTGAATTCTGTCTGTGAAATGTATGTGAATCCTTTCTGTAAACTGTATGTGAATCCTGTCTGTGAAGTGTATGTGAATCCTGTCTGTGAAGTGTATGTGAATCCTGTCTGTGAACTGTATGTGAATCCAGTCTGTGAACTGTATGTGAATCCAGTCTGTGGACTGTATGTGGATCCTGTCTGTGAACTGTATGTGAATACTTTCTGTGAACTGTATGTGAATCCTGCCTGTGAACTGTATGTGAATCCTGTCTGTGAACTGTATGTGACGCCTGTCTGTGAACTGAATGTGAATCCTGACTGTGAACTGTATGTGACCCCTGTATGTGAATCCTGTCTGTGAACTGTATGTGAATCCTGTCTGTGAACTGTATGTGAATCCTGTCTGTGAACTGTATGTGAATCCTGTCTGTGAACTGTATGTGAATCCTGTCTGTGAACTGTATGTGACCCCTGTCTGTGAACTGTATGTGAATCCTGCCTGTGAACTGTATGTGACCCATGTCTGTGAACTGTATGTGAATCCAGTCTCTGAACTGTATGTGAATCCTGCCTGTGAACTGTATGTGACCCATATCTGTGAACTGTATGTGAATCCAGTCTGTGAACTGTATGTGAATCCTGTCTCTGAACTGTATGTGAATTCTGTCTGTGAAATGTATCTAAACCCTGTCTGTGAACTGTATCTGAATCCAGTCTGTGAACAATATGTGACCCCTGTCTGTGGACTGAATGTGAATCCTGTCTGTGAATTATATGTGACCCCTGTCTGTGAACTGTATGTGAATCCAGTCTGTGAACTGTATGTGACGCCTGTCTGTGAACTGTATGTGAATCCAGTCTGTGAACTGTATGTGAATCCTGACTGTGAACTGTATGTGACACTTGTCTGTGAATTGTATGTGAATCCTGTCTGTGAACTGTATGTGACGCCTGTCTGTGAAATGTACGTGAATCCAGTCTGTGAACTGTATGTGAATCCTATCTGTGAACTGTATGTGAATTCTGTCTGTGAAATGTATGTGAATCCTTTCTGTGAAATGTATGTGAATCCTTTCTGTAAACTGTATGTGTATCCTGTCTGTGAACTGTATGTGAATCCAGTCTGTGAACTGTATGTGAATCCAGTCTGTGGACTGTATGTGAATCCTGTCTGTGAACTGTATGTGAATACTTTCTGTGAACTGTATGTGAATCCTGCCTGTGAACTGTATGTGACCCATGTCTGTGAACTGTATGTGAATCTAGTCTGTGAACTGTATGTGGATCTTGTCTCTGAACTGTATGTGAATTCTGTCTGTGAACTATATGTGACCGCTGTCTGTGAACTGTATGTGAATCCTGTCTGTGAACTGTATGTGAATCCTGTCTGTGAACTGTATGTGAATCCTGCCTGTGAACTATATGTGACCCATGTCTGTGAACTGTATGTGAATCTAGTCTGTGAACTGTATGTGGATCTTGTCTCTGAACTGTATGTGAATTCTGTCTGTGAACTATATGTGACCACTGTATGTGAATCCTGTCTGTGAACTGTATGTGAATCCTGTCTGTGAACTGCATGTGAATCCTGCCTGTGAACTGTATGTGACCCCTTTCTGTGAACTGAATGTGAATCCTGCCTGTGAACTGTATGTGACCCATGTCTGTGAACTGTATGTGAATCCAGTCTGTGAACTGCATGTGAATCCTGTCTGTGAACTGTATGTGACCCCTTTCTGTGAACTGAATGTGAATCCTGACTGTGAACTGTATGTGACCCCTGTATGTGAACCCTGTCTGTAAACTGTATGTGAATCCTGTCTGTGAACTGTATGTGAATCCTGCCTGTGAACTCTATGTGAATCCTGTCTGTGAACTGTATGTGAATCCTGTCTGTGAACTGTATGTGAATCCTGCCTGTGAACTGTATGTGACCCATGTCTGTGAACTGTATGTGAATCCTGCCTGTGAACTGTATGTGACCCATGTCTGTGAACTGTATGTGAATCCAGTCTGTGAACTGTATGTGAATCCTGCCTGTGAACTGTATGTGACCCATATCTGTGAACTGTATGTGAATCCTGTCTGTGAACTGTATGTGAATTCTGTCTGTGAAATGTATCTGAACCCTGTCTGTGAACTGTATCTGAATCCAGTCTGTGAACTATATGTGACCCCTGTCTGTGAACTGAATGTGAATCCTGACTGTGAACTGTATGTGACCCCTGTCTGTGAATCCTGTCTGTAAACTGCATTAGCATCTCTGAAAGTGGATAAATTGCCAGGCCCAAATAAAATGTATCCCAGGCTGTTAAAAGAAGCAAGGGAGGAAATAGCGGAGGCTCTGACCATCATTTTTCAATCCTCTCTGGCTACAGGTGTGGTGCTGGAGGACTGCTAACGTTATGCCATTGTTTAAAAACCGAGAAAGGGAGAGATTGTGTAATTAAAGGCCAATCATCCTAACCTTGGAGTGAGCAAATTATTGGAATAAATTCTGAGGGACAGTATTAATCATCACTTGGAAAGACACAGATTAATCAAGGACAGTCAGCATGGATTTGTTAAGGGAAGGTCATGTCTGACCAACTTGATTGAATTTTTTGAGGAGGTAACGAGGGTCGATGAGTAGTTTACATGGATTTTAGCAAGGCTTTTTACAAGGTGTCACATGGCAGACTGGTCAGAAAAATAAAAGCCCATGTGTTCCAAGGGAAAGTGGCAAATTGGGTCCAAAATTGGCTCAGTGGCTGGAAGCAAAGGATCGATGGGTGTTTTTGTGACTGGAAGGCTGTTTCCAGTGGGGTAGGGCAGGGCTCAGTACTAGGTCCCTTGCTTTTTGTGGTATATATTAATGACTTAGTGCAGCACGGTGGCATAGTGGTTAGCACTGTTGCCTCAGAGCACCAGGGACCCAGGTTCGAATCCGGCCTCGGGCGACTGTCTGTGTGGAGTTTGCACATTCTCCCCGTGTTTGCGTGGGTTTCCTCCGGGTGCTCCGGTTTCCTCCCACAGTCCAAAGATGTGCGGGTTAGGTTGATTGGCTATCATAAATTGACCCTTAGTGTTAGGGGGATTAAATACGTGGGGTTACAGGGATAGAGTGGGATATGTGTTGGTGCAGGGGTTACGGGGATCGGGTGGGATATGTGTCGGTGCAGGCTCGATGGGCCGAAATGGCCTCTATCTGCACTGTGGCGTTTCTGTGATTCTTCTGTGATTCTGTGAAAAATTGAGTTGTGCCCCCTTTGGGGTGTTACCTTCGCCGGGGAGCTACTTTTAGCGCCCCCAAAAAATTAGCACCCCCGCGGCCGAAATTCATCGGTACTGCTCCAAGAGGGAAGCGGGTGCTACTGGAAGTGCCCCGTCTCCCTCTTGGGCTGCTGCAAGTGAATATCACAGCGCTGCAAGCCGCAGCGCCATGCGCTGTGGCACATCGCGCCGTGGTACATCGCGCCGTGGTACTGCAGGCCTTCCTCCCCTTATTAAAGATGAGGGTCCTTGCGCAACGCAACCTGAGGCCCAGCTGGGCCACCAGGGATCGGAGTGCCGGCAAAAGAGCCCGGCACTCAAGAGAAGTGCCGGGCTCACGGAGTGCAGCCGGCACTCTGCGGGGGGGGCTGGTCAGGAGGCCGGGGACGGCAACAGGGGCAGGTGCTGGCTGGCGACCAGCAACAAAAATAGCCGCCCGGCACCTCGCCTTTAATTAGCGCCGCCCCAGCCGCAGGTAGGCCCCCCTGACCCTGTCCGGTCATTAAGTCAGGTGGTGTTACCGAAGATTGTGGCCGGGGCGCGAGCGGGGTGCTGCGCACGGTGATGATGTCATCGCCGGCGGCGCAGCACTGCGCTAACGGTTACCGCCGCCGCTAACCTCCCGCTGAATTTTGCGGGAGGCGTTGGCGGCGCCACGCCCGGGCACTAGTTGCTTTGGGCGCTAACGGGAGGCACAAAGCAACCAAACTTTTAGGCTTATGCCTCTATTTATGAAGCCCAGGATCCCGTATGCTTTTTTAACCGCTTTCTCAACCTGCCGTGCCACCTTCAATGATTTGTGCACATATACCCTAGGTCTCTCTGTTCCTACACCTCCTTTAGGATTGTACCCTTTAGTTTATATTGCTTCTCCTCATTCTTCCTTCCAAAATATATAACTTTTCTGCCTGTCTCTGTCCTCCTGAAGTCTATCACTGTTCTCCTCACTGTTCATTATACTTCCAAGTTTTATATCATCTGCAGATTTTGAAACTGTGCACTGTACACCCAAGTCCAAATCATTAATATATGTCAAGTAAAGCAGTGGTCCTAGTAAAGATCCCTGGGGAACACCACTGTATACCTTCCTACAGTCTGAAAAAAAACCATTCTCTGTTTCCTGTCTCTTAGCCAATTTCATATCCATGCTGTCACTGTCCCTTTTATTCCATGGGCTTCAACTTTGCTGGCAAGCCTAATATGTGGAACTTTAGCAAACTCCTTTTGGAAGTCCATGTACACCACATCAACCGCATTGCCCTCATCAACACTCTCTGTTACCTCATCAAAAAATTCAATCAAGTTGGTTAAACACGATTTGCCTTTAACAAATCTGTGCTGGCTTTCCTTAATTAATCCACACTTGTCCAAGTGACTGTAAATTTTGTCCCGGATTATCATTTCTAAAAAGCTTCCACCACCGAGGTTAAGCTGACTGGCCTGAAGTTGCTGGGTTTATCAGTACACCTTATTTTGAACAATGGTGTAACATTTGCAATTCTCCAGTCCTCTGGAACCACCCCTGTATCCAAGGAGGATTGGAAGATTATGGCCAGTACCTCCGCAAGTACCACCTTTACTTCCCTCAGCATCCTAGGATGCATCCCATCTGGCCCTGATGATTTATCTACTTTAAGTACAGCCAGCCTTTCTGGTACCTTATCTTTATCAATTTTTATCCCATCCAATATCTCAACTACCTCCCCTTTCACTATGACTTTGGCAGCGTCTTCTCCCTTGGTAAAGACAGATGCAAAGTACATCTTCAGTATCTCAGCCATGCCCTCTGCCCCCCATGTGTCGGTCTCCTTTTTGGCCCCTAATCGGACCCATCCCTTCTCTTTTTTTTAATATTCATTTATGGGATGTGGGCGTCGCTGGCAAGGCCAGCATTTATTACCCATCCCTAATTGCCCTTGAGAAGGTAGTGATGAGCCGCCTTCTTGAACCACTGCAGTCCGTGTGGTGAAGGTACTCCCACAGTGCTGTTAGGTAGGGAGTTCTAGGATTTTGACCAAGCGACGATGAAGGATTGGCGATATACTTCTAAGTCAAGATGGTATGTGACTTGGAGGTCAACTTGGAGGTGGTGGTGTTCCCATGCACCTGCTGCCCTTGTCCTTCTAGATGGAAGAGGTCGTGGGTTTGGGAGGTGCTGCCGAAGAAGCCTTGGTGAGTTGCTGCAGTGCATCTTGTAGATGGCACACACTGCAGCCACGGTACACTCGTGGTGGAGGGAGTGAATATTTAAGGTGGTGGATGGGGTGCCAATCAAGCGGGCTGCTTTGTCCTGGATGGTGTCAAGCCTCGAGTGTTGTTGGAGCTGCACTCATCCAGGCAAGTGGAGAGTATTCCATCAAACTCCTTACTTGTGTCTTGTAGATGGTGGAAAGGCTTTGGGGAGTCAGGAGCTGAGACACTCGCTGCAGAATACCTAGCCTCTGACCTGCTCTTGTTCCCGCAGTATTTATGTGGCTGGTCCAGTTAAGTTTCTGGTCAATGGTGACCCCAGGATTTTGATGGTGGGGGAATCGGCGATGGTAATGCCGTTGAATGTCAAGGGGCAGTGGTTGGACTCTCTCTTGTTGGAGATAATCATTGCCTGGCACTTCAGTGACACGAATGTTACCACTTATCAGCCCAAGCCTGTACATCGTCCAGGTCCTGTTGCATGCGGGCATGGACTGCTTCATTATCTGAGGAGTTGTGAATGGCACTGAACTTACTACCGGTTTACTATTTATATGCCTATAGAAGACTTTTGGATTTCTTTTTATGTTATATGTTATGTTTTATGGTAGGATACTGAGAAGTGTAGAGGAACAGAGGGACCTTGCAGTGCATGTCCACAGATCCCTGAAGGTAACAGGACAGGTAGATAAGATGCTTAAGAAGGCATACAGGATATTTTCCTTTATTAGCTGAGGCATAGAATATAAGAGCAGGGAGGTTATGCTTCAACTGTATAAAACACTAGTTAGGCCACAGCTAGATTATTGCGTTCAGTTCTGGTCACCAAATTACAGGAAAGATGTGATTGCAGTAGAGAGGGTACAGAGGAGATTTACGAGGATGTTGCCAGGAGTGGAGAATTTTAGCGATGAGGAAAGATTGGATAGTCTGGGGTTGTATTCTTTGGAATAGAGGAGGCTGAGGGGAGACTTAATTGAGGTGTATAAAATTATGAGGGGCCTGGATAGAGTGGATAGGAAGGACCTATTTCCCTTAACAGAGATGTCAATAACCAGGGGGTACAGATTTAAAGTAATTGGTAGAAGGATTAGAGGAGAGTTGAGGAGAACTTTTTTCACCCAGAGGGTTGTGGGGGTCTGGAACTCACTGCCTGAAAGGGTGGTAGAGTCGAAAACTCTCATCACATTAAAAAAGTACTTGGATATGCATTTGAAGGGCCGTAACCTACAAGGCTACGGACCAAGAGCTGGAAAGTGGGATTAGGCTGGATAGCTCTTTTTGGGCCGGCACAGGCTCAATGGGCCGAATGACCTCCTTCTGTGCTGTAAATTTCTATTATTCTCTATGATTCTATCTAACTATACACTGACATTCACACAACCCACAATATTGCATCTTTTACTGGCAATAATCACACCTCAGACACATTTCACAACCATGTCAGGCATCACACACAAACAAACACACCTGCCAATACAGTCATTCACAATCACCACTCATTCTCTTCGAGGACAAGATAGACCATAACTGGCACCAGCAGGACCTGACCATGGGAGGGGAAGCATAGCTCCATGAGATCACTCCCCCTAAGGAGGCAGTGCTGGCAGTAATCGGGAGGGGAGTGGAATATGCCACGGCCTCAGGCAAAGCAGGGGACATATCGTCTAGAGGTATGTGGCCACTCCAGTTTCCTTACATATCCACAACTATTCCTGATCCCTAATCCCCCAAACCTATCCTCACTCATAAGTTCCATATGGTCTCGTCACACACATCCTCCTATAGTGGCCACACACACTGCACTAGATACATAGAGATAGGAACAGGAGTAGGCCATTCGGCCCTTCGAGCCTGCTCCGCCATTCAATGAGATCATGGCTGATCTTACCAGTTCAGTACCCCGTCCCCGCCTTTTCTCCGTAACCCTTAATCCCCTTAGCCTTCAGAAATATATCCAATTCTCTCTTGAAAATATTTATTGAATTAGCCTTCACAGCCCTCTGTGGCAGGGAATTCCACAGGCTCACCACTCTTTGAGTGAAGAAATTCTTCCTCATCTCTGTTTTAAATGATTTGCCCGCTATTTTTAGACTGTGGCCCCTGGTTCTGTGCTCCCCGGCCATTGGAAACATTCTCTCTGAATTCAGCCTGTCCAGGCCTGCCATAATTTTATATGTTTCGATGAGATCCCCTCTCAATCTTCTAAACTCCAGTGAGTACAAGCCCAAACTATTTAATCTCTCTTCGTAGGTCATTCCCGCCATTCCAGGTATCAGCCTGGTGAATCGCCGTTGCACTCTTTCCATGGCAAGAACATCCTTCCGCAGATGGGGCGACCAAAACTGTACACAATACTCCAGATGCGGTCTCACCAGCACCTTGTACAGCTGTAGTAAGGTGTCCCTATTCCTATACTCGAACCCCCTTGATATGAAGGCCAACATACCATTTGCCTTCTTAATCGCCTGTTGCACCTGCATGCTCTCCTTCAGTGACTGGTGCACAAGAACACCCAGGTCCCTCTGCACTTCCCCATCTCCCAATCTATTGCCATTCAGATAATAATCTACCCTCCTGTTTTTACCCCCAAAGTGGATAACCTCGCATTTATCCACATTATAGTGCATCTGCCACGTATCCGCCCATTCCCCCAACCTGTCCAAATCGCACTGTAGCCTCCTGACATCCTCATCAGAGCCCACCCCTCCTCCTAGTTTAGTGTCGTCAGCGAATTTGGAAATATTGCATCCAATTCCCTGATCCAGATCATTTATATATATTGTGAACAGCTGGGGTCCCAGGACAGATCCTTGCGGCACCCCGCTGGTCACTGCCTGCCACTCCGAAAACGAGCCGTTTATTCCAACTCTCTGTTTTCTATCCGCCAGCCAGTTCTCTATCCACGTTAATACTTTGCCCCCAATTCCATGAGCCTTAATTTTGCATGATAATCTTTTGTGTGGAACCTTATCGAAGGCTTTCTGGAAGTCAAGGTACACCACATCCACTGGCTCTCCCCCATCTATTTTACCAGTTACTTCCTCAAAAAATTCCAGCAGATTAGTCAAACACGATTTACCCTTTGTAAATCCATGTTGACTCTGTCTGATCCTTTCCCCATTTGTCAAGTGCTCCGCTATTTTATCCTTAATAATGGACTCTAGCATTTTGCCCACAACCGATGTAAGGCTTACTGGTCTATAATTCCCTGCTTTCTCTCTACCCCCCTTTTTAAATATTGGGGTAACATTAGCTACCCTCCAATCCACGGGTACTGTTCCCGAGTCAATGGAGTTCCGGAAGATGATCCTTAGAGCATCTGCTATCTCCAGGGCCACCTCCTTAAGTACCCTAGGATGTAGTTTATCAGGCCCCGGGGATTTGTCGGCCTTCAGTCCCCTCAACTTACCCAACACCATATCCCTAGAGATACTAATTTCTGTCAGCTCCTCCCTCTCATTAGTCCCCATGTTTGCCGATATTCCTGGGAGGTTATTTGTGTCCTCCTTTGTGAATACAGAACCAAAGTATGAGTTTAATTGGTCTGCCATTTCCTTATTCTCCATTATATATTCTCCCGAATCGGACTGCAAGGGACCGACTTGGGATTTTACCAGTCTTTTCCTCCTGATATACCGATAAAAGCTTTTGCAGTCTGTCTTTATGTTTGCTGCAAGTTTACTTTCGTATTCTATTTTCCCCTTCCTGATTAATCCCTTTGTCCTCTTTTGCTGTATCCTGTACTGCCCCCAATCTTCCGGTCTGGTGCTTTTTTTTGCCAGTTGATATGCCCTTTTTTTTTATTTTATGCTGTCCCTAATTTCCCTCGTTATCCACGGTTGAGTCACCTTTTTAGGTTTATTTTTATGCCAAACCGGTATAAACATGTTCTGGAATTCTTCCATTCTATCTTTGAATGC
The DNA here is from genome assembly GCF_052327205.1 of Somniosus microcephalus. Taxonomy (NCBI): domain Eukaryota; kingdom Metazoa; phylum Chordata; class Chondrichthyes; order Squaliformes; family Somniosidae; genus Somniosus; species Somniosus microcephalus. Next base: position 206,140,192 of record NC_140993.1, on the reverse strand, counting down.
TTGCCATTGTCTCTCTACTGTCAATCCCCCCAGAAACACCACCCAATCAATCTTACCCAATTCCCGTCTCAGACCCTCGTAATTCCCTTTATTTAAGTTCTGGACCTTAGTCTCTGATTCAATTTCCTCACTCTCCATCTCGACTGAGAGCTCGATCATATTATGATCGCTCTGACCCAAGGGGCCTCGTACAAGAAGATTGCTGATAAGTCCCTTCTCATTGCACAATACCCAGTCTAAAATGGCCTGATCTCGAGTCGGCTCCTCGACATATTGGTCCAGATAACCGTCCCGAAAACATTCCAGGAATTCCTCCTCCTCAGAATTTTTACTAATTTGGGTAGTCCAATCAATATGTAAATTAAAGTCACCCATGATGACAGCTGTGCTCTTATCGCACGCTTCTCTAATTTCCCTTTTTATGCCTTCCCTCACCTCCATATTACTATTTGGAGGCCTATATATCACACCCACTAACGTTTTCCTCCCCTTGCTATTTCTCATTTCTACCCATACAGATTCCGTTTCATCCGAGTTAATATCCTTCTAGCATTAGCAATGCAGATTCCCAGTAGCAAGATCTAAATCAGCCCCCGGAGGAAGTGGAAGAGGAGGAAGAGCCGCCTTGCACCAACCCCCCGACCCCCGGAGGAAGAGGAGGAGGAGTAGAGCAAAGAAGGTACTGCGCCAATTGCTACTACTGTCGCAGGCATCAGCTCAGAGACTGGCTCCATGTGTAACTTAGGGTAGACCAGAGATCCTCTCAGTGGGATGCACCGGGCACTTGTGGGCAGCAGCCACGCTGGGTGAAAGGGACACCACAGGTGCCACCTTGCTGGTGGTCAAGGTCGCATACTAGTTCTGCTGTAGAGGAGTCAGATGAGGAGCTCGCAGGGCCAAGCTTCAGAAGAAGGCTGATGGGTTTGACAAACCAATTGCTTAGTGCAATCTACAGCCTGCCTGAAATCTTATGGATTGTGGGTAGGGGCATGGAGAAGCTTGGCCCATGGCTTGACGCAGAGCCTGGAACTCATCCTCTTCAGCATGGAGAGGCTAGCCAATTGCATCCAGTGACCTGTGGAGCCCAACATCATGCAGCGTCTTATGGCTGAGGTCACAGTTTCTACTGCAGTACTAGCAGCTTCCATGGAACGCGAAACAGTTTCCATGGAACGACAAAGTGCTGCAATGGAAGCTCAGGCAGCTGCTATGGTGGCGCTGGACTCCTCGGTTGAAAGGGGCTTGCAGAGTGTTTCCACTGCCCAGAGATCTGTCCTCCAGCAGATAACTAGGCTGGCTGAACAGAGGCCTGAGGTAGTGGTGTGGGAATCATGGAGCATTCCTGCTCCCTCCCCCACCATGTCACCATTGCCTTTGTAATTGCCTGTCAGCCATGTGGCCCAGACTGCTCAAGCCCATGCTGAGATGATGCAGTCTGAGGTGGGGCCATCATGGCCCATAGCCCCTCGAGGGCATTGCAGGAGGACATCTGAATGGGCCTCTTCTGATTCTCAGCAGCTATCCACCTCGCCTGCTGCTGCCACTGGGGTTGCACATCGTAGAAGCCCCAAAGAATCATAGAAATCATAGAAAGTTACAGCACGGAAGGAGGCCATTTCGGCCCATCGTGCCCATGCTGGCCAACAAAGAGCTATCCAGCCTAATCCCACTTCCCAGCTCTTGGTCCGTAGCCCTGCAGGTTACAGCATCCCAAGTGCACATCCAAGTACTTTTTAAATGTAGTTAGGGTTTCTGCCTCTACCACCCTTTCAGGCAGTGAGTTCCAGACCCCCACAACCCTCTGGGTAAAGAGATTTCCCCTCAAATCCCCTCTAAACCTTCCACCAATTACTTTAAATCTGTGCCCCCTGGTTTTTGACCCCTCTGCTAAGCGAAATAGGTCCTTTCTATCCACTTGATCTAAGCCCCTCATAATTTTATACACCTCAATAAGTTCTCCCCTCAGCCTCCTCTGCTCCAAGGAAAACAAACCCAGCCTATCCAGTCTTTCCTCATAGCTAAGATTCTCTACTCATGGCAACATCCTTGTAAATCTCCTTTGTACCCTCTCTAGTGCAATCACATCTTTCCTGTAATGTGGTGACCAGAACGGCATGCAGTACTCTAGCTGAGGCCTAACTAGTGTTTTATACAGTTGAAGCATAATCCCCTGCTCTTGTATTCTATGCCGCGGCTAATAAAGGCAAGCATTCCAAAGTAGGCAAGAGCACTTATAGGATAGCCACTAAGTGTAAGCACCAGGGTGAATAGTATAATATTTGCAAATGCTGTTGGTTGTGCTATGTTTTCATTGCTTCTTTTTGCTCTAGATAAAGAGTGTTTATGGTAATTGGGTAGTGCTGGAATTGGTGGTCCTTTGTATTGTGTTCTTCGTGGAGAAGGTACAGGGATCCAGGAGGTAGTGTTGAAGGAGCCGCAGCCCTTGCTCTTGTCAAGCAGGATCGAGGTTCTTACTCCCTGTGAGGGCGGGAGCGGGGACTGCAGGGAGGATGAGCAACCTGGCCACAGCACCGTGGTACAGGGGGCCATTCAAGTGGAGGGAGTAAAAAGAAATGTTGTAGTGGTAGGGGATAGTATCATTAGGGGGATAGATAGGGTTCTCTGCAGTCAAGAGCGGGAGTCCCGAAGGCTGTGTTGCCTGCCCGGTGCCAGGGTTAAGGACATCTCTTCTGGGCTGGAAAGAAACTTGGAGTGGGAGGGGGCTGGATCCAGTTGTCGTGGTCCATGTTGGTACAAACGACATAGATAGGACAAGGACGGAGTACTAATCAGGAAATAGTTGAGGCTTGTAATAAGGGAACAGCTATAATTATGGGGGATTTTAACTATCATGTTAACTGGATAAATCAAATTGGGCAGAGCAGCCTTGAGGATGAGTTAATTGAGTGTATTAGGGATGGGTTTCTTGAGCAGTATGTAACTGAACTGACCAGGGGGCAAGCAACATTAGATTTGGTCCTGTGTAATGAGACAGGATTAATTAAAAATGTCCTAGTAAAGGATCCCCTTGGAATGAGTGACCACAACATGGTTGAATTCCATATTCAAGTAGAGGGTGAGAAGGTTGGATCTCAAACAAGCGTGCTGAGCTTGAATAAAGGAGACTATGAAGGTATGAGAGCGGAATTGATTAGAGTGGACTGGGGAAATAGATTAAAGGGTAAGACGGTACACGATCAGTGGTATACATTTAAGGAGTTATTTTACAACTTCCAAAAAATATATATTCCACTGAGGAACAAAGGGTGTAAAAGAAAAGATAGCCATCCGTGGCTAAGTAAAATAATTAAGGATAGTATCCGACTAAAAACAAGGTCATATAAGGTAGCCAAATCTAGTGGGAGGATAGAAGATTGGGAAGTCTTTAAAAGACAGCAAAAAATAACTAAAAGATTGATTAAGAAAGGGAAGATAGATTATGAAAGTAAATTAGCAAAAAATATAAAAACAGATAGCAAAAGTTTCTATAGTTGTATAAAAAGAAAAAGGGTGGCTAAAGTCCTGGTCCCTTAGAGGATGAGACCGGGAAATTAATGGTGGGAAACATGCAGATGGCAAAAATGCTGAACAAATATTTTGTATCAGTCTTTACGGTAGAGGACACTAAGAATATCCCAACACTGGACAAACAGGGGGCTCTAGGGGGAGAGGAGCTAAATACGATTAAAATCACTAAGGAAGTGGTACTTGGTAAAATAATGGGACTCAAACCGGATAAATCTCCTGGACCTGATGGCTTACATCCTAGAGTCTTGAGGGAAGTGAAGGTAGGGATTGTGGATGCATTGGTAATAATTTTCCAAAACTCCCCGGACTCAGCAAAGGTCCCGGCAGATTGGAAAACTGCTAATGTAACACCCTTATTTAAAAAGGGTAGTAGGCAGAAGGCTGGAAACTATAGACCTGTTAGCCTAACATCTGTGGTTGGTAAAATGTTAGAGTCCATTATTAAGGAGACAGTAACGGGACATTTGGATAAACATAATTTAATAGGACAAACTCAGCATGGTTTCATGAAGGGGAAGTCATGTTTGACAAATTTGCTGGAGTTCTTTGAGGAAGTAACATACAGGGTGGATAAAGGAGAACCAGTGGATGTAGTGTATTTAGACTTCCAAAAGGCATTTGACAAGGTGCCACACAAAAGATTATTGCTCAAGATAAAAAATCACGGGATTGGGGGTAATATTCTGGCGTGGGTGGAGGATTGGCTCTCTAACAGAAAGCAGAGAGTTGGGATAAATGGTTCGTTCTCAGACTGGCAATCAGTAACTAGTGGTGTTCTGCAGGGGTCAGTGCTGGGTCCCCAACTCTTTACAATCTATATTAACGATTTGGAGGAGGGGACCGAGTGTAACATATCAAAGTTTGCAGATGATACAAAGATGGGAGGGAAAGTAGTGAGTGAGGAGGACATAAAAAACCTGCAAGGGGACATAGACAGGCTAAGTAAGTGGGCAGAGATTTGGCAGATGGAATACAATACTGGAAAGTGTGAGGTTTTGCACTTTGGCAGGAAAAATCATAGAGCAAGTTATTATCTTAATGGCAAGAAACTGGAAAGTACTGTAGTACAAAGGGATCTGGGGGTCCTGGTGCACGAAACTCAAAAAGTTAGTATGCAGGTGCAGCAAGTGATCAAGAAGGCCAATGGAATGTTGGCTTTTATTGCTAGGGGGATAGCATATAAAAACAGGGAGGTATTGCTGCAGTTGTACAAGGTATTGATGAGACCGCACCTGGAATACTGCATACAGTTTTGGTGTCCATACTTAAGAAAAGACATACTTGCTCTCGAGTCAGTACAAAGAAGGTTCACTCGGTTAATCCTGGGGATGAGGGGGTGGTCATATGAGGAGAGGTTGAGTAGATTGGGACTCTACTCATTAGAGTTCAGAAGAATGAGAGGCGATCTTATTGAAACATATAAGATTGTGAAGGGGCTTGATTGGGTGGATGCGGGGAGGATGTTCCCGATGATGGGTGAAACTAGAACTAGGGGGCATAGTCTTAGAATAAGGGGCTGCTCTTTTAAAACTGAGATGAGGAGGAACTACTTCACTCAGAGGGTGGTAGGTTTGTGGAATTTGCTGCCCCAGAAAGCTGTGGAAGCTACATCATTAAATAAATTTAAAACAGAAATAGATAGTTTTCTAGAAGTAAAGGGAATTAAGGGTTACGGGGAACGGGCAGGAAACTGGACATGAGTCTAGGTTCGGAATGGTCATGGCCCTGTGGGTAGTGGAGCGGGCCCAGGGGCCGTGTAGCCTGGTTCTGCTCCTACTTCTTGTGTTCTAATTCTGTGTTAGATTTCAGGAGATGGTTTTATTCCTGTTCCTGGCTGGGGTGGAGATCGTCTTTACAGAAGGTAAGTACTGTGGAAAATATAGGGACAGAGTGATCTCCTGGACAAGTTTCGATCGCCTAGATGGGTCGGAGAGGAATTTCCCAGATTTTTTCTCCCAAATTGGCCATTGGCTTTTTTATCTGGTTTTTCGCCTCTCCCGGGAGATCACATGGGTTTGGGTGGATGGAGAGTGATAGAAGATTTGAGGTTAGGATCAGATCAGCCATGATCTTATTGAATGGTGGAGCAGGCTGAAGGGGCCAATTGGCCTACTCCTGCTCCTATTTCTTATGTTCTTATCTTATGTTCTTATGTAAGATAGTGGACTTCTTCATGTGGCAACAATGCTCTGAAGTCTGATGGTGGAGGAAATCTCTCAAAAGCGGTCTTCAATCAGATGGTGGTGAGCGCCCCTCCTAGAAGCAGGCCGTCTACCTGGAACCCTCTGGTGCTTGCCGGGTCCCCCTGGTCTTCCTCCTCAACCTCCTCCTCTTGTGGCTCCTGCGATTGACCCTCTGGCATAATTGCTGGTGGTAACAGCTAATCTCTCATGATTGCCAGATTGTGGAGCATGCAGCAAGTCACCACGAATCTGGAGCCCATCTTGCCCTCCTGACCTTCCTCGCCCTCTCTCCTCCAGCAGCTGGTGCTGCTCTGCCTGGCCTCATCTCCTCCTCCCATTCCTCTTCCAGACCAAGTGGGACCCCTAGCTAGAGCCCCATGACCAAGCACTCCCTTTCTCCTGGTGACATCTATAAGTTCTCCAATAAGGTAGAGTAGCACAGCACTCGCTCTCTTTAGGTGAAGTCCTCAGAGAATTTACAGAATAAATGTTGATAGAGTGTTGGTGAAGCCTTGATAAAGTGCCCCAGAAAGTCTCCCGATGTGTATCAAAAGTCCTCTTCAAACGCAGTGTAGTCAGTCGATCTCAATCAGCAAGTGAACAGTGAAAGCTGAGCATGGCTTTACGTAGCGCTCGCAATCCTCACCAACAACTTCTTTACTTCTGTTTAGCTCGTTGCTGCTAGGAGAGGTCACTAATTGCAGTGCTACCCAGCAAAATGTGGTACAACCTCTTCAATAAGCGTTAGGAGCCAATTTAATTGGTAATAAGAGGCTTAATCATCCATGGGGCAACCGTTCCTAGCGAGCAATTTTAAACTCCTTTACCAAGATGGTGTCTTGCATTAAAGGCGGGCTAACCAGGCATTGCAGCTCAAATCCCCATCTTGGCCACCTTGGAGACTCTTTAGCGCCTAAACTACCAGTGCTACAGTGGGGAAAGTAGCCCCCTAAAACTTCTGAGAAGGAAAAACATCAATGAAACCACAAGCCTGAGGCTTTGGTACAAACCCCAGGTTACAAATGTACATGGCCAATTAGACTTACACATTACATAGAATTTACAGCACAGAAACAGGACATTCAGCCCAACAGGTCCATGCCAGTGTTTATGCTCCAAATGAGCCTCCTCCCACCTTACTTCATCTCACCCTATCAACATATCCTTCGATTTCTTTCTCTCTCATGTACTTAGCTAGCTTCCCCTTAAATGAATCTATGCTATTCATCTCAACCATGCCATGTGGCAGCAGATTTCATATTCTAACCACTCTTGGTTTAAAGGTTTATCCTGAATTCCTCATTGTATATACTGGTGACTTGGTATAAATTAAACATTTCTTTTGAGAAGCATTCAATAACAAACAATAATAACATAACTTTTGATATGTTTCCGAATTCCAAATTCAGTAGTGACTTTCAAAAGGGAATTGGATAAATACATGAAAAGGAAAAACATTTGCAGGGGTATGGGGAGAGAGCAGGTGAGTGAGACTAATTGGATAGCTCATTCAAAGAGCCGGCATAGGCACAATAGGCCGAATTGCCTCCTTCTGTGCTATAAGATTCTATGATACACATTAAAAAGCTGAAATCTTTGAAGAAATGACATCCTAAGCACGAACACTCAAAGAGTTAAAAAGGAAAACGCATTCGGAAACATATCAGAAGCACAGGTGCCCCAAGAGGTCTGTGAAGTGCCAAATCTGAACTCCACTTTGCAGACACTGTCTGAGAGACTTACTGGAACAATCTTATATGTAATGAGTTTATCCATACTACCCAGTGCAACAGCCTGGGACTAGGGCAGTGTGATCATAAAAAATGCTTAATGCACACACAAACTACAGCTTGGAGACTCGAGGGTTGTGCAAACGCTTGCGGGCATAGAGTTGTGGTACCTATTGTTAATAAAAGCAAAGAAAGGAATGAGCACATATGAATGATCAGATTTCAGCTTTTTAATGTGTATCATAGAATCTTATATCAGAGAGGAAGGCCATTCGGCCTATCGTGTCTATGCCAGCTCTTTGAAAGAGCTATCCAATTAGTCCCACACCCCCGCACTCTCCCCATATCACTGCAATTTTTTTCCTTTCAAGTATTTATCCAATTTCCTTTTGAAAGTTACTACTGAATCTGCTTCCAGCGCCCTTTCAGGCAGCACATCACAGATCATAACAACTCTTGTATTTGTGTCTATATAGAGTATGTTTATCCTCCCTGAGAGTCCATTGCAGACGATGAATGTGGTGAAAAAGCCACTGGCTGAGAAATTGGTATTGCGTCACTTCTTGGCATCAAGTGGGCAGTGCGCCTGGAATACGCTCCCGAAGGTGGAGACCTGAGAATCGCTCCAAATTGGGCCTCGGGAATCTTTTCCATACAACCGACGAGCTACGGATGGCAATCTGAAACAACTCAAAATCGTCTGCTTGGACACCGAGCTGGCCCGCAAGAGAGGGGAGCGAACAGAATTGGCGCAAGCCTCGGCTGGTAGCAGCCTGCAGTTTTGCTGTGGTGCTAGGAAGAGCACGCCTGCTCCTTCTGTCTCCAAATTGAGGTAAGTTAAAGATGAAGAAATGCCTGTTCTTTGGCAGCCGCCAGTGGTTCCTTTAAAGATCACTGGTTAGGCCACTGGTCAGGCGCGGGCTCCATCCAGTTTCTGCCAAATTTGGCAGTGGGATCTTAAAGCAAGCATTAGGCACCTGATTAGCATATTCAAGAGGCCTAAGGGCTGTTTTAGATGGGTGCCCTGAGTACTCAGAAGTCACCAGCTGCCAATTTGCGGGGGGGGGGGAACACGGTGGGAAGATCGCAGCTGGACGTGAATTTAGCACCCAAAAAACAGGCACAATGAGGACCAATTTCTCCCCCCACTGTTCAAGGCAAACACTTTACAATGGATCCTTCTTACCCCCTCCCTGCATGTGAAGGAATCAGTTCAAGGAATACATCAAGTAAATTGGCACAGATCATCAGGCTGGCTTTTCCTCAAGTAAACCTGTGTTTCAGCATAATTAAGAGGATGAAAAACTTGGTGTTAAATTACACTGCTATCAAAATCACTTCGCTAAGAGTTTGTGCTTGTTTCAGTCACAAGACTCTCAGGTCAGTATAGACTATAAGTCTGAATGGAATAAAAGCTTCTCATGGGCTGCCCTGAGCCAGTTGGTGTTACGGATCAGCATGTACCAGCTCTCTTTCCTCTGCTTCGACTGATGTAACTCACTGGAGTGGCAAATTACATCAAACCTACAGCTGTAACCCGACATTATGATTAATTTGATCAGTAATTTCTCCTGTTTTTCATTTTAATCGGTGTGACTATTCTGCTGTGGCAGGTCTTTCAGATCTAATTAAGATAAATTTCTATGTAACAGACTTGGCAGCATTTACAGACAAATCCCAGGGCTGAGTAGGGAGGACCTGCAGCACTAATCAATCAACTAACTGAAAACCCACTGGGCCCAAACTCAGCCATGAACCTATTAACACACTTAAGCAAATTTTGTAATCTTATGGATTTTCAGTTGCATTCTTGTAACATTCCATTAGAAGTGCAATACGCTGGTAGATCATTTCATAAAAGCTACTTGATCCGCTTGCTTCTGTGAAAAAACATTAAGAACGATTGTGTGGTAAAGTCTTGCAACAGATTTTAAATCTTTGGGATGGTTGCAAACTCCCTCATTTTCTTTTTAAGGACGCAGCTACAGGGTGTTTAAGTCGTGGGCACAAACACATAAGATATATCTGTGCACGGTTAGTCTCTGACACGGCATATGAATGGACCACTCGGCTGGAGTGGAGTAATCATTTTCTGAATGAACTCACCTCCCTGCACTCTGGATTTTTAGCCTCGAGCCAGTAAACATAGAAACATAGAAGATAGGAGCAGGAGTAGGCCATTCGGCCCCTCGAGCCTGTTCCGCCATTCAATGAGATCATGGCTGATCATCCAAATTCAGTACCCTGTCCCTGCCTTCTCCCCATATCCCTTGATCCCTTTAGCCTTAAGAAATATATCCAACTCCTTCTTGAATATAATTAATTAATTGGCCTCCACTGCCTTCTGTGGTAGAGAATTCCACAGGTTCACCACTCTCTGGGTGAAGAAATTCCTCCTCATCTCTGTCCTAAATGGCTTACCCCTTATCCATAGACTGTGACCCCTGGTTCTGGACTCCCCGGCCATAGGGAACATCTTTCCTGCATCCAGTCTGTCCAGTCCTGTTAGAATTTTATAAGTTTTAATGAGATCCCCTCTCATTCTTCCAAACTCCAGCAAGAAAAAGCCCAATCGACCCAATCTCCTCATACGTCATTCCTGCCATCCCAGGTATCAGTCTGGTGAGTCTTCGCTGCACTCCCTCCATGGCAAGAACATCCTTCCTCAGATAAGGCGACCAAAACTGCACACAGTACTCAAGATGTGGTCTCACCAAGGCCCTGTACAACTGCAGCAAAACATCCTTGTTCTTGTACTCGAACCCTCTCGCTACGAAAGCCAACATATCACAGAAATCACAGAAACCCCACAGTGCAGATAGAGGCCATTTCGGCCCATCGAGCCTGCACCGACACATATCCCACCCAATCCCCGTAACCACTACACCAACACATATCCCACCCTATCCCTGTAACCCCATGTATTTAATCCCCTAACACTAAGGGTCAATTTATCATAGCCAATCAACCTAACCCGCACATCTTTGGACTGTGGGAGGAAACCGGAGCACCCGAAGGAAACCCACGCAAACACGGGGAGAATGTGCAAACGCCACACAGACAGTCACACGAGGCCGGATTCGAACTCGGGTTCCTGGCGCTGTGAGGCAACAGTGCTAACCACTATGCCACCGTGCTGTGCCACTATGCCACATACTATTTGCCTTCTTAACTGCTTAAGCACCTGCATGCTTACCTTCAGCGACTGGTGCACAAGGACACCCAGGTCTCGTTGCCCTTCCCCTTCTCCCAATCTATTGCCGTTCAGATAATAATCTGCCTTCCTCTTTTTGCCACCAAAGTGGACAACCTCGCAGTTATCCACATTATACTGCATCTGCCATGCATCTGCCCAATCACCCAACCTGTCCAAATCATACTGGAGTTTCTCGGCATCCTCCTCACAGCACACACGCCCACCCAGCTTTGTGTCATCTGCAAACTTGGAGATATTACATCTAGTTCCTTCGTCTAGATCATTTATATATATTGTGAATAGCTGGGGTCCTAGGACCGATCCCTGCGGTACCCCACTAGTCACTGCCTGCCACTCGGAAAAAGAGCCGTTTATTCCAACTCTTTGCTTCCTGTCTGCCAACCAGTTCTTCATCCAAGTCAGTACCTTGCCCCCAATCCCATGTGCCTTAACTTTACACGCTAATCTCTTATGCGGGACCTTATCGAAAGCCTTCTGAAAGTCCAAATACACCACATCCACTGGTTCTCCCTTATCTATTCTACCAGTTACATCCTCAAAAAATTCCAGTAGATTAGTCAAGCATGATTTACCTTTTGTAAATCCATGTTGACTTCTCCCCACTACCGATGTCAGGCTTACCGGTCGATAATTCCCCGTTTTCTCTCTACCACCTTTTTTGAATAGTGGGGTAACATTAGCTACCCTCCAATCCATGGGAACTGTTCCAGAGTCTATATAATTTTGGAAGATAACCAGCAATGCATCTAATATTTCTAGAGCCACTTCCTTAAGTACCCTAGGATGTAGATTATCAGGCCCTGGGGATTTATCGGCCTTCAATCCCATCAATTTCCCTAACACCATTTCCCTACAAATACTGATTTCTTTCAGTTCCTCCCTCTCATTAGACCCTATGGTCCCCGACATCTCTGGGAGGTTATTTGTGTCCTGCTTTGTGAAGGCAGAACCAAAGTATGTATTTAATTGGTCTGCCATTTTTTTGTTCCCCATTATAAATTCCCCTGATTCTGACTGCAAGGGAGCTACGCTTGACTTCACCAATCTTTTTCTCTTTACATACCTATAAAAGCTTTTACAGTCAGTTTTTATGTTCCCTGCAAGCTTACTCTCATACTCTATTTTCCACCTCTTAATTAATCCCTTTGTCCTCCGTTGCTGAATCCTAAACTGCTCCCAATCATCAGGTTTACTGCTTTTTCTGGCCAATTTATATGTCCTCTCCTTGGATCTCATGCTATCCCTAATTTCCCTTGTTAGCCACGGTTGAGTCACATTTTTTGTTTTATTTTTATGCCAAATAGGGATGAACAAATTCTGTAGTTCATCCATGCGATCTTTGAATGTTTGCCATTGCCTATCCACCATCAACCCTTTGAGTAACATTCCCCAATCAATCCTACCCAACTCGTGCCTCATACCATCGTAGTTTCCTTTATTTAAATTTAGGACCCTAGTCTCTGAGTCAACTACTTCACTCTCCATCTTAATGAAGAATTCTATCATATTGTGATCGCTCCTCCCCAAGGGGCCTCGCACAACATCATTGCTAATTAATCCTTTTTCATTACATAATACCCAGTCTAAGATGGCCTGATCTCTAGTTGGTTCCTCGTCATATTGGTCCAGGAAACCATCTCATATACACTCCAGGAATTCCTCCTCCACAGTGTTGTTACTAATTTGGTTAGCCCAATCTATATGTAGATTAAAGTCATCCTAGATAACTGCTGTGCCCTTATTGCACGCATCTCTAATTTCCCATTTAATGCCATCCCAACCCTTCGCATTACTGTTTGGAGGTCTGTATACCACTCCCACTAACGTTTTCTGCCCCTTGGTATTTCTCAGTTCTACCCATAGAGATTCCCCATCATCAGAGCTAATATCCTTCCTTTCAATTGTGTTAACCCCCTCTTTAACCAGCAATGCTACCCCACCTCCTTTTCTTTTTTGCCTATCTTTCCTGAATATTGAATACCCCGGATGTTGAGTTCCCAGCCTTGGTCACCCTGGAGCCAGGTTTCCATAATCCCAATCATATCATATCTGTTTACCTCTATTTGCGCAGCTTATTCATCCACCTTATTACGAATGCTCCTCGCATTAAGACACAAGGCCTTCAGTCTTGTTTTTTTAACACTCTTACACCTTTTAGAATTATTATTTACTGTGGCCATGTTTGATTTAAACCCTTGATTTCTCTGACTGCCACCTTTGTTTTTCTCCTTCCTTTCTTTTGCTTCTATCCTTGTTTCCCTTTCCTCTGTCTCCCTGCTCAGGTTCCCAACCCCCTGCCATTTTAGTTTAAACCCTCCCCCAGAGCACTAGCAAACACTCCCCCTAGGACATCGGTCCCGGTCCTGCCCAGTACCAGGAGCCCTGCACCTCCCTTTTTTGTTATTAAACTGAGGTTTAAATAATTATTAGTATATGATTCCAGGTAGTACAGAACTGAGTAGGCATGGCTGTAGCAGACTAGTGGGCAGCATGGAGAGAATCCACCTGTGTTATCCCGAGATCAACCAGGGCCGCCCGGTAGAAATTCTTGAAAGGGCAGGCACATGGCTGAATCAGGGCTAAATAAAAAGCTTAAATGAGTGTTTTTTTAAAAACACTTTGAGGTTTGTTATTTTAGAGAACTCAGCACAATTCTTTTTTCATGATCTGCATTACAAATCATATTTTTCTACCTCCTTCCCAAGATCCACAAACAGGACTGCCCCGGTAGACCCATCGTTTCAGCCTGTTCCTGCCCCATGGAACTTATCTCTTCCTATCTGGACTCTATTTTTTCTCCCCTTGTCCAGTCTCTTCCCACCTACACCCGCGACTCTTCGGACGCCCTCCGCCACTTTAACGGTTTCCAGTTTCCTGGCCCCAACCGCCTCCTTTTCACTATGGACGTACAATCCCTCTACACCTCCATCCCCCATCAGGATGGCCTGAGGGCGTTCCGCTTCTTCCTTGAACAGAGGCCCAACCAGTCCCCATCCTCTACCACCACCCTCCTCCGCCTGGTTGAACTTGTTCTCACATTGAACAACTTCTCCTTTGACTCCACTCATTTCCTCCAAATCAAAGGTGTTGCTATGGGAACCCGCATGGGTCCTAGCTATGCCTGCCTTTTCATGGGATATGTGGAACACTCTTTGTTCCAGTTCTACTCGGGTCCCCTCCCTCACCTATTTTTCCAGTACATTGATGACTGTATCGGTGCCGTTTCCTGCTCTCGCCCTGAACTAGATAATTTCATTCACTTTGCTTCCAATTTCCACCCTTCCCTTACCTTCACATTGTCCATCCCCGACTCTTCCCTTCCCTTCCCCGACTTCTCCGTCTCCATCTCTGGGGATAGGTTATTGACAAACATTCACTACAAGCCCACTGACTCCCACAGCTATCTGGACTACACTTCCTCCCACCCCATCTCCTGTAAGGACTCTATTCCATTCTCCCAGTTTCTCCATCTCCGCCGCATCTGCTCTGACGATGCCACCTTCTATACCAGTGCTTCCGACATGTCTTCCTTTTCCCTCAACTGAGGATTCCCCTCTACAGTGGTTGACACGGCCCTTGACCGTGTCCGTTCTATCTCCCTCACTTCTGCCCTCACCCCTGCCCCTCCCTCCCGGATCCATGATAGAGTTCCTCTTGTCCTCACCTTTCACCCCACCAGCCTCCACATTCAACGGATCATCCTCCGCCATTTCCGCCACCTCCAGCATGATTCCACCACCAAACGCATCTTCCCCCACCTCCCTTTTCAGCATTCCATAGGGACCGCTCCCTCCACGACACCCTACTCCACTCCTCTATCACTCACAATACCCCTTCCCCTTCGCCCAGCACCTTCCTGTGCAAGCGCAGGAGATGTAACACATGCCCTTATACCTCTGCCCTTCCCACTGTCCAGGGCCCCAAACACCCCTTCCAGGTGAAACAGTGATTTACTTGTTGTGGTAAACCACTTTTGTCATTCACTATCGTTACACTATAGTTATCACTGTTATATCGTTACTCTATGGTTATCACTGTTCACACTGTTGTATCACTATACGAGGTCGCCTCTTGTCACGCTGTTATACCTGGGCTGACCACTGCTGACTCCGCCCATGGCTCCACCTACCTGCCCAGGTATAAAGGTGGTCGACTGGCTGGTATTCCTCCTTGTTGGATCCGATCACCCACGAGGGTGGGCTCTGTTATTTAGCCAATAAAAACCTATAGTTACTTTCTTAACTCGTCGCTTTTCATTGGATGAATTGATAGGTATATCAATTTTATTGGCTAAATTTTAAAATGTCGACACTTGAGCAGTCAAACGACCAGTCAAACGACCAGCCAAGTGACCAGCCAGATGCCCAGCTACAACAGCCACAGCAGCCAGCCTGGCTGCGAGCCCTCCGACCACCGTACCTGGATCTAAACCCACAGGCAGCAAACTCAGCCCTCGACTTCGAACACTGGCTGAGCTGTTTCGAATCCTACCTGGGAGAATCCGGCGTGCCTCAGAAATCCATGCTAAGAGTTCTGACCGCCCAAGTGAGCCCTAAAGTATTCGCACTCATCCGGGACCTTAAAACATACGAAGCCGCCATCAACCTGCTGAAACAACAGTACCGGAGCCCGGTAAACTCCATGTATGCCAGACACCTCCTAAGATCCCGCCCGCAACAGCCAGGAGAGTCGGTAGATGAATTTTTACGGGCGCTACAAGCACTCGGCAGGGACTGTGACTTTAAAGCGGTATCAGCGGCAGAAAATACTGAAGATAATGTCCGCGATGCCTTCGTGAAAGGCCTGCGGTCCGACTACGCACGGCAAAGACTTCTTGAAGCAAAGGACCTTGACCTGAACACAGCTGCAGCCCTCGCTCGCTCCCTAGAAGTGGCCCATCGGGACCTCGAGGCGTACTCCAGGTACAGTAATTTGCGACCCTGGGACTCGGGACCGACCCCGACCGCGATACCCCTCGCAGTGCCGCCCCTGGGACCTACCTCTGCGTCGGCGTCCCGGACCCGATCGGGACCGCCACCCCCGGTACCGGCTGCGACTTCGGACCCCCGCGATCGGGCCGCCGGCTGCTTCTTCTGCGGCCAGGCGAAACACCCTAGGGCGCGCTGCCCAGCGAGAAACGCGACGTGCTCAAGCTGCCTGAAGAAAGGCCACTTTGCTAAGGCCTGCAGAGGCCAACAGAGATCAACAGAGGCCAGCAGTGCCTCATGCGAGTTGTGGGGGCGGCCATCTTCCATCAAGGCCACAGATGCCAGCATCCCCACGTGTGAGTCATGGGGGCGGCCATCTTTGATCCAGGCAACCGACACCAGCAGTGCCTCATGTGAGTTGTGGGGGCAGCCATCTTCTCCGCCATTTTGTCCAACCTCGTGGGCGCCGCCATTTTACCCTCCACGCTCGACTGCCACCTCGCCTCCGGACTCGACCACTGCCTCACCCGCAGACTACGGCAGCTCGCTGAGCCACACACTAGCCTCCGTCACACTGGACCAAGCCCGCCGGCACCACCTGTCCAAGTCCATGATGGACATCAAAGTAAACGGCCGCGCCACGACCTGCCTGTTCGACAGCGGAAGCACGGAGAGTTTCATCCACCCAGACACGGTGAGCCACTACTCCCTCACTGTCCGGCCAATGCGCAACCGGATCTCGATGGCATCGAGGTCCCACGCCACAGACATCAGCGGCTACTGTGTCGTGACCCTGTCGGTTAAGGACACGGAGTATAAAAATTTTAAACTCCTCGTCCTCCCCCAGCTCTGCGCTGCCGTCCTACTAGGGCTGGACTTCCAATCCCACCTCCAAAGCGTCACTCTAGCATACGGCGGACCCCTCCCCCCACTCACAGTCGACAACCAGCAGCCTTTAAACCGCCCACCGCGTAACACCTGTGGTCTATCCACCCTCAAGGTCCCGCCACCTTCCCTGTTCGCTAACCTCACCCTCGACTGCAAACCCGTCGCTACCAAGAGCAGGCGGTACAGCGCCGGGGACAGAGCCTTCATTAGCTCTGAGGTGCAGCATCTCCTGAAGGAGGGCATCATCGAGGGGAGCAGCAGCCCCTGGCGTGCCCAGGTCGTGGTCGTTAAGACCGGCAATAAAAACCGCCTGGTCATCGACTACAGCCAGACCATAAACCGGTACACCCAGCTGGACGCATACCCCCTTCCCCGCATATCTGATATGGTCAATCAGATTGCACAATACCGAGTATTCTCTACCATCGACCTTAAGTCGGCCTACCACCAACTCCCTATCCGCCCTGAGGACCGCCAGTATACCGCCTTCGAGGCGAATGGCCGCCTCTACCACTTCCTTAGGGTTCCCTTCGGCGTCACCAACGGGGTTTTGGTCTCCCAAAGGGAGATGGACCGGATGGTTGACCAGAACGGGCTGCACGCCACGTTCCCCTATCTAGATAACGTCACCATCTGCGGCCGCGACCGGCAGGACCACGATGTTAATCTGGAAAGATTCCTCCGTACGGCCCAACGGCTGAACCTCACCTACAATAAGGAGAAATGTGTGTTTAACACCTCGCGCCTTGCCATCCTCGGCTGCGTAGTAAAGAACGGGGTCATCGGCCCCGATCCCGAAAGAATGCGCCCCCTCATGGAGTTACCCCTCCCCCACTGTCCAAAGGCGCTGAAGAGAACCCTGGGGCTCTTCGCCTACTATGCCCAATGGGTGCCCAATTATGCGGACAAAGCCAGACCCCTCATGAAGTCCACATCCTTCCCCCTTACGGAGGAAGCGTGCGCTGCCTTCTCCCTCATTAAAGGAGACATTGCTAAGGCCGCAATGCACGCGGTGGATGAGTCCATCCCCTTCCAAGTGGAGAGCGATGCATCCGACTTCGCCCTAGCCGCTACCCTTAACCAGGAGGGGAGACCGGTGGCCTTCTTCTCAAGGACCCTACAGGGCCCTGAGATACGACACTCGTCGGTCGAGAAGGAGGCCCAGGCGATTGTGGAGGCTGTACGACGCTGGAGGCACTACCTGGCAGGCAAACGATTTACCCTCCTCACCGACCAGCGTTCGGTCGCTTTTATGTTTAATAACAAGCTGAGGGGTAAAATCAAGAACGACAAGATCTTGAGGTGGAGAATCGAACTCTCCACCTATGATTATGATATCTTGTACCGGCCAGGTAAGCTGAACGAACCCCCTGATGCTCTATCACAAATTACATGCGCCAACACGCAAATTGATAGACTTCAGACCCTCCACAACGACCTCTGCCACCCCGGAGTCACCAGACTTTACCACTTCATTAAGGCCCGCAACCTGCCCTACTCCATCGAGGAGGTCAGGACCATGACCAGGAACTGCCAGACCTGTGCTGAGTGCAAACCGCATTTCTTTAGGCCGGACAGAGCAAGCCTGATCAAGGCCACCCGCCCCTTCGAGCGCTTGAGCATCGATTTTAAGGGGCCCCTCCCGTCCTCTGACCGTAATGTGTACTTCCTCAACATTGTTGATGAGTACTCCCGTTTCCCCTTTGCCTTCCCCTGCCCAGACATGACCAGTACCACGGTCATTAAATGCCTGAACGACCTCTTCGCCTTGTTCGGGTTCCCAAACTATATACATAGTGACCGGGGCTCCTCCTTCATGAGCGAGGAACTCCGCCAGTTCCTACTAGCAAGAGGTATTGCTGCAAGCAGGACCACCAGCTACAACCCTCGAGGGAACGGCCAGGTGGAAAGAGAGAACGCGACTGTATGGAAGGCCGTCCTCTTAGCCTTAAAGTCTAAGGGCCTCCCAACCTCCCGCTGGCAGGAAGTCCTCCCGGCAGCACTGCATTCCATCCGGTCGCTACTTTGCACTGCCATTAACGCCACCCCCCATGAATGAATGTTTGTTTTCCCCAGGAAATCGACTACGGGAACCACACTACCAACCTGGCTGACCTCTCCGGGGCCCGTCCTGCTGCGAAAGCACGTGAGGGCCCATAAAACGGACCCCCTGGTCGAGAGGGTGAACCTCCTGCACGCCAACCCTCAGTACGCCTATGTGGCATACCCAGACGGGCGGGAGGACACAGTCTCCTTGCGAGACCTCGCACCCTCGGGCATTCCGGAGACACCACCTTCACCCCCCCCCACCCCCCCCCCCCGATTCCAGCTCAGGTAGACGGCATGCCGGAACCCCACGAGCCCTCGCCGACCACGCAGACACCAGCATCACCACCGGAGAATGCAACACCGCCGCTGCGACGATCGGAAAGGCTTACGAGGCCTCCGGACAGACTGACATACCAGAACTGGTAGTACACATCACCCCGCCGGACTCAAATCTAAACAAGGGGTGAATGTGGTAAACCACTTTTGTCGTTCACTATCGTTACACTATAGTTATCACTGTTATATCGTTACTCTATGGTTATCACTGTTCACACTGTTGTATCACTATACGAGGTCGCCTCTTGTCACGCTGTTATACCTGGGCTGACCACTGCTGACTCCGCCCATGGCTCCACCTACCTGCCCAGGTATAAAGGTGGTCGACTGGCTGGTATTCCTCCTTGTTGGATCCGATCACCCACGAGGGTGGGCTCTGTTATTTAGCCAATAAAAACCTATAGTTACTTTCTTAACTCGTCGCTTTTCATTGGATGAATTGATAGGTATATCACTTGTACTTCTTACAATTCAGTATACTGTATTCGCTGCTCACGATGTGGTCTCCTCTACACTGGGGAGACCAAACGCAGATTGGGTGACCGCTTTGCGGAACACCTCCATTCAGTCCGTAAGGAGAACCCCGAGCTTCCGGTCGCCTTACACTTTAATTCACCGCTCCACTCCCACTCAGACCTCACCATCCTCGGCCTCTTGCATTGTTCCATGGAAGCTCAGCGTAAGCTTGAGGAACAGCACCTCATCTTTCGATTAGGCACTTTACAGCCTTCTGGACTTAACATAGAGTTCAACAATTTAAGATCATAACCTGTTCCCTATCATATATTTCACAGATGCTGCCTGACCTGTGCTACAGACGGTGGTGAAAGCTGCACAACATACTATAGGAATTAAACTACCTGCTGTCCAGGATATCTACCCCGAGAGGTGCCGGGGGAAGGCCCTGAGAATCATTAAAGATGGGAGCCACCCCAGCCACAACCTCTTCGCCCTGCTCCCGTCCGGTAAGAGATACCGAAGCATATGGTCTCGTACCAGCAGGTTTCGAAACAGCTTCTACCCCCAGGCTATAAGACTCATGAACGTATAATTTATTATTATTTATTACTGTTGTTTTATTTATTACTGTATTTCTATTAGTATTTTATCATTGTTATGCCATATTTATTCCAATGTTGGGAGGACTCGTAAAAATCAACATTTCATTGTGCAGTACACACGTCTGCTGCATATATGATGAATAAAATTGAATTGTAAAACCTGCTGAATATCTCCAGCATTTTCTGTTTTTATTTCCTATCATGTATATATTTTTTATCCACACTTTTTGTTTGTGCCTTCTGTTCTCTCCCACAATGCAGCAGTCTTTCATTCTGCCAGCGTAATTTTCACTTCATCTAGAGCCATCCTTTGTTTCTTAACCTGTCCCATTACCATCTCCTTTTGCCTTGAATATCTCAATGTCTCTTAACTTCTCCTGCCTTCTACCCTATCACAGACCTTCCCTTTTGTTCCTTCATCCCCTCCCCCATTTCCCCACCCCTACCCTTGCTTAAAAATCTGTTCCATTTCCTGCTTTTTTCCAGTTCTGACAAAAGGCCATCGACCTGAAACGTTCACTCTGTTTCTCTCTTCACAGATGCTGCCTGACCTGCTGAGTATCTCCAGCATTTTCTGTTTTTATTTCAGATTTTGCCCAGTTGCTAGGCCACACACATGAGATTTGCCGTAGTGTCTGGACATCTTTGTGAATGGGCAATTCAGGCAAGACTTTTCAACTGTTGAGATGCTGTTGACTTTGAGCGTCAGCATGAAGTATTCAGTGGAGGCAGGTCCCTGAAAGTTAGGTTTTCTGTGTTACCACTAAACTGAACCACTCCAGAAAATGGTATATTTGGAACATGGAATTGCTTCAAACTGGTACTTATTCACAAACATGTCAACAGCATGCGCTGCATTGTTACTTATTTAACTTCTGGATAACATAATCCATCCCTTTACTACTCACGCAACAGTTAAGGTAGCAGACATCATCAATTGTTACTGCCCTTCACCCAGGTGGAACTGTTTCCTCTCAGGGTAACCTTGAATAGTCAGGGAGCAGAGGGATGTGGGGTTGGTACCCAGGCAGGAAAGAAATGAAGACAGTCTCCAATAGTATGAAGCATGGATCTAAATGTTGTGGTCTGAGTGCTCTTTTCTCATTCCTACTTCCTTGTGTTCTTATCTGGAAGTCTATGCTCAAGAAGCATGAAGTATGGAGTCATGGTGAATGAGCTCAAGGAGATGTAAAGTCCAGCACTGCTGTATGTTATGCTATGTAAAGGTCATAACAGCATTAACCTGTTTTTTCTAGATTCAGTTCAGCCATCAGAGTGGGATTCAGCTGGCAAAGCACCAGACTACAAGTCAAAGGATATCGTGCTGAATCTGTACAGTGCTGAATCTGTACAGTGCTCCGGTCCGATTGCGCCTTGAGTATTGTGTCCAGTTTTGGTCATTGAGATACATCTAGCTTAGAAATTAGTCTGGGCCTGTTTTCATACCCAGACTCAGTGCTGTCTGAACCGAGAGGTCCTTGGATAGATGGAAATTGGTCCTCGGGTCTCATTTAAATACTTTTTTATTCGTTCATGGGACATCGGCATTGCTGGCAAGGCCACCATTTATTGCCCATCCCTAGTAGCCGTTGAGAAGGAGGTGATGAGCTGCTGCCTTGAACCGCTGCAGTCCATGTGGTGAAATAACTCCCACAGTGCTGTTAGGGAGGGAGTTCCAGGATTTTGACCCAGTGACGATGAAGGAACTGCGATATATTTCCAAGTCAGGATGGTGTGTGACTTGGAAGGGAACTTGCAGGTGGCGGTGTTCCCAGGCGCCTGCTGCCCTTGTCCTTCTAGGTGGTAGAGGTCATGGGTTTGGGAGGTGCTGTCAAAGTAGCCTTGGCGGGCTGTTGTGCATCTTGTAGATCAGCCACGGTGTGCCGGTGGCGGAGGGAGTGAATGTTTGAAGTGGTGGATGGGGTGCCAATCAAGCGGGCTGCTTTGTCCTGGATGGTGTCGAGCTTCTTGAGTGTTGTTGGAGCTGCACTCATCCAGGCAAGTGGACAGTATTCCATCACACTCCTGACTTGTGCTTTGTAGATGGTGGAAAGGCTTTGTGGAGTCAGGAGGTGAGACACTCGCTGCAGAATACCTAGCCTCTGACCTGCTCTTGTAACCATAGTATTTATGTGACTCATCCAGTTAAGTTTTTGGTCACTGGTGATCCTCCAGGATGTTGATGGTGGGGGATTTGGCAATGGCAATGCCTTTGAATGTCAAGGGGCAGTGGTTAGACATTCTCTTGTTAAAGATAGTCATTGCCTGGCACTTGTGTGGCGTGAATGTTACTTGGGAGACAAAAATCTTGAAGCCATTTAAGGGACATTAGCCTAGAAATTGGATATGGCCAGAAAACAGGCAGTGTCATGGCCCAGTGCTATTTGGCTGTGTCCGTTCAAAGTGGTGCAGGCAGCACACAAAATTCATGCTTCCTGCACATTTACATGATTGGAGTGCTGATCTCAGCACTAAACGCGCTGCTGGTTGGCTTACCACTCAACAGGTAGACCAATATCGGGTGCAGTCTAATGGCCAGTAATGTTTGGCCTGGTTTTTCTCCACGACCTAAAAGGGAGGCGCTTTGATGCAGCAGCACCTCATTGTCAGTGAAATTGGAGTTGGAAGACATGGCTCAGCAGCAGCAAAGAGAACGAGCCAGAAGATTCTCCGATGCGGCTCTGGAGGCATTGGAGAGGAGGCGGGCTGTCCTGTTCCCGCAGGGTGGCAGGAAGCCATCAACACACACTTCAAGAAGGCTGTGGCAAGTGACATCCGGATACATCACGGCCAACAATGTCATACCGCGGACATGGATCCAGTGCCG
This sequence comes from Somniosus microcephalus, assembly GCF_052327205.1. Classification (NCBI taxonomy): domain Eukaryota; kingdom Metazoa; phylum Chordata; class Chondrichthyes; order Squaliformes; family Somniosidae; genus Somniosus; species Somniosus microcephalus. The sequence goes on along the minus strand of NC_140993.1, from coordinate 206,117,445 downwards.
TAAGGAGTTTCATGACCTCACACAGCTGGTTAAGGTGAGTGAAGGCTTCAGCAAATGCCATATTTCACCATCTGCACCACAAGCCTCACACGCTGCTCAATACACCACACCCCCATCACTCACCTACCAACAATCTCTACCTATCACCACTCACATCTCACAATCACAGCTTCACTTCACCCTCACAACCTTACCACTACTGGAACACTCACACCCATATCTCACACCTTGCACACACTGACAGCTATTCAACTATGGCAGGCACATCATCCAACCACATTGCACCACACTCAATGACACACTTCCCTTTCTCTTGCAGGTCAAGGTGGCACATAACTGCCACAAGCAGTGGCAGATGGGAGGCGGCAAAACTGCTTTACAGCCCTTGAGCCAACTGGAGGAGAGGTGCTCAACATCACATCATTGAAGGGGAGGTCACCGAGGCCATGGCTGAAGCCCTTGGGGACAATAATGGTGTGGTCATTCCTAATCCTTCTTCTCACATCCCACTTTCCCCTCATCCCACACTCTTTTCTCACTTACAAGCTATTGATGGTGTATGCATAGATATCTTGCTTCCTCCCCACCCCCCCATCACCATAACCCGACTCTTGTGCCTTTCTGCTTTCTAATGCCCAAGAACTGCCACCAGCACAGCCTCCCCAAAGTGATGGAGGAGAGTAAAGATGAAGAAGAAGGCACACTGTCACTGCATCTGAGACTCGCGGACACCAGCTCAGAAACTGGCACTGCGTGGAATTTAGAGGGCAGTATAGATTAGTGTCAGCTGTAGCTCAGCGCCTCCGAGTCAGAAGGTTGTGGGTTCATAGTCCCATTCGAGGGACTTGAGCACATAAATCTAGGCTGACACTCCAATGCTGAGGGAGTGCTGCAATGTCGGAGGTGCCGTCTTTTGGATGAGACATTAAACCGAGAAAAAAAGAAAAAATGTTCTTACAATGCCTGCCCCATCTTCTCTCTCAGGTGGACGTAAAAGATCCCTTGGCACTATTTCGAAGAAGAGCAGGGGAGTTATCCCTGGTGTCCTAGCCAATATTTATCCCTTAATCAACATAACAAAAACAGATTATCTGGTCATTATCACATTGCTGTATGTGGGAGCTTGCTGTGTGCAAATTGGCTGCCGCGTTTCCCACATTACAGCAGTGACTACACTCCAAAATTATTTCATTGGCTGTAAAGTCCTTTGAGATGTCCGGTTGTCGTGAAAGGCTTTATATAAATGCAAGTCTTTCTTTTCTTTTAGATGTGGGATCCGCACATGGTGACGCAGCGGGCATGAGTGGGCTGCAGCAAGGCAGGGGAAAAGGGTAGCTCAGGGGCAAGCTCCCCGGAGGTGAGTTTGCGCACGAGTTCTACTGTACACGACTCAGATGATGACCTCAATGGGACGGCCTTCAGAAGAAGGGTGATGAGTATACACACGGAAATCCTAGGTGCAATGGCAAGCCTGCCAGAGAGCCTCTTGTCAGTGTCAAGAAGCATGGAGGAGTTCGCATCCAACATTGGACGGGGATTTTCACAGAGCTCAGAGCCCATGAATTCCAGGCTGGAAATGATGGACAACTCCAGGAGAGACCTTGTCGACCCAGCCATGATGCTACGTGTGATGGGCGATGTTGCAGCTTCCTTTGCAACACAGGCGAAAGCGACCCAACATCTCACTGCTGCAATGGTAGCTCAGACTGCTGCCATCGTAGCTGGGTTTATGAGTCTCGAAAGGGGCTTGCAGAGTGTTGCAGCAAGGCCAGCAATCTGTCCTCCAACAGATTGCTAGGAATGCTGAGGCACCGGCCCGGGGAAGTGGCAGTGGGCCTGTGGAGCAGCAACCTGCTGTCCTCTCTCAGGATGAAAGCCTTCCTACTCCCACTGCTGCCACTCCATCAGTGCCCTTGCTGCTGCCTGTCATCCAGCTAGCCCAGACCGCTGCTGCCCATGCCGAGGTAGTGCAGTCTACAACCAGGCCTTTTGGGTCCACATCTGATTGAGGTCGTCCTGTGAGGCCATCTGTAGTCTCCCCCACGGAAACTCAGCAGCCTTTTACCAACTGTGCTACAGCCACTGGTGGAGCACTGCATAGGAGCACTAGAGTAGGAAAGGGTACCTGGACTACAGGCACTAAGGGATTGTCAAGAGTGATTAGTTCATATTGTAATAAAAATTGAATACTTAGAAATGTATTCATTTTGTTTGGAATGCTTGTTTTGTGGTGGCTCTCAGTTCAGCTTTGTGCCCAGGAGGACGCTGTGATATTCCGTGGCAGAGGGATGGTATGATGGGCATATGATTGATAGGGATGTACGGCGTCCCTGAGATCCCCTGGCATGCTCGCCTCCTTCCAGATAAGAGAAAAGAGTTCATGAATTCGCGCCAGTAGTGCTTCTCCGCCATGCTTTAGTGCCTCGGTGGGGATTCCATCTGCTCCTGAGGCCTTGTTGTTCTTCAGTTGTCGGATGGCCTTTTCAACCTCATGCTAGGCTGGGGTTGTGCTGAGATGGTGGCGGGTAGCCTGCTGCGGGATGGAGTTGAGGACACTCGTGTCGAAGACAGAGTCGTGGTTAAGGAGATCTTGGAAGTGCTCCTTCCAGCAGGCACTGACTGCTTCCCTGTCCTTCATGAGTACCTCTCCGTTCTTGGCCCACAGTGGGGAAGGGCCTTGGGTGCTTGGGCCATAGATGGTCTTGACTGCGCTAAAGAATCCACGCACGTTGTGGTTGTCAGCTAGCTGCTGGATCTCCTGCGCTTTCTCCACCCACCATCTGTTCTTTAGGTCACGAGTTTTTTGTTGGACCGGCACTAAGCTCATGGTCTACAGGGCAGCAGTGATACCTGCCCTGCTGTATGCCTCAGAGACATGGACCATGTACAGCAGGCACCTCAAAGCACTGGAGAGGTACCACCAACACTGCCTCCGCAAGATCCTGCAAATCCAATTGCAGGATAGGCACACCAACATCAGTGTTCTTGCTCAGGCCAACATCCCCAGCATCGAAGCTGACCACGCTCAATCAGCTCCGATGGACGGGTCACATTGTCCGCATGCCCGATAAGAGACTCCCAAAACAAGCGCTCTATTCGGAGCTCCGGCACGGCAAGAGAGCCCCAGGTGGGCAGAGGAAACGCTTCAAGGACACCCTCAAAGCCTCCTTGAAAAAGTGTAACATCCCCACCGACACCTGGGAATCCCTGGCCCAAGACCACACAAAGTGGAGGAGAAGCATCCGGGAAGGCGCCGAACACCTCGAGTCTCTTCGCCGGGAGCAAGCGGAAGCCAAGCGCAGGCAGCGCAAGGAGTGCACGTCAACCCAAGCACCCCACCCACCCACCCCCTCAACCACCGTCTGCCCCACCTGTGACAGAGATTGTAGGTCCTGCATTGGACTCATCAGTCACCTGCGAACTCATTTTTAATGTGGAAGCAAGTCATCTTCGGTTCCGAGGGACTGCCTAAGAAGAAGAAGATAGGGATGTGGTGAGCAACAGGGATCTGGGGTTTCATTTGCTCAAATTGGAGTTTGATGAGGCGTTCACAGACAGCCCGTGCAGAAGGGGGATTTTTTGCCTGCCTCCTCTCTTCCTCCCCTCCCTCATCCTCTTCCTGAAGTGGTCCCGCAACCCCTGCTGGCAAGGGCTGTGCCCTCATGATGGCCAAGTTGTGAATCATGCAACAGAACACCATCTTCTCCTCCTCTTCGCTGCCTCTGCTCCCTCTCCCGAAGATACTCGAGCGCGAGGGGGACTGCAAGTAAAGCCCCAACACTGTGAGCAAGTGTTGTGAGCAGAAGCCTTTAAATAAGAATGAAAGTGTTCTCCACTTGCCCCAACACTCTCTGTCACCTCAGGAACTTGAAAGAAGTTTAGAAAACTGCTAGAGTTGCACAGAGCCAGTTAAACTGAACAAGCATGTCAGCTGCAAGTTGTTGCTGATGATCCCTTTAAATAACACTGCTGGAGGCTCCTTCCTGCTTGTGAATGCTTGGTCAGCTGGTCGTAATTAACACAGGTCGGTAAGTGGAGGGGTGAATGCGAAAATGGCAGATCGAGTGTCAGGTAAGCGTTGCACACTCACTGACGTCACGGTCTGCATAATCTACATATCCCTAGTGAGCATGGACATCAGCAGTGCCACCACACAGCCGAAAATGGCGGGTGCCACAGGACCCGCCGGCAGAAGTGAGGCGGCTGCCATTTTTTTTGCCAAAACAGGCGATTATTGCCAGCGCTAACACCTCCAATTTCTAGGTCAATGTGGGTCATTTTGACTGGGCTATAGTGTAAAACGGGTGATAGCAAACTGGCAGCCAATTTTACATCGCTCCCGATTTTTATTTCCATTGAAGTAATTTTATTTTGGTTTCAAATGATTCTTTTAAACACTTTTTTTTTGAAGAGGTTGGGTGATTGGATCATGGGTTTCGCACTCTGGCATAAAACTTTTCCAAGTACACATTCACAGTGAAGAACCTCACCTGGCAGCTGCACTGTGATTGCAAGCAATATGCCCGCGGTTTCCCTGCACACACTGGTAGAAACATAGAAAAATAGGAGCAGGAGTCGGCCACTCGGCCCTCCGAGCCTGCTCCGCCATTCAATATGATCATGGCTGATCCTCTATCTCAATACCATAGTCCCGCTCTCTCCCCATACCCCTTGATGCCTTTTCGATCTAGAATTCTATCTCCTTCTTAAATATATTCAGTGACATGGCATCCACAGCCTTCTGTGGTAGAGAATTCAACAGGTTCACCACCATCTGATTCTATGATTTCTATGAAATTTCTTCAAATTTACAGCACGGAAGGAGGCCACTTCAGCCCATCGTGTCTGTGCCAGCCAACAAAGAGCTATCCAGCCTAATCCCACTTCCCAGCTCTTGGTCCGTAGCCCTGCAGGTTACAGCATCCCAAGTGCACATCCAAGTACTTTTTAAATGTGGTTAGGGTTTCAGGCAGTGAGTTCCAGACCCCCACAACCCTCTGGGTGAAGAAATTTCCCCTCAAATCCCCTCTAAACCTTCCACCAATTACTTTAAATCGGTGCCCCCTGGTTTTTGACCCCTCTGCTAAGGGAAATAGGTCCTTTCTATCCACTTTATCTATGCCCCTCATAATTTTATACACCTCAATAAGGTCTCCCCTCAGCCTCCTCTGTTCCAAGGAAAAGAAACCCAGCCTATCCAGTCTTTCCTCATAGCTAAGATTCTCTACTCCCGGCAACATCCTTGTAAATCTCCTCTGTACCCTCTCTAGTGCAATCACATCTTTCCTGTAATGTGGTGACCAGAACTGCACGCAGTACTCTATCTGAGGCCTAACTAGTGTTTTATGCAGTTGAAGCATAACCCCCCTGCTCTTGAATTCTATGCCACGGCTAATAAAGGCCTTCTTAACCACCTTATTTACCTGGCCTGCTACCTTCAGGGATCTGTGGACATGCGCTCCAAGGTCCCTTTGTTCCTCTACACTACTCAGTGTCCTACCATTTAATGTGTATTCCCTTTCCTTTTTAGCCCTCCCCAAATGCATCACCTCACATATCTCCGGATTGAATTCCATTTGCCACTGTTCTGCCCACCTGACCAATTTATTGATATCTTCCTGCAGTCTACAGCTTCCTTCTTCAGTATCAACCGCACAGCTGATTTTAGTATCATCTGCAAACTTCTTAATCATACCCCCTATATTCAAGTCTAGATCATTGACATATACCACAAAAAGCAAGGGACCTGGTACTGAGCCCTGCGGATCCCCACTGGAAACAGCCTTTCAGTCACAAAAACACCCATCAACCATTACCCTCTGTTTCCTGCCTCTGAGCCAGTTTTGAATCCAACTTGACACTTTGCCCTGGATCCCATGGGCTTTTAACTTCGTGACCAGTCTGCCATGTGGAACCTTATCAAAAGCCATGCTAAAGTCCATATACACTACATCAAACGCATTACCCTCTTCTACCCTCCTTGTTACCTCCTCAAAAAATTCAATCAAATTTGTCAGACACGACCTTCCTTTAATAAATCCGTGCTGACTATCCTTGATTAATCCGTGTCTTTCTAAATGAAGATTTATCCTGTCCTTCAGAATTCTTTCCAATAATTTTCCCACCACCGAGGTTAGGCTGACTGGCCTGTAATTACAGGTAGACTATCCTTTATCCGAAAACCTCGGGACCAGCCGAGTTTCGGATAAAGGAGAGTTTCGGATTTCGGAAGGTGGGTCGGCGGGGGTCCGCGGGGGGGTCGGCGGGGGGTCGTGCGCACGACTTACGCTGACGCTCAGCGTAAGTCAGTCGGGGTCGGCGGGGGTCGGGGCCGGCAGGGTACGCGGGGGGGGTCGGCGGTTGTCAGGGCTGGCGGGGTCCGCGGGGGGGTCGGCGGTTGTCGGGGCTGGCGGGGTCCGCGGGGGGGGTCGGCGGTTGTCGGGGCTGGCAGGGTCCGCGGGGGGGGTCGGCGGTTGTCGGGGCTGGCGGGGTCGGCGGTTGTCGGGGCTGGCGGGGTCCGCGGGGGGGTCGGCGGTTGTCGGGGCCGGCGGGGTCCGCGGGGGGGTCGGCGGCTGGCGGTTGTCGGGGCTGGCGGGGTCCGCGGGGGGGTCGGCGGTTGTCGGGGCCGGCGGGGTCCGCGGGGGGGTCGGCGGCTGGCGGGGTCGGCGGTTGTCGGGGCTGGCGGGGTCCGCGGGGGGGTCGGCGGTTGTCGGGGCTGGCGGGGTCGGCGGTTGTTGGGGCCGGCGGGGTCCGCGGGGGGGTCGGCGGGGGGTCGTGCGCATGACTTACCCTTTATCCGAACTTCCGCAACCGGAACCCTCTAAAAACCGAAGGTTTTTTCGTTCAGCGTAAGTCGTACGCACGACTTACGCTGAACGAAAAAACCTTCGGTTTTTAGAGGGTTTCGGTTTTCGGAAGTCCGGATAAAGGGTAGTCTACCTGTACTCGGTCTATCCTTTTCTCCCTTTTTAAACAAGAGTACTACTTTAGCGGTCCTCCAGTCCTCTGGCACCACACCTGAAGCCAGAGAGGATTGAAAAATGATGGTCAGGGCCTCTGCTATTTCCTCATTTCCTTCGCTTAACAGCTTGGGATACATTTCATCTTGGCCTGGGATTTATCCACTTTTAAAGCTGCTAAACCCCTTAATACTTCCTCTCTCATTATGTTTATTTCATCTATTATTTCATGCTCCTCCCCCGATAGCAATGTCTGCTTCGCCCCTCTCCTTTGTGAAAACAGACGCGAAGTATTCATTAAGAACCCTACCGACGTCTCCCGCCTCCACACACAGATTACCCTCATGATCTCTAATAGGCCCTACCTTTTCTTTAGTTATCCTCTTTTAACATATTTATAAAACATCTTTGGGCTTTCCTTGACTTTACTTGCCAAGAATTTTTCATGCTCTCTCTTTGCTTTCCTAATATCCTTTTTAATTGCACCCCTGCACTTTCTGTACTCCTCTAAAGATTCTGGCGTATTTAGCCCTCGGTATCTGTCATACACCTCCCTTTTTTTCTTTATCCTACCCTGTATGTCCCTAGACATCCAGGGGGCTCTAGATTTGTTAGTCCCACCTTTTTTCTTTATGGGCACATATTTGGTCTGAGCCCTCCGGATCTCCTCCTTAAATGCCTCCCACTGCTCTGACACTGATTTACCTTCAAGTAGCTGTTTCCAGTCTACTATGGCTAAATCCCCTCTGAGCTTAGCAAAATTTGCTTTCCCCAATTTAGAATTTTTATTCCTGGTCTATCCTTGTCCTTTTCCATAACTACCTTAAATCTAACAGAATTATGGTCACTAGAACCAAAATGCTCCCCCACTGATACGCCTTCTACCTACCCAGCTTCATTCCCTAAAACTAAGTCCAGAACCTCTCCCCTCCCTTGTTGGGCTTGCTACATACTGGCTAAAAAAGTTCTCCTGGATGCATTTTAGGAATTCCGCACCCTCTATACCCTTCACACTAATTTTATCCCAGTTAATATTGGGGTAGTTGAAATCCCCTATTACTGCCCTATAGTTTTTGCACTTCTCAGAAATTTGTCTACATATTTGTACATCTATCTCCCTCTCACTATTTGGGGGTCCGTAGTACACTCCCAGCAGTGTGATCGCCCCTTTTTTGTTTTTCAATTCGACCCATATGGCCTCGTTTGATGATCCCTCTAACATATCATCCCTTCTCACAGCTGTAATAGTTTCTTTAATCAATACCGCGACCCCCCCCATCCCTTTTTACCTCCCTCTCTATCCCATCTGAAAATCCTGTAATCATACATGCCCCTCTTTCAGCCACGTCTCCGTAATAGCTATAATAGTGGTTAGCACTGTTGCCTCACAGCGCCAGGGACCCGGGTTCAAATCTGGCCTCGGGCGACTGTCTGTGTGGAGTTTGCACATTCTCCCTGTGTCTGCTTGGGTTTCCTCCGGGTGCTCCGGTTTCCTCCCACAGTCCAAAGATGTGCGGGTTAGGTTGATTTGGCTATGATAAATTGACCCTTAGTATTAGGGGATTAAATACGTGGGGTTACGGGGATCGGGTGGGATATGTGTCGGTGCAGGCTCGATGGGCTGAAATGGCCTCTATCTGCACTGTGGGGATTCTGTGATTCTGTGAATATCATAGTCCCAAGTATCTACCTGTGCCCTCAGCTCATCTGCCTTGTTTGCTATACTCCTTACATTGAAGTATATACCATTTAATACAGGCAAATCTCCTTGTTGACTACTATCTAGCACCTGATTCCTCTGTCCTTCCAATTTACTTTCTACGTTGACAGCAAAATACTGCAGATGCTGGAAATCCAAAATAACAACAGAAAATGCTGGAAAAACTCAGCAGGCTAGGCAACATCCGTGGAGAGAAATTAGAGTCGACGTTTCGGGTGAACTTTCTACGTTTTTGTTTTCCAATTCCAGTTTTTCTTCCCTCCCTATTGACTCTATACTTTGGTTCCCATCCCCCTGCCAATCTAGTTTAAACCCTCCCCAACAGCACTCGCAAACCCTCCTGTGAGGATATTGGTCCCGTTCCCGTTGAGGTGCAACCCGTCTGGCTTGTAGAGGTCCCACCTCTCCCAGAAACAGTTCCAATTCCTCAGGAATCTAAAGCCCTCCCTCCTACACCATCTCTCCTCATCTCAGTCCTAAATGTCCTACCCCATATCCTGAGACTGTGACCCCTCGTTCTGGACCCCCCAACCAGGGGAAACATCCTCCCTGCATCCAGTCTGTCTAGCCCTGTCAGAATTTTATAGTTTTCAATGAGATCTGCTCTCATTCTTCTAAACTCTAGTGAATACAGGTCTAGTTGACCCAATCTCTCCTCATACGACAGTCCTGCCATCCCAGGAATCAGTCTGGTGAACCTTCACTGCACTCCCTCTGTGGCAAGTATATCCTTTCTTAGTTAAAGATACCAAAACTGCACACAGTACTCCAGGTGTGGTCTCACCAAGGCCCTGTATAACTGTAGTAAGACATCCTTGCTTCAGTACTCAAATCCTCTTGCAATGAAGGCCAACGTACCATTTGCCTTCTTAACTGCTTGCTGCACCTGCATGTTTGCTTTCAATGACTGGTGTACAAGGACATCCAGATCCCTTTGTACATCAACATTTCCCAATCTATCACCATTTAAATAATACTTTGCCTTTCTGTTTTTCCTACCGAAGTGGATAACTTCACATTTATCCACATTATACTGTATATGCCATTTATTTGCCCACTCACTCATAGAGTCATAGAGTCATAGAGTTTTACAGCGCAGAAAGAGGCCCTTCGGCCCATCGTGTCTGCGCCGTCCATCAATCCCTGTCCAGTCTAATCCCATTTTCCAGCATTTGGTCCATAGCCTTGTATGCAATGGCATTTCAAGTGCCCATCCAAATGCTTCTTGAATGTTGTGAGGGTTCCTGCCTCTACCACCCTTTCAGGCAGTGAGTTCCAGCTTCCAACCACCCTCTGGGTGAAAAAGTTCCTCCTCAAATCCCCTCTAAATCTCCTGCCCCTTACCCTGAATCTATGCCCCCCTTGTTATTGACCCCCCTACTAAGGGGAAAAGTTCCTCTTTATCTACCCTATCTATGCCCCTCATCATTTTGTACACCTCAATCAGGTCCCCCCTCAGCCTCCTTTGCTCCAAGGAAAACAACCCCAGCCTGTTTAGTCTTTCTTCATAGCTGAGGCGCTCCATCCCAGGTAACATCCTGGTGAATCTTCTCTGCACCCTCTCCAAAGCAATCACATCCTTCCTATAGTGAGGCGACCAGAACTGCACACAGTACTCCAGCTGTGGCCTCACCAGCGTTTTGTACAGCTCCATCATAACCTCCCTGCTCTTATATTCTATGCCTCTGCTAATGAAGGCAAGTATCCCATATGCCTTTTTAACCACCTTATCTACCTGTTCCGCTGCCTTCAGGGATCTATGTACATGTACACCAAGGTCCCTCTGACCCTCTGTACTTCCTAGGGTCCTACCACTCATTGTGTATTCCCTTGCCTTATTTGTCCGTCCAAAATGCATCACCTCGCACTTTTCCGGGTTAAATTCCATTTGCCACTTTTCCGCCCATCTGACCAACCCGTTAATATCATCCTGTAGCCTGAGGCTTTCCTCCTCGCAATTTACCACCCCACCAATTTTCGTGTCATCCGCGAACTTACTGATCATACCCTTTACATTCTCATCCAAATCATTAATGTAGATCACAAACAGCAAGGGACCCAGCACCGATCCCTGAGGTACCCCACTGGACACAGGCTTCCAATCACAAAAGCAACCTTCGACCATCACCCTCTGCCTCCTGCCACTCAGCCAGTTTAGGATCCAACGCGCCAAGGTCCCCTGGATCTCCTATGCGGGACTTTGTCAAAAGCTTTACTGAAGTCCATGTAAACCACATCCACAGCATTTCCCTCATCCACACACCTAGTCACCCCCTCGAAAAATTCAATCAGATTGGTCAGACATGATTTACCCTTGACAAAGCCATGCTGACTATCCCCGATTAATCCTTGCCTCTCCAAGTGGAGACTAATTTTGTCCCTCAGAATTTTTTCCAATAATTTCCCTACCACAGATGTTAGGCTCACTGGCCTGTAATTCCCTGGTTTATCCCTGCTACCCTTCTTGAATAATGGTACTATGTTAGCTGTTCTCCAGTCCTCTGGTACATCCCCTGTGGCCAGAGAGGTTCTGAAAATTTGTGTCAGAGCCCCTGCAATCTCCTCCTTTGCCTCACACAACAGCCTGGGATACATCTCGTCCGGGCCTGGGGATTTATCCACTTTTTGGCCTGCTAAAACCGCTAGTACCTCCTCCCTCTCGATGCTAATATGTTCAAGTATGTCACAGTCCCCTTGCCCGACTCAACTTGTCTAAATCGCCTTGAAGCCTCTTTGCGTCTTCTTCACAACCCCACCTAGTTTCATGTCATCAGCAAACTTGGAAATATTACATTTGGTTCCCTCATCCAAATCATTGATATATATTGTGAATAGTTGGGGCCCAAGCAGTGATCCCTGCGGTACCCCAGTAGTCACCGTCTGCCACCCCGAAAAAGACCCATTTATTCCTATTCTCTGTTTCCTGTCTGTTAACCAAATTTCAATCCATGCCAGTATATTACCCCCAATCCCATGTGCTTTAATTTTGCATCTTATGTGGGACTTTATCAAAGGCCTTCTGAAAATCCAAATACACCACATCCACCAGTTCTCCCTTATCTATTCTACCAGATTCATCCTCAAAAAACTCCAGTAGGTTTGTCAAACACGATTTCCCTTTCATAAATCCATGTTGACTTTGTCTAATCCCGTTGGTATTTTCTAAGTGTCCTGTTATCACATCCTTTATAATAGACTCTAGCATTTTCCCTACTACTGATGTTAGTCTGTCGTTCCCTGTTTTCTCTCTCCCTCCTTTTTTAAATAGTGGGGTTACATTTGCCACCCTCCAACTGGCAGGAACTGTTCCATAAACTATAGAATTTTGGAAGATGACAACCAATGCATCCACTATTTCCATGGCTACCTCTTTCAGTACTCTGGAATGCAGATTATCAGGCCTTGGGGATTTATCGGCTTTCAATCCCATTAATTTCTCCAGCACTATTTTTTTTTACTAATACTAATTTCCTTTAATTCCTCCTTCTCACATGACCCTTGGTTCCTTAGCATTTCTGGGAAGTTATCTGTGTCCTCTACCATGAAGACAGAACCAAAGTATTTGTTTAATTGCTCTGCCATTTCCTTGTTCCCCATTATAAATTCTTCCGTTTCTGAATGGTGTTGGAAAGGGTTCCACACCGCCAGCAGCTGAGGTTCTCGACTGCCAGCATGAATTATTTTGTCATGCAAGCCGATTTGTAAATCTGGAACATTACCTCTTTTTGCTTCTTCAATCGATGAAGGTGTGCCAATGCAGTGACTGTCGTCCTAGTGTGTGGTGTAAGATGCATTCTTCCTGCCCTTTGTTACTTGATGGGAACAAGTGAGGGGCTATGCTACAAAAACAAATCCTCTACGCTACACATCCTGTGTCGATTTTTTTTGTGACAGGTTAGCAGAGCCTTGCTGCAAATCAGGCTAATCCTGTCAGGAGGCATCAAATAAATAGTTTGAGTGTTGAAATTTGAGCTTCATTATTCTGCACCCAGCAGCAAGTTTGCTGACGTCAGCTAAGCAAGTGCCCCTTGCACCTTGAAATCCCAGCAGTACCACCAGTTACACTTGTGCTGAAACATATTCTATTTCAGCATTTAGTGCAGGTCAGCAGATTTTTTTCGGCAAAACCTTAGTAAATAATAGTACCAGCATTCAGCATGTTTCCCTCAATAAAAATGTACCTAAAGAGACAAAGGGGGTTAAATTGGACAGCCTCCAAAAACAGGCGTGGGGATCGCAATGTGTGATTAACCCGCACCCGTTGATTGCAATTTCGTGCTGCCTGCTTGTTATAATGATTTCTGTGTTCAGCCAGCGCTGTTGATTGGCTGCACAGATCAGCCAGGGGCCCAAAATTGTAATTTCCTAGCAACAGTTAAAGTGAGCCTGCACTGCTTAAAGCTAATTTCATTTTGAAGTGGTGGTGCTTTGTGGCTGGAGCAGGTGCTGGCAGTCGTGCAGGAAGTGAATCTGACCTGGGAAAGAGTGAAGAATGGTACAACATGGGAGAGAGCGGGCAACAAGGTTTTCGGACGCTGCTCTGGAGGTCTTGGTGGAGGAGGTGGAAAGCAGGAGAGACGTCCTGTAACCAAAGGGGGCCAGGAGGCCCTCCAGACACATGCTCAAAAGGCAGTGGGAGCAGATAGCCGTGGAGGTCAATGCCAGGAGTCTAGTCCCGAGGACCTGGATGCAGTGCTGCAAGAAGTTTAATGACTCACACGAGTGGTCACGGTCAGTGAATGCATCTTCAAATGCCATATCCTACAAACAGCACCACTAGCATCAGACACCCTCAATTCACCACACCCACATCACTCACCTACCAATAATCACTATCAATCAGGACTCATATCTAACGTTCAGATGCTTCATCTCACCCTCACACACTCAGCACTGCTGTAAACCTCATACCCACATCTCACAGCTTGCACACACTGCCAACTATTCAACCATGACAGCCACATCACCCAAACAGATTGCATCACACTCACTGACACACTTCCCTCGCTCTTGTAGGACAAGGTGCGCACAACCGGAGACAGCAGGGGCAACCCGTAGCGGGACAGGCGTGCCTACATGTTCTAACCCCCATGGAGGAGATGGAGTTGGACATTATTGGAACATCCATTGCTGAGACCATGGCCAGCGGCAGGGCTGAAACCATCAAAGATGACGGTATCCTCATTCTCACATCCCAATTCCTGCTCATCCCACAATCTCTTCTGACGTACAAGCTACAGATGGTGCAAGCATGTACCTCTTACTTTCCCCTCCTCCCCTCACCACAACCTTACCCTTGTGCCTTTCTCCTTTCAGATACCCAAGAAGTGCAACCTGGCTAGGCAGTGGAGGAAGAGCAAGAAGGCAGTGATAATGAAGACACGCTGTCACTCAATTTCACCCTCACAGCCATCAGCTCAGATACCGACACTGCCCGCAATTTAAAGTATAGCATAGCGGCAGGATCTGCAAGTTTTTAGACACTGGGCACAAATGTGCTGCAGCCAGGCCAGGGGGCAAGGATAGCGCAGTTGCCAGTTCGCCGGAGGGCAAGGTGGCACACGGGTTCCACTACAGAGGACTCAGAAGAGGTCTTCGATGGGGCAGCCTACAGAAGAAAGCTGATGGATATGCATAACAAAATGCTTAGTGCATTGGGTGATCTGCCAGAAAGCCTACATTTAATGTCAAGGAGCATGGAGGAGTCCAGCACCAATTTGGAATAGTGCTTTGCGCAGAGCTTGGGGGCCCATCTTTTCCAGCGTGGAAGTGGTCGCCAACTCTGTTCGCACATTTGTTGCCGCAACCATGAATCAGCATCTGATGGCCGATGTTGAAACTTCCATTGCAGCACAAGCAGCAGCCACCCAATGTCTCAGTGTTGCAGTGGAAGTGCAGACTGCTGCCATCATAGCTGTGGATACCAGTGTTCAAAGGGGATGCAGGGTGTCACAGCGCTTCAACAATCTGTCCTCCAACAGATTACTAGGGTCGCTGAGGCACATCCCCGGGGGAGAGGCAGTGGCTCCATGGAAAACAAACCTACTGTCCTCTCTCAGGGTGACAGCATTCATGCTTCCGCCCCTACCACTCTGCGAGTGCCCTTGCTGTTGCATGTTAGCCAGCCGGCCAAGACTGCTGTCGCCCATGCCGAGATGGTGCAGTACTTGCCGCTGCTTGAGGTTGTCCTCCAAAGCCACCTGCAGTCTCCTCCACTGAAAGTCAGTGGCCTTCCACCAGCCGTGCTGCAGCCACTGAGGTAGCACTGCACAGGAGCACTAGGACAGGCAAAGGGACATGGAAGACATAGAAATATAGAAGATAGGAGCAGGAGTAGGCCATTCGTCCCCTCAAGCCTGTTCCGCCATTTAATGAGATCATGGCTGATCATCCCAATTCAGTACCCTGTCCCTGCTTTCTCCCCATATCCCTTTAGCCTTAAGAAATATATCTAACTGCTTCTCGAATATATTTAAATAAGTTGGCCTCAACTGTCTTCTGTGGTAGAGAATTCCACAGGTTCACCACTCTCTGGGTGAAGAAATTCCTCCTCATCTCTGTCCTAAATGACTTACCCCTTATCCTTAGACTGTGACCCCTGGTTCTGGACACCCCCGCCATTGGGAACATCCTTCCTGCATCTAGTCTGTCTAGTCCTGTTAGAATTTTCTAAGTTTCAATGAGATCCCTTATCATTCTTCTAAACTCTAGCGAATACAAGCCTAATCGACTCAATCTCTCTTCATACGTCATTCCTGCCATCCCAGGTATCAGTCTGGTGAATCTTCGCTGCACTCCCTCCAGGGCAAGAACATCCTTCCTCAGATAAGGCGACCAAAACTGCACACAATACTCAAGGCGTGGTCTCAACAAGGCTCTGTACAACTGCAGCAAGACATCCTTGCTCCTGTACTCGAATCCTTTCGCTATGAGGGCCAACATACCATTTGCCTTCTTAACCGCCTGCTGCACAGGCATGCTTACCTTTAGCGACTGGTGCACAAGGACACCCAGGTCTCGTTGCACTTTCCCTTTTCCCAATCTATTGCCGTTCAGATAATAATCTGTCTTCCTGTTTTTGCCACCAAAGTGGATAACCTCGCATTTATCCACATTATACTGCATCTGCTGTGCATCTGCCCAATCACCCAACCTGTCCAAATCATACTGGAATTTCTCTGCATCCTCCTCACAGCACACACGCCCACCCAGCTTTGTGTCATCTGCAAACTTGGAGATATTATTTGGTTCCCTCGTCTAGATCATTAATATATATTGTGAATAGCTGGGGTCCTAGCACCGATCCCTGCGGTACCACACTAGTCACTGCCTGCCACTCAGAAAAAGACCCGTTTATTCCAACTCTTTGCTTCCTGTCTGCCAACCAGTTCTCGATCCAAGACAGTACCTTTCCCCCAATCCCATGTGCTTTAACTTTGCACGCCAATCTCTTATGCGGGACCTTATCGAAAGCCTTCTGAAAGTCCAAATACACCACATCCATTGGTTCTCCCTTATCTATTCTACCAGTTACATCCTCAAAAAATTCCAGTAGATTAGTCAAGCATGATTTACCTTTTGTAAATCCATGTTGACTTTGTCCGATCCTGTCACTGTTTTCCAAGTGCTCTGCTATTACATATTTTATAATGGACTCTAGCGTTTCCCCACTACTGATGTCAGGCTTATAATTATAATTCCCCGTTTTCTCTCTACCACCCTTTTTTAAATAGTGGGGTTACATTAGCTACCCTCCAATCCATGGGAACTGTCCCGGAATCTTTTTCTCTTCACATATCTATAGAAGCTTTTACAGTCAGTTTTTATGTTCCCTGAAAGCTTACTCTCATATTCTATTGTCCCCCTCTTAATTAATCCCTTTGTCCTCCTTTGCTGAATCCTAAACTGCTCCCAATCCTCAGTTTTGCTGCTTTTTGTGGCCAATTTATATGTTTCTCTCCTTGGATCTTATGCTATCCCTAATTTCCCTTGTTAGCCACGGTTGAGTCACCTTTTTTGTTTTATTTTTATGCCAAACAGGGATGAACAAATTCTGCAGTTCATCCATGTGATCTTTGAATGTTTGCCATTGCCTATCCACCGTCAACCCTTTAAGTAACATTCCCCAATCCATCCTAGCCAACTCGTGCCTCATACCATCGTAGTTTCCTTTATTTAAATTCAGGACCCTATCTCTGAGTCAACTACTTCACTCTCCATCTTAATGAAGAATTCTATCATATTATGATCGCTCCTCCCTAAGGGGCCTTGCACAACAAGATTGCTAATTAATCCTTTCTCATTACATAATACCCAGTCTAAGATGGCCTGATCTCTAGTTGGTTCCTCGTCATATTGGTCCAGGAAACCATCCCGTATACACTCTAGGAATTCCTCCTCCACAGTATTGTTACTAATTTGGTTAGCCCAATATATATGTAGATTAAAGTCACCCACGATAACTGCTGTGCCCTTATTGCACGTTTCTCTAATTTCCCATTTAATGCCAACCCCAACCTTAGCATTACTGTTTGGGGGTCTGTATACAACTCCCACTAATGTTTTCTGCCCCTTGGTATTTCTCAGTTCTACCCATACAGATTCCACATCATCAGAGCTAATATCCTTCCTTACGATTGTGTTAATCTCCTCTTTAACCAGCAATGCTACTCTACCTCCTTTTCCTTTTTGCCTGTCCTTCCTGAATATTGATAATCCCTGGCTGTTGAATGCCCAGCCTTGGTCACCCTGGAGCCATGACTCCGTAATTCCAATTATATCATATCCATTTACATCTATTTGCGCAGCTAATTCATCCACATTATTACGAATGCTCCTCGCATTAAGACACAAAGCCTTCAGGCTTGTTTTTTTTAACACACTTAGTCCTTTTAGAATGATTATTTACTGTAGCCCTGTTTGATTTACACCCTTGATTTCTCTGCCTTCCACTTTTGCTTTTCTCCTTCCTGTCTTTTGTTTCTATCCTTGCTTCCCTTTCCTCTGTCTCCCTTTAAGACAGATATTAAAGGAATGTACAAGGGTGATTAGTTTATGTTTGTATGCAATATGGCATGATTTCATTTATAAATTTGGTTTGGAATGTTTATCTTGCGGTGGTTTTTATTTATGCACTGTGGCCACACGGATGCTGTGATGGTCAGTCATAGAGTCATAGAGTTATACAGCACGGATAGAGGCCCTTCGGCCCATCGTGTCCATGCCGGCCCTCAAGCCCTGTCTAATCTAATCCCATATTCCAGCATTTGGTCCGTAGCTTGTATGTTATGGCAGTTCAAGTGCTCATCCAAATGCTTCTTCAAAGTTGTGAGGGTTCCTGCCTCCACAACCCTTTCAGGCAGTGAGTTCCAGACTCCAACCACCCTCTGGGTGAAAAAGTTCTTTCTCAAATCCCCTCTAAACCTCCCGCCCTTTACCTTGAATCTATGCCCCCTAGTTATTGACCCTTCTACTAAGGGAAAAAGCTCCTCAGTATCCATCCTATCTATGCCCCTCATAATTTTGTACACCTCAATCATGTCCCCCCTCAGCCTCCTCTGCTCCAAGGAAAACAAACCCAATCTGCCCAGTCTTTCTTCATAGCTGAAGCACTCCAGCCCTGGTAACATCCTGGTGAATCTCCTCTGCACCCTCTCCAAAGCGATCACATCCTTCCTGTAGTGTGGCGACCAGAACTGCACACAGTATTCCAGCTGTGGCCTAACCAGTGTTTTATACAGCTCCATCATAACCTCCTTGCTCTTGTATTCTATGCCTCGGCTAATGAAGGCAAGTATCCCATATGCCTTTTTTACCACCTTATCCACCTGTTCCGCCGCCTTCAGGGATCTGTGTACTTGCACACCCAGATCCCTCTGCACCTCCGTCTTGCCTAGGGTCTTACCATTCATTGTGTATTCCCTTGCCTTGTTAGTCCCCCCAAAGTGCATCACCTCGCACTTTCCCGGGTTAAATTCCATTTGCCACTGTTCCGCCCATCTGACCAACCCATCTATATCGTCCTGCAAACTGAGGCTACCCTCCTCGCTATTTACCACCCTACCAATTTTTGTATCATCCGCGAACTTACTGATCATACCTTTTACATTCATATCCAAGTCATTAATGTAGACCACAAACAGCAAGGGACCCAGCACCGATCCCTGTGGCACCCCACTGGCCACAGGCTTCCAGTCACAAAAACAACCTTCGACCATCACCCTCTGCCTTCTGGGAAGTTAAGGTGTGGGATTATTGGTGAATGGGGAATTGGGGTTGCGGTAATCCGTATCGCACTTGAATTAGTGATTTACAGATAGTTTGGGCAGGAAGGGCCTATCTAGGTTGCCTCCACACCTCCTCTTCCTCCTGCTCCTCAGCTGATCATTGTATAGCTGGTGGCAAGGGCTGTCCCTCATAAGAACATAAGAAATAGGACCAGGAGTATGCCATTCGGCCCCTCGAGCCTGGCTGATCTTCTACCTCATCTCCGCCTTCCTGAACTATCCCCATAACCCTTGATTCCTTTAATATCCAAAAATCTATCGATCTCTGTCATGAATATACTCAATAACTGAGCACCTGCAGCCCTCTGCGGTAGAGAATTCCCAAGATTCATAACCTTTGGTGTGAAATATTTCTCCTCATCTCAGTCCTAAATGGATGACCCCTTATTCTGAGACTATGGGCAGGATTTTCATTGGGCCGTGGAGACGGGATTGGAGGCGTGTGGGGGGTTATGATCCCGAAATCGGTGGGCACGAACCCATCCCGCCCCCAACCCGTCTCCATGCCAGTTTCAAAGGAGGCGGGTAGCCGACCTGCACTGGGACCCGCCTCCCCAAGATGGGAAGGGGATTAGTGCCAATTAACTGCCTGTTAACAGGTAGTTAACAGGCAGTTTTTAGCCTAATCCCTATTTTTAATGTTGAAGTGTGGGATTCCCGACGGCTCCAAACTACGCCAAGTTAGAGGAGGCGGACCGTTGGGCTGAGGGGCTTGGAGGGGTCGCGATGTCTGGTGTTCAGGTGAGTGATGGGTGCATGAGTGCAAAGGAAAGTGTGTTTGGTGTGTGTAAAGTGTTTAAATAAGTTTTATATACCTTTACTTACCTTTACAGCCTTCCGTCCTTCAGATCTCGGGAGTCCCTCATCTCACCGGCACAGAAAGCAGAATGGCTGCGAGCTGTCAAAAATTGCAGCATTCAGCTTTCTGTTCCGGGGAGATCTCTAAATCAGCCTGAGAGGAAGGAATTAACCTGGAGTACAGATTCAAACAGCTGTCAAACACTGATATTTCATCTGTCAAAAGGTCTTGACAGATGAAATATCAATCTGTGACATCACCTGTTGCTGGGTGGCCCTTAATTGGCCTGCTGAGCCCACTAGGCAGGCTCAACAAGGAGGAGGAGGAGGAGGAAGAGGAAACAGGAGGAGGAAACAGGAGGAGGAAACAGGAAGCAAATCCCCGTTCCGGACGTGCTGTCCGCAAGCACATCATCAGACTCCGATTCCAATGAATGAAACCCCAGATCCCCGTTGCTCAACACTTCCCCATCATACCATCCCTCTGACATGGAACATCACAGCATCCTCCTGGGCACAAAGCTAAAACGAGAGACACCACAAAACAAACATTTCAAACATAATCTATAAATTTATCAAATGCAAATCAAAACAACACTTGTCAACTAATCACCCTTGTGCATTCCCTTAGTGCCTGTCTTTCGTGTTCCTTTTCCTAATCTAGTGCTCCTACGAAGTGCTCCCCCAGTGGCTGCAGCATGGCTGGCAGAAGGCTGCTGACTTTCAGTGGGGGAGGTTGCAGATGGCCTTTCAGAATGACCTCAAGCAGTTAGAAGGTCCGGTTGTATACTGCACCACCTCAGCATGGGCGGCAGTGGTCTGGGCTGGCTGAATGACAGGCAGCCTCAGGGGCACTGGTGGAGTGTAAGCAGTGGAAGGACAAAAGCTATCATCCTGAGGGAGGACAGTAGGTTCGTGCTCCACGGAGCCACTGCCATTCCCTCGGGGCGGTGCCTCAGCATTCCTAGTTGTATGTTGGGGGACAGATTGCTGGAGTGCTGTGAGACCCTGCAAGCCCCTTTCCACACTCATAAACCCAGCCACAAAGGCAGCAGTCTGAGCTTCCACTGCAGCACTGTGATGTTGGATCGCTTTCACTTGTGCTGCAATGGAAGCTGCGACATTGCCTATCCCACACAGCATCATGGTTAGGTCCACAAGGTCTCTGGAAATCATGGGCTCCACGCTCTGTGCAAAGCCCTGTGCAATGTTGGAGCCGGACTCCTCCATGCTCCTTGACACTGTCAAGAGGCTCTCTGGCAGGCCTGCCAATGCACCAAGTATTTCTGTGTTCATGCCCATCACCCTTCTTCTGAAGGCTGCCCCATCGAGGTCGTCATCTGAGTCATGTGCGGAACTCGTGTGCCAACTCGCACTCCGGGAAGCTTGCACCTGAGCTACCCTTTCCCCCTGGCCTGGCTGCAACCCACTCGTGCCCAGTGACTCACCATGTGCAGATTCTGCCTCTATACTGCCCTGTAAAGTCTGCGCAGTGCCGTTTTCTGAGCTGGTGCCTGTAAGTGTCAGATGCAGTGATGGTGTGTCTTCTCCTTCACTCTCCTCCTCCATCACTTTGGGGACTGGCCAGAATTTTTACCTTCGCGTTGGGTTTGGTGTGTGCGGGTAGAGTAGCGGGTCGGGAACGCAATGTTCTGAGCAACGCGCTGCTCAGAGTGACTTTCACTTAATGACCCCAATTAAAAGAGTCATGCGTGTTTCCCGGCCCTATTAAATGTTGCAGGTCTGATGATATCATTGATGACTCGTTTCCAGTGCACATATTTAAAGCAGCCTTGCACTGAACTCACTTGAAGGTTGCCAGAGGAGGGTGGAAGGTGACAAAGAAAGGCCACGGTAGTATTATAACTTTGGAAGGATGGATAGCCAAAGGCAGAGGACTGCACCCCGGTCCTCTGATTCTTCGTTGCATACTCTTGTGCAGGCTGTCAGAGCACGCAGGGAGGTCCTCTTCCCTGCTGATAGGCAAAGGAGACCTCCACAACAAAGAAAGCCTGGCTGGATATAGCTGAGGAAGTCAACAACAGGGATGTGGTGAGGAGAACCTGGATACAATGTATGAAGCGCTTCAATGATCTCATGAGGTCAGGAAAGGTGAGTGCAATGCCACACTCATACTCATCCTGAAGTGTCTGTCAACGCATCACCATCACTCTACATTCCCGAGCCTACTCCTGCACATCATTCCTCACACCAACATACCTTGCATGTCCACCCATTCTTCTCTATGTACATACTCACATCCCCATCTGACTAGCCACCCCTCACACTCACCCTCATCCTAATACAATCATAGCAAGTAACACCACAGAAGGAGGCCATTTGGCATTGGCACCCCACTCCCTCATAGTCACCCTCTACAGATGTAACCCATCCATTCCTTACACTCAATCCATCACTCTCATTCAAACTTCTCTTCTTTCCCTCCTTGCAGGAGGAGAGCCTACAGCAACAGAGAGAGGGAGAGAATCGGAGGTGGCCCTCCAGTAATCGCATATCTTACAGCAGCAGAGGAGGCAGCTCTGGAAACTTTTGGAGCCCGAGAGACCCTGGCGGTGGGAGACAGAGAGAGCGGGACATCGCAGAAACCTGGTGACAGAATCACATCTCGTACAGCCACATGTCATACAACAGTCACCCATATGGTGACTGATGTCAGCACCTAGTGAAATGTCAACATATGCAATTTGGTAACGTTACCCATTCCTATTAAACACTTATAATTCATCTCTTTACTCTCCCACAGGTCCATCAACTGCACAACCCCACAGTCCAGCCGGAGGAGGAAGATGACTCCTCAGAGGAACTTCCAGCCTCTGAGGGTGCAACGTCAGCAGACCCAAGCACTCCCAACACCAGTGCAGATACGCACACCTCGGTGGGTCCTATGCGAGACAGTAGTGTTGTCACCTGGTGTCTCACAATTCACATGTGAGTAAGAGCAGGTGGAGTTGACAAGGACAGCAGTGGAGACTCCTCGCTGGAGGGCGCAGGACTCTCCAAGCTCTGCTGAGCTGCAGGCAGAAGCTGAGCCTCAGGGACCATCGAGAAAGAGGCTGATCTTGGAGGGGCAGCAACAATTGCATGAGGCTCTAGCATCTTTTGCAGCCGCGATGTCTGCACATGTGCAGAGAATGGAGGAGTCCATCTCCAACATGAGCACCACCGTGTCGCAGGCAATGGTGACAATGTGCTCCTCCATGGAAAGGATGGCCACCTGCATGGAGCAGCAAATGCACCACTCACATAAGCACATACTAGCTGTGGACAACAGATGGCAGACACTCATAGACCTCATCTCCAGGAGGGATGTAAACATTGACTTTGGCCTTCATCGCCCCACTGCTGTGCAGCAAAGTAATCGCCAGCTCCTTGCTAGCAGGGAGAAATGGGTTTTGCTTCCTGGGACACTGGCACCAGTACTGGGGCAGGAGGGAGCTGTTCCATTGGGACGGGCTTCACTTCGCCAGTGCTGGGACTAGAGTCCTGGCGGATCATAACTAGGGCTGTAGAGAGGGCTTTAAACAAACTAGTGGGGGGGAGGTTCCTAGAGAGCAAATAATAAAAATGACAACAGAGAAGGTCATAGACTTAGGTAGCAGTGGGGAAATTAAAAACCAGAGCATGTCAGGAAGGGGCAGAAGGTATGGAGTAAAAGGTAAAGTAATAAAAAGGGCAAAAGCAGGAACTAAGTGTCACAAAACATATTTGAAAGTTCTCTATCTGAATGCACGTAGCATTCGTAACAAAATAGACGAGTTAAGGGCACAAATAACTACATATGGGTATGATCTGGTGGCCATTACAGAAACATGGCTGCAGGGTGACAGTGCCTGGGAATTAAACATACCAGGTTATTTAACGATCAGGAAGGACAGGCAGGAAGGAAGGGGAGGTGGGGTGGCTATGTTAATAAAGGAAGGAATCACTGTAATACAGAGAAATGATATTGGGTCAAAAGATCAGGATAATGAAACAGTTTGGGTGGAGGTAAGGAATAATAAGGGGAAAAAAACACTAATGGGCGTAGTCTTTAGGCCTCCGAACAGTTGCAACTATGTTGGACGGAGTATCAATCAGGAAATAGTTGAGGCTTGTAATAAGGGAACATCTATAATTATGGGGGATTTTAACTATTATATTAATTGGACAAATCAAATTGGGCAGGGCTGCCTTGAGGATGAGTTCATTGAGTGTATTAGGGATGGGTTTCTTGAGCAGTATGTAACTGAACCGACCAGGGGGCAAGCAACCTTAGATCTGGTCCTGTGCAACGAGACAGGATTAATTAAAAATGTCCTAGTAAAGGATCCCCTTGGAATGAGTGACCATAACATGGTTGAATTCCATATTCAATTAGAGGGTGAGAAGGTTGGATCTCAAACAAGCGTGCTGATCTTGAATAAGAGCGGAATTGAGTAGAGTGGATTGGGAAAATAGATTAAAGGGTAAGACGATACATGATCAGTGGTGTACATTTAAGGAGTTACTTTACAACTTCCAAAAAAAATATATTCCACTGAGAAGAAAAGGGTGTAAAAGAAAAGACAGCCATCCGTGGCTAAGTAAAGAAATTAAGGATAGTATTCGACTAAAAACAAGGGCATATAAGGTAGCCAAATCTAGTGGGAGGATAGAGGATTGGGAAAACTTTAAAAGACAGCAAAAAATAACTAAAAGATTGATTAAGAAAGGGAAGATAGATTATGAAAGTAAATTAGCAAAAAATATAAAAACAGATAGTAAGAGTTTTTATAGTTACATAAAAAGAAAAAGGGTGGCTAAAGTAAATGTTGGTCCCTTAGAGGATGAGACCGGGAAATTAATGGTGGGAAATATGGAGATGGCAAAAACACTGAATGAATATTTTGTATCAGTCTTTACAGTAGAAGACACTAAGAATATCCCAACACTGGACAAACAGGGGGCTATAGCGGGGGAGGAGCTAAACACGATCAAAATCACTAAGGAAGTGGCACTCGGTAAAATAATGGGACTCAAGGCGGATAAATCACCTGGACCTGATGGCTTACATCCTAGGGTCTTGAGGGAAGTGGTGGTAGGGATTGTGGATGCATTGGTAATAATTTTCCAAAACTCCCTGGACTCAGCAAAGGTCCCAGCAGACTGGAAAACTGCTAATGTAACACCCTTATTTAAAAAGGGCAGTAGACAGAAGGCCGGAAACTATAGACCGGTTAGCCTAACATCTGTGGTAGGTAAAATTTTGGAGTCCATTATTAAGGAGACAGTAACAGGACATTTGGATAATCATCATTTAATAGGACAAACTCAGCATGGTTTTATGAAGGGGAAGTCATGTTTGACAAATTTGCTGGAGTTCTTTGAGGAAGTAACATATAGGGTGGATAAAGGGGAACCAGTGGACGTAGTGTATTTAGACTTCCAAAAGGCATTTGACAAGGTGCCACACAAAAGATTATTGCTTAAGATAAAAAATCACGGGATTGGGGGTAATATTCTGGCATGGATAGAGGATTGGCTATCTAACAGAAGGCAGAGAGTTGGGATAAATGGTTCATTCTCAGAATGGCAATCAGTAACTAGTGGTGTTCCGCAGGGGTCGGTGCTGGGTCCCCAACTCTTTACAATCTATATTAACGATTTGGAGGAGGGGACCGAGTGTAACATATCAAAGTTTGCAGATGATACTAAGATGGGAGGGAAAGTAGTGAGTGAGGAGGACATAAAAAACCTGCAAGGGGACATAGACAGGCTAAGTAAGTGGGCAGAGATTTGGCAGATGGAATACAATACTGGAAAGTGTGAGGTTATGCACTTTGGCAGGAAAAATCGTAGAGCAAGCTATTATCTTAATGGCAAGAAACTTGAAAGTACTGAAGTACAAAGGGATCTGGGGGTCCTGGTGCACGAAACTCAAAAGGTTAGTATGCAGGTGCAGCAAGTGATTAAGAAGGCCAATGGAATGTTGGCTTTCATTGCTAGGGGGATAGAATATAAAAATAGGGATGTATTGCTTCAGTTGTACAAGGTATTGGTGAGACCGCACCTGGAATACTGCATACAGTTTTGGTGTCCATACTTAAGAAAAGACATACTTGCTCTCGAGTCAGTACAAAGAAGGTTCACTCGGTTAATCCCGGGGATGAGGGGATGGACATATGAGGAGAGGTTGAGTAGATTGGGACTCTACTCATTGGAGTTCAGAAGAATGAGAGGCGATCTTATTGAAACATATAAGATTGTGAAGGGGTTGGATCGGGTGGATGCGGGGAGGATGTTCCCGATGATGGGTGAAACTAGAACTAGGGGGCATAGTCTTAGAATAAGGGGCTGCTCTTTCAAAACTGTGATGAGGAGGAACTACTTCACTCAGAGGGTGGTAGGTCCATGGAATATGCTGCCCCAAAAAGCTGTAGAAGCTACATCATTACATAAATTTAAAACAGAAATAGACAGTTTCCTAGAAGTAAAGGGAATTAAGGGTTACGGGGAGCGGGCAGGAATTTGGACATGAGTCTAGGTTCGGATCGGACATGGCCCTGTGGGTAGCGGAGCGGGCCCAGGGGCCGTGTAGCCTGATCCTGCTCCTATTTCGTGTGTCTAATTCTGTTAGATTCGGGAGATGGTTCTGTGATAGTGGATTGGCGGTTAGGATCAGATCAGCCATGATCTTATTGAATGGCGGAGCAGGCTCGAGGGGCCGATTGGCCTACTCCTGCTCCTATTTCTTATGTTCTTATGTTCTAAGTGCGGGTGCACCATGAGAGGGAAGATGGTGAGAGGGGACGTGGAAGTGGGGGCTCTTCTCAAAACACTCCCACTTCTCCCCTATTGCCTTCCCCTCAGTCAGAGGCCCACATGCTTCCTCGGATCTCAATGGCCGAGTCTGCCCCTGCACAGTTGCAGGAGAAGACTTTGGCGGGGCCATCACCGGCTCCAAAACCCAGAGGACGTCCGCTAAGAGTATTTACGCAGTCACAGCAGGGAAGTGAGCAGGCTCGCTCTACCTCCGCTGAAGCCACAGGGGTTGCACCTCACAGAAACACTCGCAAAAGAAAATTGACACAAAAGTAGATGCACAAGGGTAGGCACATGGGTGTATCAAAAAATGTTAGTGCTAAGTTTCAGTTCACAGAATCGCAGAAACCTCACAGTGCAGATAGAGGCCATTTCGGCCCATCGAGCCTGCACCGACACATATACCACCCGATCCCCGTAACCCCACGTATTTAATCCCCCCTAACACTAAGGGTCAATTTTTATCATAGCCAATCAACCTAACCCGCACATCTTTGGACTGTGGGAGGAAACCGGAGCACCCGGAGAAAACCCACGCAAACACGGGGAGAATGTGCAAACTCCACACAGACAGTCACTGAGGCCGGATTTGAACCCGGGTCCCTGGCGCTGTGAGGCAACAGCGCTAACCACTATGTTTTGATTGCACATATAAATGTTTTTCTTTGCACTACTTTCGGGTCTTGTCCATTTTTGCCTCAAACCTTGGAAGTGGCTTTGTCACCTAGAGTGAATGGTGACACATTATTTAACCTCGAGCATTGGGACTTTGGGTGAGAGGAATAGCTTGGTCATTGCAGGAATGCTTTATGGTGTTGTTGGGGGGGGCGCGAGGGGGAGGGAACGGTAGAGCACATGGTTGCATTGGAGCAAGTTAAGTAAATCTGGCCATGATGAGGCCATTCCAGGCCTCCTGGGCAGCAATGTGTGCCTCTGCTGGTGCCATCTCCACCTCAGGTTCCTCCTCCTCCTCCTCTGAAGAGGCTGTGCGCTGTGCACCATGCTCCTCCTGCAGCTCCAAACCTCGCTGCTACGCTATGTTGTGCAGTGCGCAGCAGATGACGATGATTCTGGAGACCCTGGCTGGTGTGTACTGAAGAGCTCCTCCAGAACTGTCAAGGCATCTGAACCGCATCTTCAGCATGCCTATTGCTTGTTCTATGGTGGTGATGTGGCTCTCATTATAAGGCTCCTCGGCCTCAGTACTTGGCCTCCTCAGGGGTGTCATGAGCCACGTCTTCAGTGGCTAACCCTCCAAGCAGCCAGCCAGTAAGTCTGTTTGGAGGTGTGAAGAGCTGAAGAAGGGTGGACTGGCACACCACAAAAGAGCCATGACAGCTACCAGGGAATCTGGAGCACACATGCATAATTATCTTTTCATGGTTGCAGACGATCTGCATATTGAGGGAGTGGAAGCCCTTGCGGTTCACAAACACTCCTGGGTGATGATGGGGTGCCTTCATGGCCACATGTGTGTAGTCGATGCCGCCCTGCACCTGTGGGAAGTCAGCCGGAACCGCAAAGCTGAGCGCCTGCTCAGTAACACTGGCCTCATCAGTGGCACAGTTGATATAATTGGCTGACTTGTGAAAAATCGGTCACTTGGGTGATGTATCTGTGGGCGGCAGAATGCGAGATCCCGCAAATGCCTGCTGCAGATCCCTGGAAGGAGCCGGAGGTGAAGAAGTTGATGGTGGTGGTGACTTTGATGGCCACTGGTAAGGAGTGTCCACCAGGACATCTGGGCAGCAGGTCTTGTTCCAGTAAGCTACAAATGTCTGTGATGACCTGGCATAATAGCCTGAGCCTCCTGAAGCACTGCTGCGCCGTCATATTGAGGAAGCTCATCCTCTGCCTGTATACCCTGTGTTGAGAGTATCGCCTCCAGCGCGGTGCAGCTCTGTGCTGACCCCTTCTCTCCTGTGGAGCATCAGATCATTGAGGAGGAGGCTGCTAGTGTGGCTGCTACTGCTGCTGGTGTGGCTGGTGGTGCTCATCTTGGTCTGATTCTGAGTATAAGCGGCACCCATGCTGATGTCATAGAGGTCGGTGTCGGTGCAGGCTCGATGGGCTGAAATGGCCTCTATCTGCATTGTGGGGTTTCTGTGATTCTGTGATAGCAGGTCAAGCAGCGATCAGAGGGCCAATCCCTCAATGCTCGAGTACTGACTAGCAATGTGCTGAGAGTGGCTTCCAAGGTTGCAGAAATGACCTGCAAACTCCAGAAATCTAAATCTGTGCACAAAATAAAATCAGCAACAGCCTTTCCCTTAGGCAACTAATGAGGTGTAAGGTGTGTGTATTTATCTGGTATTCGCAGCTGTAAATTAATGCCCTCGCACAATGCCAACTGAGCTTCCACCGTCCCTTCACAGGCGAGGTTCCCGAACTGCGAGCTTCCCGTGTTCATGCCATTAAATTCAGAAGCTGCAGTTAAAAACCCTCTTAAGAGTCTGATAACAAGCATTTCATGAGTTGAATTAGTCGCCGTGGCGCACTGGGAAATGTGCCTGAGTTAAAGGCACGAGCAGGCAGGATGACGGCGGGTTCCCAACGCGCTGCCTATTTCTGCAATTTTTACAGCTGACCCGCCTCCAAACCTGCATGTATGGCAACGGGAAAATTCCAGCCTTTATCTCTCTATCAATTTCTTGGTCCTCTTTTGGTGAATTCTAAAATCTTCCCAATCCTCAGGCTTTCTGTTCTTTTTGGGACATTATAAGCCTCTTCCTTTGATCTAATACCATCTTTAACTTCTCTTGTTAGCCACGGTTAGACCTTTCTTACTGTGGGGTTTTTATTCCTTAAGGGAATGTATATTCGTTGTGAATTATGAATTATTTCTTTAAATGTTTGCCGTTGCTTATCTACCATCATATCTTTTAATCTAGTTTCCCAACCTACCTTAGCCAACTCACCTACGTAGTTTGCTTTGTTCAGATTTAATACCCGAGTTTCGGACTTAAATAATATACTCTCAAACTCAACATAAAATTCTATCATCTTATGATCACTGCTCCCCAGAGGCTCCTTTACTACAAGGTTATTAATTAACCCTGTCTCATTGCACAAAAGTAGATTTCATGATGGTGAGGTTATGCAGCATACAGCAGACCACCGCGAATCTTGACACCCACTGGGCCGAGTACTGCAGAGCTCCTCCAGAGCGGTCCTGGCAGTAGAAGTGTTGTATCAGCATGCCAAAAGTTTGCTCAATCACATTTTGTGGTTTTTTAAATTCGTTCCTGGGATGTGGGCGTCACTGGCAAGGTCAGCATTTATTGCCCATCCCTAATTGCCCTTGAGAAGGTGGCGGTGAGCCACCTTCTTGAACTGCTGCAATCCATGTGGTGAAGGTACTCCCATAGTGCTGTTAGGGAGGGAGTTTCAGGATTTTGACCCAGTGACCATGAAGGAACAGCGATATATTTCCAAGTCAGGATAGTGCGCGACTTGGAGGGGAACTTGGAGGTGATGGTGTTCTCATGCACCTGCTGCCCTTGTCCTTCTAGGTGGCAGAGGTTGCGGGTTTGGGAGGTGCTGTCGAAGAAGCCTTGGCGAGTTGCTGCAGTTCATCTTGTAGATGGTACACACTGTAGCCATGGTGCACCAGTGGTGGAGGGAGTGACTGTTGATGGTGGTGGATGGGATGCCAATCAAGCGGGCTGCTTTGTCCTGGATGGTGTCGAGCTTCTTGAGTGTTGTTGGAGCTGCACTCATCCAGGTAAGTGGAGAGTATTCCATCACGCTCCTTACTTGTGCCTTGTAGAAGGCTTTGGGGAGTCAGGTGGTGAGATACTCACCACAGAATACCTAGCCTCTGACCTGTTCTTGTAGCCACAGTATTCATGTGGTTGATCCAATTAAGCTTCTGGTCAATGGTGACCCCCAGGATGTTAACGGTGGGGGATTCGGTGATGGTAATGCCATTGAATGTCAAGGGGCGGTGGTTAGACTCTCGCTTGTTGGAGATAGTCATTGCCTGGCACTTGTGTGGTGTGAATGTTACTTGCCACTTATCAGCCCAAGCCTGAATGTCATCCAGGTCTTGCTGCATGTGGGCATGGACTGCTTCATTATCTGAGGAGTTGCAAGTGGAACTGGACACTGTGGAATTATTGGTGAACACCCCCACTCTGACCTTATGATGGAGGGAAGGTCATTGAAGAAGCAACTGAAGATGGTTGGGCCTAAGACACTGCCCTAAGGAACTCCTGCAGTGATGTCCTGGGGCTGAGATGATTGGCCTCCAACTACCAAAACCATCTTCCGTTGTGCTAGTCTTTCCCCTGATTCCTATTGACTTCAATTTTACTAGGGCTCTTTGATGCCACACTTGGTCAAATGCTGCCTTGATGTCAAGGGCAGTCACTCTCACCTCACCTCTGGAATTCAGCTCCTTTGTCCATGTTTGGACCAAGGCTGTAATGATGTCTGGAGCCGAGAGGTCCTGTTGCAACCCAAACTGAGCATCGGTGAGCAGGTTATTGGTGAGTAAGTGCCGCTTGATAGCACTGTCAACGACACCTTCCATCATTTGCGTGGCAGCATGTCTCTCATTGTATGTAGACTGTGCACGTGTGCGTGGGTTGCTCATTGGAGTCATGAGCCATATCATCAGCAGATAGCCCTTGTCACCCAGTAGCCACCCTTTGGTTTGCAGTGGCGGCTCAAATGCAGATGGCACAGCGGACTGCCACAGAATCGAAGGGATCATGGCTGCAGCCAGGATGCTGGGACATTGACCAGCATGATTTGCTGCCTTTGGCTGCACACGAGCTGGACGTCGAGGGAGTGGAATCCCTTTCGGTTCTAGTACATGGCAGAGTTGAAATGTGGTGCTCGCAAAGCGATGTGCATACAGTCAACGGCACCCTGCACCATGGGGAAGCTGTAATCCTAGCAAAGCCAAGTGCTCTATCTGTCTGCTGGTCCCTGGCAAGAGAGAATGAAATGTATTTATCTCTCTTTGAATAAAAAGGCTAAGTGACCTCCTTTACGCAACCGTGGTTGGCAAACTGCGAGATGTTGTAAATATCTCCAGCTCCAGCCTGGTAGGAGGCAGACGCATAAAGGTTCATGGGCACGGTCACCTCGACAGCCACTGGCAATATGATCCTTGCTCTGTTCTGAGGTTGGAGTTGTGGCAGCAGCACGTTGCAGATTTCAGTGAGGACGTCCCTATTGAAGCAGAGACGCCACACACATTATTCCTCGCTGAGGTTCAGGTAGAAGAATTGGTTCCTGAACACCCTTGGCAGATATGGCCTCCTGCCGAGAGCCCTTTTCCCCCTCTTCCTCATCCCTCTTCTAGCCTCCTGCTGTGTCATCTATACGCATTCTCTCAGTCATGCTGTGTTCCAAAGGGAATGCCTACTACTGCACCCATACCTATGTGCAACTGGTTTTGCAGAAGCCTTGAAGTCAGCAAAAAGTCCTTCAGCACCTGCCACACCACTCCCTGTAGACCTCTCCAACTTGAAACAACTGTGGAAAGCACCAAACGCTTAATTTGTATCAACACCCAGAAGAAATCCACCAGCAACTAATCTGTAAGTAGTTGATGATCCCTTTGAATAGCGCTGGTGAGGGGGGGGGGTCATTAACGCGTGTTCAGTAGTGCGAGGCTAAGGGAGGGCGTCGGCTGGAGCGTTGAGCTCCAAAATGGCAGCGCTGGTATCAAATCAGCATGTTGCATCATGATCTGCTTGCTCTATATAATTCCAGCGGACGTTAGCTGCATGCACGCTGACGCCTTCACCAATATGGCGCTGGTGCGATTTGCAGCAGAAGTGTGCGCGCGCATCGGACACCATGATCGTCCCCAAACGACACCATAGATAATTTTAGATCGATTAGGACAGCTGTCCTAGTCAACATTCCTCCCTCGACCAATGTCACCATTAAGTGGTCATTCATCTCATTTGCTTTGTGAGGGTTACTGTCTACAAATTAGCTGCTGAGTTTGTCTACATAACAACAGTGATTGCACTTCAAACAAGTAATCCATTGGTTGTGAAGTACTTTGGCACATACTGAGGATGTGATAAGATGCTGTATGAATGTATAAATATGTTATTTTTTTCTAAATTATTAATAAATCGATCAGTCCTTAAACACTTTGGGGGAAAAATTTGGTTGGTTTGCATCTCCCGTAAGAGGGCGCTAATGGGCGCAAAGCAACTAGTGCCTGGGCATGGCAATGTTTGCACCGCTCGCAAAATTGACTAAAGTTTTTGCGGCGGCGCAAAGGTTTACCGCCCCGATCTCCTGCGCCCGCAGATCATGACATCAGTCGAGTGTGCAACGCCCTGGGGGCGCCCCGGACCGGATATTGAGTGGCGCCCCCCTCCTTTCCGCCTGCCGCAAGCAACGACAGGGAGACTGGAACGTTTTCCAGTCGGTGAGGGGCTGGGGGAGCACTATTTAAAGGCGCCCTCTTCCTGCCTTTTTTTGTCAGAGACATTTTTGCACCACTCATTCTGACAGAGAGAGAGATTCTGAGAGAGAGATAGAGAGACTTCTGCATAGAGTCAACGCTGTGTGAAGTAGTTTTGGCTACTGAGCAGCACTTTGCAGGTACTTTTGGATTTGACCTTCATTACTTCGATTGTCAAGAGACTATGGGGGCTGCACTGATTCGGGGCATCGTCCTGCGCCTGCAGATTCGGAGGCAACAGAGACGCAGAGAGAGAGTGGCAATCATGGCCAGATGGAGGAGGGCCAACAGGCCTCTGCACAGGAGACCTTACCCTCCCAGGGTATTCTGGGAACAATTCTCCTACATTCATTTGTCTGAGGAGCAGTGTTTGCGCAGGCTTCAGCAAGGATGTGGTCACTGAGCTCTGCCACCTGCTGCAGCCAGATCTGCAGCCTCAACTGAGGACCAGGACCTCTCTGTCGGTGGCAGTGAAGGTGACAGTAGCTCTGAATTTTTATGCCACCGGCTCCTTTCAAGCAGCTACTGGGGACATTGCCAATATCTCCCAGTTTGCGGTCCATTGCTATATCCGTTAGGTCACAAATGCCCTCTATAAAAGGAGACACCAGTACGTCTCTTTCCCGATGACCCGGGCCAAACAGCATGAACGAGCATTGGGTTTTGCGATGATAGCAGGCTTCCCCATGGTGCTAGGCGCCATTGACTGCATGCATGTGGCATTGTGGGCACCGCATGAGAATGCAGAGGTTTTCCAAAACAGCAAGGGGTTCCACTCCTTAAATGTCCAGTTGATCTGAGACCACATACAGCTGATATTCACTGTCAATGCCCGCTATCCTGGCAGCAGCCACAGATGCTTTCATCCTGCGCCAGACTGGTGTGCCAGACCTTTTCCAGGCACCGCATCAGCCAAGTGGTTGGCTCCTCGGGGACAAGGGTTATCCACTCTGCACCTGGCTGATGACACTGCTCCATAACCCCAACACCCCTGCTGAGCTGCGGTACAATGAGAACCATCTCGCCACCAGGAACATCATTGAGCAGACGATCGGCGTGCTCAAGCAATGGTTCCGCTGTCTGGACCACTCAGGAGGAGCCCTGCAGTACTCACCTGAGCGAGTCTCCCTCTTCATAGTTGTGTGCTGCATTCTTCATAACCTGGCAATCCTCAGGACCCAGCCAATGCCACCAGGCCTTGGTGCACCACTGGAGGAGGAGGAAGAGGAGGAGGGAGAGGAGGAGGAGCAGGAGGAGGAAGAGGAGGAGGATGATCAGCAGCAGCACCAAGGCGGGAGGGAGGCCCACAATGTTGAAACTGCAAGGGCCGTCCATCAAAGACTGATAACAAGCCGCTTCTAGGCCCCTACTCAGGAAATGGCTTCTGGCATGGAGAACAACATGAATGAAAGCAACCCGCAACCCCAGAGCCGGCCAAGGCAGCAATGATTCCAAAGGCCAAACCTGTACATTTTGAATACAAAATCTTTTTTATTTTACAAACTCTGTGTGTGCCATTTCTTCATGACAAACTAATAGAAACAAACACAAAAAAATCATTAATTAACATAACTGGTTCTCACAACCTGGAGACAATGTCCAAAACACTAAACAAAAGTTTGAACACGAACCTCGGCCTTTAATAAAAAAATTCCCAACATTTTGTCACACCTCCTACTTTTTGCCCTTCGAGGGTGATCTCCTTCCCTTGCGCACTTCCCTCCTTCCCACCCTACTGCTCCTCCGTAATGGGGCCCCAGTGGCTGCAGAAAGGCTGATGGAAGGCTGCTCAATGTCAGAACCTGAGACTACAGATGCCCTTGAAGGACGGCCTCGACCAGCTCTGGGCCTGGAGGGCCCGGCTGCAGACTGCACCGACTCTGCA
This sequence comes from Somniosus microcephalus, assembly GCF_052327205.1. Classification (NCBI taxonomy): domain Eukaryota; kingdom Metazoa; phylum Chordata; class Chondrichthyes; order Squaliformes; family Somniosidae; genus Somniosus; species Somniosus microcephalus. The sequence goes on along the minus strand of NC_140993.1, from coordinate 206,082,557 downwards.
TGGGCGGCTGCAGTCTGGGCTACAGGCAAGTGCAATGGGGAAGTGACAGTGGTAGGAGCAGGAATGCTGTCATCTTGAGAGAGGACAGCACCTCCCTGCTCAACCGACACACTGGCATTCCCACTGGGCAGCACCTCAGTATCCGGAACAATCTGCTGGAGCACAGATTGCTGACTTGCTGCGGCGCTGTGAGAGTCCTGGGGAAATGTGTCCGAACCAGCGACAATGGCAGCAGTCAGTGCTTGCGTGGCCTCAATCTGAGACTCCATGAGACCAGTCTGAGATTGGATCATGGAAGCCAGTGACTGAATTGCAGCACTAAGCATTTGCGTGGCATCCGCCTGTGCTACAGCATAGTGCTCCACACTCCTTGCCAGTGCCTCAATGCTTTCAGGCACCCTTCCCACTGCACCCATGAGTTGAGTGTGCATGTCCACCACCTGGGTGTTCATTTCAGCGATGAGCCGCTCCTCCTCTGCGTCCAGTGCAGCAGGACTCGCTGGCATACTCTCCCTCCGGGGAGAAGGCCGCCGAGCTTCCCTAGCCACATCACGTTGCTGCAGCCTGCTGGGTCTCGGAGTTTCACCCTCATCAGACCCTTCCCCCCTGCTCCCCTCCAGGGAAGACGTGGTCCCAGTGTGGGCATGGGCTTCCTCGGGAGAGGGTGGCGCTGATGCTCCAGCTTCCTCTTCCTCCTCAACCGCGGCTTTGCTCCCACTGGCAGCTTGAGGACCCGTCTCCTCAGCTGGTGAATCACCATCTGAAAGCAGGGAGGTACAAGAGTGGCTTTAGCGTGAGGACAGGGGGGCAGTAAGGGAGGAAGGAGTGGAGCGATTTAGTAAGTTGGACTGAAAGTGTCAAAGGCTGGTGTTGTGAGGGACAAGTGGGAGAGAAAGCTGATGACCTTACCATTGCTGTCCCGAATGGGGTCGACCTCTCCAGGGTCGATGGGACCGATCACCTGGCTTGCCACAATCCTGTGGACGTGCGCTTCAAGATCGCTGAGGGGTTGCAGCTGAGGCCGCCCTCCACCCATCCGTTGCTGCTGTCTCCTGTTATGAGATAGCTTGGCCTGCAAGGAAAAGGACGGCATCTGAGTAAATATACAGCCATGGTCTTGCCTGATGTGCCTCCCATAGTTGAATAGTCCTTACAATATACAGCCATGGCCTTGCCTGATGTGCCTCCCACAGTTGAATTGCCCCTACTGTATGCAAGGTGTGGAATGTGCGTGTGTGTTTTATGAGAGGGCCATAGGAGTTGGATGAGTGTTGGGCATTGGGGTTTTAAGACCCTCTGGCTATAGAGTGAGGTTGAAATGGAGGGATGGAGAGGTATTGAAAAAAAGCCACTCACCCTGACAACCCGAGTGAGGTCGTTGAACTATTTGCGACATTGCGTATGTGTCCTAGGCACCATACTCCTGGAGGAGACGTGCTGAGCCACCTCCCTCCACACTCTTCTGTAGTTGCGCGGCAAAGGCCCCCTGCCACTCGCAGGGTAGAGTATAGATCTTCTGCGCTCCACCGCACCAACCAGAGCCTCCAAGGCCCGCTCACTGAAGCGCTGAACTCGTTCTCTCACCCTCTCCATAGTCCTTGGCTGGAAAATGTAGGCACAGGTCTCTCCAGGCCGAGATTCAAGGCTCCAATGAGCAGGGTATGGCTGGAGAGTAAGATCGACCCTTCACTTTAAGAACTGGCCGGCGCCACTGTGTCTGTGTTCCATTGCTAACTGACATCACCTGCGCTGCGCCCGCGCTCTGAGTTAGCGCCTCGCTCCTCGGCCTTTGTGCCTTAAGACAGGTGTGCAGCGCCTGATTTAGCGCTCCAATCACCTCCAGGGGCGATAAAAGCCAAGTTTGCAGTCGAAGGCGATAATTAGCTAAACTTTGCGCCTGGCCGATAATTGCGCCCTAAATGGGGCGATAACGAATTTCTACCCCTTTCATTCTTTATAAGTGCAGGCGATGCAAAAGGCAATTTCCAACATTTAAACAATAGCAAAATACTGCGGCCTAGAAATTCAGTATAGCCACGTTTGGGGCGCTACAGCCGGGCGGCCGCTAAAGTTTGCGCCCGGCGCAACTTCGCGCCACCTTCGCCGATATTCAGTGGCATCGCCCCAAGAGGTTGCTGCTGCGCTAAAGCAGGCGATGCACGACTATCATTAGGCGCTAAGCCGGCGATCCGGGGCGCTAACACCGAGGACGGGCGCAGCGCAGGTGCGGGGAGTTGCTCAATGAAGGCAGACACGCTGGCGCCGGTCAGCTCTTAAAGGGGAAGGGTCGACTTGTTTGGCTGCCATGCCCTGCACACTGCAGCCCTGAAGCAAAGCCTGACCATTGCTGGTTCATCAGTTCTACGCCCTCAACCATGGGGAAGCCCGCTATTCTTCCAAAGCCGATTGCACGCTCTTGCTGCTTGTCCAGGGTCATGGGGAAGGAGATGTACTGACGTCTCCTTCTGAAAAGGGCATTGTTCACCTGGCGGATGCAGCAATGTACCGCGAACTGGGAGATGTTGGCAATGTCCCCAGTAGCGGATTGGAAGGAGCCAGTGGCATCAAAGTTGAGAGCCACCGTCACCTTCACTGCCACTGACAGAGACGTCCTGCTCCTCAGCTGTGGCTGCAGATCTCTGCGAAGCAGGTGGCAGATCTCAGTGACCACCTCCCTTCTGAATCGCATCCTCCGAACACACTTCTCCTCAGACATGTTCAGATATGAGAACTGCTGGCGGTATACCCTGGGTGGGTAAGGCCTCCTGTGCCGACGCCTGTTGGCCAATCTCCGTCTGGCCATGACTGGCACTCTCTCACGGCGTCTCTGATCCCTTTGAATGCAATGCAGAAAGCCAACGTTTCCACCCATTGCAGCCCCCATTATATGTGGCGACTCAAGGCTATGGCACTGAAAGTGAAATCCAAGTGCAAAGCTCTGGCCTGAAGCCACAAGTACCTGTGCAAGCGCTGAGTCAAAGCAGAAAGCTCTCTGCCTTTGTCTCTCTCCAAATATCCGTCTCTCACACAGAGGGATTGGCACAAAATGGCTGCCACTTATACTGCAGGAGGAGTCCCCTTTAAATAGTGCCCCCCCGCGCCCCGCAGTGACTGGGAACCGTTCCCCTCTACCAGTCGCTGGGGGCGCCAGGCGCAAAGAAGGGCAGCGCCACTGAATTTCCGGTTCGGGGCGCACAAAGAGCGTTGCACGATGAAATGACGTCAGGATCTGCGCGCGCAGCTGAGCGCGCGCAAAGGCTTTGCGCCGCCGCTAAATCTTTACTGAAGTTGGGGAGAGGCGCAGATCGCGCTGCGCCCGGCCGCTAGCCGCCTAGCGCCCCACATCGCCTCCTCCTAAGGCGCTAGCGGCTGGCGCAAACAACTGAATTTCTAGGCCTGCGTTTCTGGAAGTCTGAAATAAAAGCAGACAATGCTGAAACACTCAGCAGGTCAGCAGTTCAGATGAAAGGTCATCCATCTAAAACTTTGTTTCTCTCTCCGGAGTTCTGATGAAAGGTCATCAACCTTAAAGGTTAGCTCTGTCTCTCTCTCCACAGATGCTGCCTGACCTGCTGAGTGTTTCCAGTACTTTTTGTTTTCATTCCAACATTTAAATCTGTAACTAAACTGCATCCGTGCTTTAAACGTTTCTGTTTTTCTGTACATATAAATTTCCACATTGTTTAATCATGCAGCTGATAAATTCTTAGACCTGAGCATGCCATTTACAAACTTTGGGTGATTCTACTGCAATAAAAAATCTATGGTTATGATAGTAGTTACAGAAATCATTGCATTACACACTTGTTTATAAAAGAACTGATTCCAAGAGATGCATTGGAGGACTGTAACATAATCGCAGGGTTCATCTGAGGTTTAAAAATCAGTCACAGTGCAGTGACAGTGCTTCTGCACTGGATCTTTATTGGTACTACAGCTCTGGACCCTCTACCAGCGCTGGTGGACAATGGTATCCCTCAAAGTCTACATTTCTCGAGTCAAAAAGCTCCAGTTCCCTGAGCCTATCCTGAAAACTACGAGCCCTGAGACTAGGAATCATTCTGAACATAAGAACATAAGCAGTAGGAGCAGGAGTAGGCCATACGGCCCCCCGGGCCTGCTCCGCCACTCAATAGGATCATGGCTGATCCGAACCGAGACTCACGTCCACTTCCCTGCCCACTCCCCATAACCCCTTATTCCCTTGTCAGCTAGGAAACTATCTCCGTTTTAAATTTATTTAATGTCGCAGCTTCCACAGCTCTCTGAGGTAGCAAATTCCATAGATTTACTACCCTCTGAGTGAAGAAGTTTCCCATCTCAGTTTTGAAAGGGCAGCCCATTTATTCTAAGATTATGCCCCCTAGTTCTAGTCTCACCCATCAGTGGAAACATCCTCACCGCATCCACCCGATCAAGCCCCCTCACAATCTTATATGTTTCGATAAGATCGCCTCTCATTCTTCTGAATTCCAATGAGTAGAGGCCCAACCTACTCAACCTTTCCTCATAAGTCAACCCCCTCATCTCCGGAATCAACCGAGTGAACCTTCTCTGAACTGCCTCGAGAGCAAGTATATCTTTTCTTAAATATGGAAACCAAAACTGTACGCAGTATTCCAGGTGTGGCCTCACCAGTACCCTGTATAACTGAAGCAAGACTTCCCTGCTTTTATACTCCATCCCCCTTGCAATAAAAACCAAGATTCCATTGGGCTTCCTGATCACCTGCTGTACCTGCATACTAACCTTCTGTGTTTCATACACCAGGACCCCCAGATCCCTTTGTACTGTAGCACTTTGCAGTTTCTCTCCATTTAGATAAAAACTTGCTCTTTGATTTTTTCTGCCAAAGTGCATAACCTCACACTTTACAACATTATATTCCATCTGCCAAATTTCTGCCCACTCACTTAGCCTGTCTATGTCCTTTTGCAGGTTTTTAATGTCCTCCTCACTCACTGCTTTCCCTCCCATCTTTGTATCGTCGGCAAACTTGGATACGTTGCACTTGGTCCCTTCCTCCAAATCGTTAATATTGATTGTAAAGAGTTGGGGTCCCAGCACTGACCCCTGCGGAACACCACTAGTCACTGATTGCCAACCCGAGAATGAACCATTTATCCCAACTCTCTGTTTTCTGTTAGATAGCCAATCTTCCACCCATGCCAGTATATTACCCCCAATCCTGTGATTTTTTATCTTGTGCAGTAATCTTTTGTGTGGCACCTTGTCAAATGTCTTTTGGAAGTCCAAACACACCACATCCACTGGTTCCCCTTTATCCACCCTGTTTGTTAATCTTCTCTGTATCGTTCCAATTTTAGTATATGTGCTGCCTACGTCCTCAAAGAATTCGAGCAAATTTGTCAAACATGACTTCCCCTTCATAAAACCATGCTGACTCTGTCCGATTAAATTATGCTTATCCAAATGTCCTGTTACTGCTTCCTTAATAATGGTGTAGTGTATGTAACCGTTCCACCTTTAAGAGAACTATTTTAAGGGTTGCACTACTTTATCTTGGCTGCTGTATACTGTAATACCAGTGGTGACCACACCGGTATATAATCACACAGAATCACAGAAACCCCACAATGCAGATAGAGGCCATTTCAGCCCATCGAGCCTGCACCGACACATATCCCACCCGATCCCCGTAACCCCTACACCAACACATATCCCACCCTATCCCCGTAACCCCACGTATTTAATCCCCCTAACACTAAGGGTCAATTTATCATAGCCAATCAACCTAACCCGCACATCTTTGGACTGTGGGAGGAAACCGGAGCACCCGGAGGAAACCCACGCAAACACAGGGAGAATGTGCAAACTCCACACAGACAGTCACCCGAGGCCGGATTCGAACCCGGGTCCCTGGCGCTGTGAGGCAACAGTGCTAACCACTATGCCACCGTGCTGTGTGATGATTTATTGGGCAGTTCCGCCCTGACCTTCGACTAGTAAAGACCTGTTAAAAGTTACTCTTGTGGTCTGTGTAGTACAGGTAGACTACCCTTTATCCGGACTTCCGAAAACCGAAACCCTCTAAAAACCGAAGGTTTTTTCGTTCAGCATAAGTCGTGCGTACGACTTACGCTGAACGAAAAAACCTTCGGTTTTTAGAGGGTTCCGGTTGCGGAAGTTCGGATAAAGGGTAGGTCGTGCGCACGACCCCCCCGCCAGCCCCGACAACCGCCGACCCCGACAACCGCCGACCCCGCCAGCCCCGACAACCGCCGAACCCCCCGCGGACCCCGCCGGCCCCGAACCCGCCGACCCCCCCCGCCGGCCCCGACAACCGCCGACCCCCCCGCGGACCCCGCCGGCCCCGAACCCGCCGACCCCCCCGCCAGCCCCGACAACCGCCGACCCCCCCCCGCGGACCCCGCCAGCCCCGACAACCGCTGACCCCCCCGTGGACCCCGCCAGCCCCGACAACCGCGACAACCGCCGACCGACCCCGCCAGCCCCGACAACCGCCGACCCCCCCGAGGACCCCGCCGGCCCCGACAACCGCCGACCCCGCCAGCCGCCGACCTCCCCGCGGACCCCGCCGACCCCGACACCCGCCAGCCCCGACAACCGCCGACCCCCCCGCGGACCCCGCCGGCCCCGACAACCGCCGACCCCGACTGACTTACGCTGAGCATCAGCGTAAGTCGTGCGCACGACCCCCCCGCGGACCCCCACCGACCCACCTTCCGAAATCCGAAATTCTCCTTTATCCGAAACTCGGCTGGTCCCGAGGTTTTCGGATAAAGGATAGTCTACCTGTAATTCTCATTATAACACACAGACTTAACAGTGGCGACGAGTACAATCTTACCCTGCAGCAGAGATACATCCAAGGCAGTTTAACGGGCGTCGAGAAGAGGCATCCGCCCTCATCATTCTGCTGAGAGAAGACTCGGGTCTGCAGAGCAAAGGAAGAATTCTGACACGAAGCCTTCCATCAGCAACAGGCAGTGATCACCCCTTCTATCACGGTGGTGGGTAAGCCGATCAGCGATGAGCAGCAAGTCGGCCACGTTGACTGTGAGTAGGGGAGAAAAAAAAACGGAGGATATAAGGGCGGAGAACTCGACCACGGCCGGGGAAACGAGCCGGACAGAAGTCGGGGCCAGAGGCGCTGAGACTGGGGCAGCGTAAGGCACGGAAGCTGCGGTGAATGCAAACGCAGCCGGTGTGAGAGACCGGGCTGCAAGCGGGCTGGGAGACGCAACAGCGTCGAGAGAGAGCTCGACCGCGACCGGTGAGAAAGGCCGGGCAGCTACCGAGGCCGCGAGGCGCAGCGACCGGGACAGCGTAGGCGCGGGAGAAAATAAAAAAACCGCGGAGAACTCAGCCGCAGCCGGGGGAAAGGACCGTCGAGAGAGAGCTCGACCACGACCGGTGAGAAAGGCCGGGCAGCTACCGAAGCCGCGAGGCGCAGCAACCGGGACAGTGTAGGCGCGGGAGAAAATTTTTTAAAAAACCGCGGAGAACTCAACCGCAGCCGGGGGAAAGGACCGGACTGCAAGAGGGGCTGGGAGGCACAATTGAAAACCGCTGGGGAGGGCGAACGCAGCAATACGGCAATCACCATTACAGCCAGCGGGGGAGAAAGGCAAACGCGGGAAGCCGCCATTTTCGTAGGCGGGGAAGAAGACAAGCGCGGGAAACCGCCATTTTGAAAAAAAAAAGTTAAAGAAAAATGTCTTTTTGTTTCTCAAGAAGATTGCGAGGATGCCTAAGCGTGGTAACATCAACGATTTCGATCCCGATGTTGAAGATTGGGCCACGTATGTAGAACGCATAGAGATTTATCGTAAGGCAAATAAAATATCAAATAATGATAAAGCACTAACCTTACTAAACTCAATGGGTGCGAAGACATACGGGCTATTGAAGCATCTTCTATCACCAGCTAAACCGGCGGATCAGACCTTCGCTAATATTGTTGCTGGCCTGAGAAATCATTTGAACCCCACACCACTGATGTTAGCGGAACGATTTAAATTTTATGCGAGAACGCAACGGAAAGAGGAAAGCAACGCGGAGTACTTAATTGAACTGCGTAAGCTAGCGAAATACTGAAAGTTTGGGGAAAGACTGACAGAGGCACTGAGAGACAAATTCGTGTGTGGATTGTCGAAAGAAGGAACACAAAAGCGGCTACTTGAAGAGAATGATCTTACACTTGATAAAGCTGTCACTATTGCAGCATCGCACGAAGCCGCAGCGAGAGGCACTGCGGAAATGCAGCTGAAGGCAGCGGTACTCAGCGTAGATCAAATGGCTTTGGGTACAACGAAATGTTATCGTTGTGGGAAGACAACACACGATCAGAACCAATGCTGGTTTAAAAACCAGGAATGTAGAAAATGTGGCAAGCTTGGTCACATAGCTAAAGTATGCCGGTCAGGAAAGAAGACCAGCAACAAAAAGTCACCGCAGGAAAAGTGCAGAAAGGTACATAAGGTGGCTGAGAAGAGTTCGGATGAACAGAATTCGGATTCAGACTCCAACAGCAAGGAACTGGGCAGTCTGAGAATTCACAATGTGAGTAAGGAAGCTGACCGACAAACTATCTGGGTCACATTGCAGATAGCAGGAGTCCACGTGAAGATGGAATTGGACACCGGATCGGCGTTGACGGTCATGAATAAGCAAGATTACAAAAAGTTATTCACACATATTCCCCTACGGGATACAGAGATAGTATTGCAGACATACACGGGGCAAAGAGTATACCCCATCGGAAAGATAAAAGTCAAGGTGGTACACAAGGGCAAAGCACACCAAGGAATGGACATATATGTACTACCTGAGGGAGGTCCACCACTTCTGGGACGGGAGTGGATCAGGAAAATAAATATGGACTGGCACTCCCTAAAAGCAATAACGGTAGATTCCGGGAAAAAGAACGATGTCAAACCTGAACGATTGTCCAGAATATTGGATGAGGGCATATGCAGCAGTGACAGTGACAAAGCAGAGAGTGAGAACTCGGTGAAGACAATCAGCTCAGACTCTGGAACTGATGATGGTAAGACCAGCCCATGTGCAAAAGACAAGTCTAAAATGGACTTGCAGACTAATGTTGGAAAAACGAAGGAGTGCATAAATGCTTCAGAAGGGAACAAAGTATCAGAACAGAATTCCACTGAACAACAACAACATAGTTTGACAGAGAATTCTGAGTCTGTCCAGTCTACAGACATGCACATTTCTGAGGAACACCGGGCTCGAACTCAACTCAATTTCAAACTACAACAGCAATTAGAACAAATGATTCGCCGTTTTGAGCAAGAGATGAATGCAAAGAAAAAGTTCTTTGACACAGAGTGGGAGAATCTGGAAAGACAGCAGAAGCAGCTGATTGAGAAAATGGAGCAGGAACACACAAACCGTCAGCGCGATGAGGCCAAACGAATCAAAGCTGAGCAAGAAAGGGAATATGTCAAATTCATCGATCAGTTGAAAGCTAAGAAGAAAGAGCACCCTTTTGTGAGCAGTAATAAGCCACTCAGGGAATTGGTGGCAGAGGCAAAAGCTGAAGCGATGGAGGAAATAGAAGACAATAGAGAAGAAGCAGAAGATGATGACTCATCTGAACCATTATCACCCCTACCAGATCACGCACGTGGTCCCTCTGAACTGAGCCAAATCAGTCTGGAAGTAGAAAAACTTCCCAAGGTACTCGAGCCTTTAGAAGTCAGCAAGGCTGGTTCTGAAGTTACGAAAGTTCAAGCTGTTAAGTCCAGTGAAGGACTATTAGATGAGTCACCCCAACAACGAGAACCTACTACACCACCGAATACTACTACACCACCGAGGCGTTATCCGGCCCGAGTCAGGAGGCGCAGGAGGCGCCCCCTCAGAGATTGAATCTGTGAACTGTTTTTACATGAAGTTGTGTATATATGTTATGATGTTATGTTTAATGGGGAATATATACATATATACTGTTAAGCTAAAAAGGGAGGATTGTAGTGTATGTAACCGTTCCACCTTTAAGAGAACTATTTTAAGGGTTGCACTACTTTATCTTGGCTGCTCTATACTGTAATACCAGTGGTGACCACACCGGTATATAAGTGCTGTGTAATGATTTATTGGGCAGTTCCGCCCTGACCTTCGACTAGTAAAGACCTGTTAAAAGTTACTCTTGTGGTCTGTGTAGTAATTCTCATTATAACACACAGACTTAACAAATGGACTCCAACATTTTACCAACCACAGATGTTAGGCTAACTGGTCTATAGTTTCCAGCCTTTTGTCTACTTCCCTTTTTAAATAAGGGCGTTACATTAGCAGTTTTCCAATCTGCTGGGACCTTTCCTGAATCCAGGGAGTTTTGGAAAATTACCACTGATGCATCCACAATCCCTACCACTACTTCTCTCAAGACCCTAGGATGTAAACCATCAGGTCCAGGGGATTTATCCGCCTTTAGTCCCATTATCTTACCGAGTACCACCTCCTTAGTGATTTTAATCGTGTTTAGCTCCTCCCCCGCTATAGCCCCCTGTTTGTCCAGTGTTGGGATATTTTTAGTGTCCTCTACTGTAAAGACTGATACAAAATATTTGTTTAGCGTTTTTGCCATCTAATTTCCCGGTCTCGTCCTCTAAGGGACCAACATTCGGTTTAGCCACCCTTTTTCTTTCTGGTGGCCTTTCTCCTGACCTTTTCCAGAGCCTTAATATTTCCCACTGTATGAGGTGACCAGAACTCGGTACAGTACTGATATTGTAAATCTCAATTTCCAAAAAAGTGTCACACAGACAGCGAGGCTGTGATCTGTGAGATTGGTGGTAATATTTTAAGCAGGATTGTAAATTGATTATATTCACCTAGACAGTGCGTGGTTATTAATGGTAGCAGCTTAGCAAGGGGTTTGATCCCTAGCAGAGCCCTGCAGTAATCGCTGTTAGGACAGCTGCTCTTTACCATCTTTATCAATTAATTGGATGAAAACATCAGGAGTACAGTCCTTAAGTTTACTAATGACACCCAGGAGTGTGCGGGAGTTAGGATTTTATACAAAATAAATACACTGCAGGCTGAGTCAGCTATATTGGAGGAATGGGCCTGGGTGCAGCAAATGGCCTTCAGCGTGGATAAAAGCAGGGTGGTGTATTTGGGTTACAGTAATGCCAGGCAGGGTTACCCTCTTAAGGCAGTGGAGGAGGACAGAGACCTAGCTGTCACAGAACTGTAGAGAAAGCAAATAGAGTGTTAGGATGTATAGTTAGGGCAGTGAAATACAAAAATAGAAATACAGTACTGACCCTTGATAAGGCTTTGATATAGCCACACCTAGAATACTGTGACCTGTTTTGGTCCCCTCACATGATGGGAGATATTAATTTCATCAAAAATCTACCTAATAGTTTTACAGAATTATTTGATAAAATTGTCAACCTGGGAAGAGGCCACAAACAGGAGTGAGCGTGCTGAAACAACACCAAAGATTATTCTGAAGAAAACTACCGTTCCTTTCAATTCCAAGCATCAGCCACGGTCATTGGCTCAGTAAGTTATCTTTAAGTGAGACAATTTTACGGAAGTGCAGGCAGGGGGGGGGGGGAAACCTTGTCTAGGCCCAGGCCTGGACCCATAGGTAGGCCCCACATTCGCTGCTCGAAGTGCCCATACACCAGGTTCATCCTGACGTTTTGGCATTTGGAGGAAATGAGGTCAAGGACAAATTTTTTATTTATTATTTCTTGGGATGTGGGCATTGCTGGCAAGCCCAGCATTCATTGCCCATCCTTAGTTGCCCTGAAAAGGTATTGATGGGCTGCCTTCTTGAACTGCTGTAAGTGGTTTGACACAACTGAGTGGCTTGCTAGGCCATGTCAGAGGGCAATTAAAAGTCAACCACATTGGTCTGAGACTGGAGTAACATATAAGCCAGACCAGGTAAGGACGACAGGTTTCCTTCCCTAAAGGACATTATTGAACTAGTCGGGCTTTTATGACAATCCAACAACTTTATGTTCACTGTAGTAACCTGGGAGGTTATGAGTAACCTGATCCACCAGGTGGTGCTGTGGCAATTGGTCTCCTGAGTTAAGTCTGGTCTGTACTGGTTGTACGCTTTGTTTTTGCTGCCTCATGGCAGAAGCTTTTATGTGCAAGTGTTGATTAAACCATGTTACGGAGTTAACCTGTGTCCGTCTCCATCTATGGCCACCTCAAGATACCACATATGGCGATGAGAATAAAGGACGGAAAAGTTTTGGTGGATCAGTCATAGTTAGGGAGTATTCGGAAGAGGTGCTCGGGTTGGTTAGCAAACTAGTCGGAAAAGCACGAGGCTAGGCCGTGGGAGTCGAAACGGAGTTTGATTTTTTGGCTGAAGTGACCGGGCTCCAAGGATGGCAGGAACGGTAGGCTCCGTGGTACCTTTTGACAGCAAGTCGCAGTCTTGTGAGGAGTATTGTGAAATACTGAGCCATTTCTTTATGGCAAACGAGGTGGACAGTGCTGAAATAAAAGGGCCATTTTACTGAGTTGTGTGGGAGCGCAAACCTATACACGGATGAGGAATCTGCTGAGCCCAGAGCGGCCAGGAGAAAAATCTTTTGACGAGTTGGTGAGTCTACTAAAGAATAATTTCAATCCGAAACCTAGTGAAATAGTACAGAGATGGAAATTCAATTCGAGGATTAGGAGGCCGGAAGAAAGCGTTACTGAGTATGTGGAGGAGCTTCGGAAGCTCGCACAGGACTGTAATTTTAGAAATGCGCTCACAGTTGTTGTGTATGTAACCGTTTACCTTTAAGGGAACTATAGAATGTGACCGTTCGCCTTTAAGAGCACTACTTCAGGGTGGCACTATTTATTGGCTCATGTATACTGTAATACCGATAGTGACCACACCAGTATATAAGGGTTGTGATACGTTAACTAGGGCAGAAATCGCCCAGACCTCTGAATAGTAAAGACCTGTTTTGTTTGTACTCTTAAAGTCTCTGAAGTTATTTACTGCACAACTTACAGACTTTACAATGGCGACGAGGCCGATCGTACCCTGCGGCAACAGTAGTTCCTAAGCAACTAAGGAGCGTCGAAGTGAGGCACCCGCCCTCGTCGTTCTGCTGGGTGAAAACTCGAGGCTGCAGCGATAGCAAAGAGGAAGATTTTGGCATTGAAAACTTCCATCTGCAACAGGCACTGACGGTCCCTTCTGCCACAGTGAGGAGCGAGCCGATCGACAAGAGAGGCAAGGCTGCCACGGACTGTGAGTAAGGGAACAGTAAAAGAAAATAAGGAAGGAGTAAAACCAGAGGATAAGGGCGGTACACTCGACCACGGTCGAGGGGGAAAGGAGCCAGACAAAGTCGGGTCCAGAGGCGCTGAGACCGGGAGCAGGCCGGGTGAGACAGAGCCGAGAAATCGGGAATTGGCCGAGAGCCAGTTCAGAGGCTGTAACTGTCCGCTGTCATCGGGGGTACCCGGAGCCGGTTGCCTGCCGCGGGAAGGAGAGCGCTGAAGCCGACGCGCGGGCTGGGGATCTGAAAGCCAGCGGAGAGCGCTGAAGCCGACGCGCGGGCTGGGGATCTGAAAACCAGCGGAGAGCGCTGAAGCCGACGCGCGGGCTGGGGGTCTGAAAGCCAGCGGAGAGCGCTGAAGCCGACGCACAGGCTGGGGACCGGTAGCCAGCGGCCGTCGCCCGCGGGGGAAAGTGTACCCCTCCCGCCAGGGGAAGAAGCGGGAAACCGCCATTGCCGTGGGCGGGGAGAACAGAAAAGCGCGGGGAAAACCGCCATTAAAGTGGGCGGGGAGAGCCGAGAAGCGCGGGAAAGCCGCCATTTTTCACGGGAAAACCGCCGAAGAAGAAGGAAGAAGCGGGAAACCGCCATCTTGGAAATTATTAAGAATTTCAGAAAAGTAATAAGATTTTTCAGAAAGGCTGGTGTGTTCTCAAGAAGAGAGAAGAAAATTAATAATAAGTAAAGTAATACTTGTACTGTTCTCAAAAAGAGAAGAAGATGCCTAAGCGAGGAAATATTAATGACTTTAATGCAGAAATAGAAGACTGGGCCACGTATGTGGAACGCATAGAAATATATTGCGTAGCCAACGAAATTGAGGATGACAACAAGGCAATAACTTTGTTAAATTCGATGGGAGCAAAAACATACGGGCTTTTGAAACATCTAATAGCACCAGTTAAACCAGTGGACCAGACCTTCGAAGAGATCGTAACAGTGTTGAAGGATCACTTGAACCCCACACCGTTGATGCTGGCTGAACGATTTAAATTTTACGCCAGAACCCAGAGGCAAGATGAAAGCAATGCGGAATACTTAGTCGAACTGCGTAAGCTAGCGAAATACTGCCAGTTTGGAGGGAATTTGACAGAGGCGCTGCGGGACAAGTTCGTATGCGGCTTGGCCAAAGAAGGAACGCAGAAGCGACTTCTGGAAGAAAACGACCTCACACTGGACAGGGCTGTCCTCATAGCTTCATCGCACGAAGCCGCAGCGAAAGGGACGGCGGAAATGCAGCTAAAGGCGGCGGCACTCGGGGTGGACCAAATTACAACAAGCACTCCCAAATGCTACCGTTGTGGAAAGACAACGCACGACCAGAATCAGTGCTGGTTTAAGAACCAAGAGTGCAGGAAATGTGGCAAACTGGGTCACATCGCGAAGGTATGCAGGTCCGGAAAGAAGACCAACAAGCAAAGGAAGCCACCACCACAAGGAAAGTACAACAAGGTGCATCAGGTGGCTGAAAAGAGTTCAGACGAACAAAATTCAGACTCAGACCCAAACAGCCAGGAGCTGGATAGTCTGAGAATCCACCATGTGGGTAAAGTAACTGATCTACAGTTGATCTGGGTCACACTAAAAATAGTGGGAGTCCAAGTACGAATGGAGCTGGACACGGGATCAGCTGTATCCGTCATCAACCAAAAGGACTATCACCGGCTATTCTCTCACATACCCTTAAGAAATACAAAATTCGTATTACAGACATACACGGGGCATCATGTATACCCCCTGGGAAAAATACGAGTCAAGGTGAGAGATAGGGGTAAAGAACACCCACGAATGTATCTGTACGTACTACCTGAGGGAGGACCACCACTTCTGGGACGGGAGTGGATCAAGAAAATAGACATGGAATGGCACTACCGACAAGCAATGACGAGTGAGGACTCGGTGCAGACAAGCAGCTCAGACTCCGAGCCGGAAGACGATAAGTCCAGCTTATGTATGAAAAACAAGATTAACATGAACTCACGGACTAAGGTTGGGAAATCGATGGCGTGCATAAAGACAGAGAATTCTGAGTCTGTTCAAGCTACAGACAGATGCATTACGGAGGAACACCGGGCTAGAACTCAACGTTATGTCAAAGTACAACGACAATTAGAACAGTTGAGTGCCCGTCTCCTACAAGAGATGGAAAAGGTGAAAAAGTTCTGGGACACCGAATGGGAGTCCCTGGAAAGACAACAGAGACAGCCCGCTCAAGCAGAGAGCGACCATAGAGCCATCGTGGTCAAGTACCAATCACATCTCCCTGAGGCTGTTCAGGAACTAGAATATACACAGAACGATCCAAAGGAAGAGGAATCTTCAGGAAGTCAGGATGGTATTCCAGTTCACCTCTACGACTTGTTGCAAGCAGAGTGTAACGAGTTGAAAGAACAGTATGAACAGGCTCGGACTACAATCCTGGAAGGGGTTAACTTGGCAACTTCCGAAAAGCTCGTGTTAGTGAAAGAACATGAACGACTAAAGGTTGACCATAAGCAAGAATTACAAAGTCTGCAGGAAATGTTTGATGAGCTTCAGGCCAAGGCTGACTCATCGTTAGGGATTCAATCCATAGGAAAAAAATTAGTGGTGGAAGACATACCAGAACAGGGAATACAGGATGTCCAAGAACTCGTTAAATTATTAAAGGAAACACAAAATAAATATGAAGCGGCAATGGCCGAGGTCCAACGACTTGAAGAACAGATGCAACTGGAAATCTTTTCAGTGGAAGAAAAGGGAACTGTAAGAAACACAGAGACCGTAAGAATGGGCCATGAACATGAGCTTAAATCGTCAGAGGAGAAGGGTTTGGAGCTCTCAAAAGTTATTGAAATAGCCGAGGTTGCAACACAGACTGAGAAGATGGCAGCAGAGCAACCCTTAGATACCAAAAGTACGCTGACTCATGTCAAGGTTGAACAACAGAACGCTGAAACAACTGCTCCGGTAGAGGGATTGAATAGTCCGATCAATCAATCTCCAAAGGAAGTTGAAGTATTAAAATCACAAATGAGGTCATTAGTAAACAACTTGCTGAAAGCCCAGAAAAAGTTAGAGGAAGCGGAACACGTGAAGAAGTCTCTTCAGGAAAGATGTCTGGATTTGGAACAAAAGCTGGCTGACGTCCAGCTGGGTAGGGAGGACATAGAAGACCCTCTCGCTGGCCTAGCTCAGGACGACTCCGAATATTACTATGTCCTGTCCTGCCCAACTTGTAACTTCGACTCCCACCATACAGAAATCATGGAGGAGCACCGAAAGTCTACGGAACATCGGGAGAAGGTGGCGCTACTACGGAAAAAGGAGGAAGAGAAGGAGGAACTGCGCATGCAGCTGGCAGCTGACAGTGGAGCCCAGAGGGTCTCCAAGAAGCAGAAAAGGAAAAGTCGAAACAGAAGATGACCCATCTGAACCATGATTACCTCTACCAGATCACACACGTGGTCCCTCCGAACGGAGCCAATTCAGTTCGGAAGTTCAAACTGTTAAACCCATGGAAGGACTATTGAATGAGTCACTCCAGCAATGTGAACCGACTACACCACAGAGACTGAATCTATGAACTGTTTTCCACAGAGACTGAATCTGTGATCTGTTTTGACATGAAGATATATATGTTATTATGTTATGTTAAACATGAAGTTATATGACGTTGACTCCATCGAGAGTATATCTGTAAATTGTTATATGACGTTGACTCCATCGAGAGTATATCTGCAACCTGTTTATATAAAATTGAAGATTGTATGTTTAACGGGATTCTGTAAGTAATAAGCTAGGAAGGGAGGAGTGTTGTGTATGTAACCGTTTACCTTTAAGGGAACTATAGAATGTGACCGTTCGCCTTTAAGAGCACTACTTCAGGGTGGCACTATTTATTGGCTCATGTATACTGTAATACCGATAGTGACCACACCAGTATATAAGGGTTGTGATACGTTAACTAGGGCAGAAATCGCCCAGACCTCTGAATAGTAAAGACCTGTTTTGTTTGTACTCTTAAAGTCTCTGAAGTTATTTACTGCACAACTTACAGACTTTACAACAGTCATGTTAAGGGACAGACTAGTATGCGGAGTTAACGACGACAGTATACAGCAAAGGTTGCTGTCAGAAGAAGGATTAACGTTTGAGACGGCATTTAAAAAAGCACAAGCCATGGAGACGGCTAACAAGGACATTAAGGACTTAAACAGTATGAGCAAGGAGAAATGGAGTAAACCAGTGGGAGGAGCTGTTTTCAAGATGGAAGCTGGCGCGAAAAGTCCACCAGTCGGGGTTGGGGATTGCTACCAATGTGGCGGGACGAGCCATTATGCAAAGGACTGCAGGTTTGCAAAGGCAAAGTGCCACAATTGTGGAAAAATAGGGCACTTAAAGAAAGTCTGTAAAAGGGCAGTGAGTGAGAGAAGCAGTGCTAAAGGGGCAAAGCATGCTAAAGGGGGGAGGGAGAAGTACACAAAGCGGGCAAATTACATACAAGAGGAGGAAGAGTCTAGTGAGTCGGTTTTCACTCTATACAGTATAGACACTTCAAGGCCCAACGTACCCCCTCTCACTCAGTATTTGATAGTGAACGGAGGTCAAGTAAAGTTTGACACCGGATGTAGTGTAACCATAATGTCGCAGACTGAGTATGCCAAGCTATGGGGGGAAGCAAAAGCACCAGAGCTAGGTACATGCCCCATTAGTCTCAAAACCTACACAGGATAGAAGGTGGACATTTTGGGGGCGGCCGAAGTACAAGTGGAACACAAAGGAGTCACCAAAGAGCTTACGGTGGTAGTGGTAGCAGGGTTAGGACCAAAACTGTTAGGGCGAGGGTGGATCAGTGAGTTGAGTGTGGACTGGCAGGCAATTAATAAAATGGAGGACAGTACAGAGGCACTGCAAGAAGTGCTGATGAAGCATGAGTTAGTGTTCAAGGACGAACTGGGCACCTTAAGGGGAGCCACAGCCAAGATTCATGTAGCCAGTGATGCCATGCCTTGTTTCTTTAAACCAAGGTCGGTACCTTTTGCAATGAAAACCAAGGTTGAGGCGGAACTAGATCGCCTGCTAAAGGACAAAGTAATAGAACCAGTGAAATTTTCAGACTGGGCGGCACCAATAGTCCCGGTATTGAAGCCCGACGGTAACGTAAGGGTGTGTGGTGACTATAAGTTAACAGTGAACAGAGTATCATCACTGGAACAGTACCCCATTCCGAGAATGGAGGACATGTTAACATCGCTCGCTGGGGGAGAAAGATTCAGCAAACTGGACATGAGTCATGTGTATCAGCAGATATTGCTAGATGAAGAATCAAAAAAGTTTGTCACGGTGGGCACAAGGGGCTGTTCACGTATGCCAGGTTACCATTTGGTGTCAGTTCTAGCCCAGCAATATTCCAACGGACTATGGAGGGCATTCTGCAGGGCATTCCAAAGGTGGCCGTGTACTTAGATGATATTCTGCTAACAGGAAGTGACGATCAGGATCACGTAAAAACACTGGACAAAGTGCTACAGCGGCTGGAAGAGGCGGGGCTATGCCTGAAACAGAGTAAGTGTAGTTTCATGGAGAAGGAAGTTACATTCCTGGGACATCGGGTGGATGCCACAGGCCTCCATCCATTACCAGGGAAAGTGCGGGCAGTGCAGGATGCACTTGCACCCACCTCAGTGACTGAACTGAAAGCCTATCTAGGGCTCCTGAATTATTATAACCGGTTTCTTCCAAACTTATCGATGCTGCTGGCACCCCTGCACAAACTGCTGAGAAAGGAGGAGCCATGGCGTTGGGGGCCAGAGCAAGCGAAAGCGTTTCAGCAGTCAAAGGAGCTACTTCAGTCCAGCAGGGTGTTAGTGCATTATGACGAGAAGAAGGAGCTGATAATGTCCTGCGACGCATCACCCTATGGAGCGGGGGCAGTGTTGGCCCACCGCATGCCAGATGGAGCGGAAAGGCCCATCGGGTTTGTTTCACGCACGCTCACAGCTGTGGAAAATAACTTCGCAGCTTGATAAAGAGGGGTTAGCCATTATATTTGGAGTAAAGAAATTCCATAAGTACATATATGGGAGGAAGTTTGTAATCAGTACTGACCACAAGCCTCTTATTAGCTTACTGAATGAGATGAAAGCGGTGCCTCAAATGGCATCACAGAGAATAATGAGATGGGCAGTAATACTAAGAGCCTATGAATATGTGATCACGTACAGAGCCGGCAAGGAAAACGGGAACGCTGATGCTCTCAGCCGCCTGCCCCTCTCAAAATCTCCTCGCAGTACTTCCCCAGAGGAGCACGTCCTGATGCTGGATCAGGAGATCAGTCCCCTGATGACTTCAGTGCAAATCCAGGGCTGGACAGCCAAGGACCCCGTTCTGTCAAGGGTCCGTGAGTATGTGTTGAAAGGCTGGCCAGATCACCATGACGGACCGGAGTTCGCGCCGTACAGACAGAGACAGCACGAGCTCAGTGTCCAAGATGGATGTGTGCTATGGGGAGCACGCATCATAGTCCCAGAGCGGGGACGCTCTACTTTGATGGAACAGTTGCATCAATCGCACCCAGGAATGACTAGAATAAAAGGACTGGCTAGGAGCTACCTGTGGTGGCCTAACTTGGATGCTGAAATTGAGTCAAAGGTAAAGTCATGCACTATATGTCAGGAACAGAGGAAAGCACCTGCCGGGGCACCACTCCATCCCTGGGAGTGGCCCAGCAAACCCTGGAGGAGAATTCACATAGACTATGCGGGACCTTTTATGAGCAAAATGTTTTTGGTGCTGGTAGACGCTCACTCAAAGTGGATCGACGTTTATCCAGTGAGCTCTGCAACGACTGATGCCACACTGGATTGTCTCAGGAACAGCTTCAGCACGCATGGTATTCCAGAAATGATTGTATCCAACAATGCACAGGCCTAGAAATTGAGTTTTGGCGCTGCCAGGGCTTTAGCGCCGGAAGTTAGTGCCGGAGCTAAGTCGCGCTGGTCGGGCCCAAAATTCACTGGTTCTGCGCCCAAACGGCTGCCGGCGCTGCTGAAAGCTGTTAGCGCCTGAAAACTGGCGCTATGCGCTGAATTTCAGCGCTATTCCGGCGCTGCGGCGCCCACTGCGGTGCGGCAGGTTCGGGAAGTGCAGGCCTCCTCCTTCCCTTAAGGAGGAGCTGCCTGAACCCGGCCGCGGCCCGCGATAATCTTATTAAAAATGAGCCCGGCACCTCGGACAAGTGCCGGGCTTGCTTCTGTTCCGGGGGGGGGGGGGCGAAGTCCGGGGAGGGAGCTGCGGCCAGGCGGGCGGCGGGAAAGCGGCCGGCCGCCGCGGGGCCTTTAATGCGCCGGCGCAAACTTGTGCAAGGCACCTCTGCCAGAACGTTGCTTGCGGCTGCCACGGGCGAGGCGGCCGCAAGTCAATTTCGGCGCTGGGGCCCGTCACCACGGCAACCGGGACGCTGCGCACACCGATGACGTCATCGGTGCCGGCGCAGCGCTACCGGTCTACCGCGGCGGAAGGGCCCCAGGCAATTTAGGCGCCGGCGCCAATTGCAGCGCTAGGCCCTCTAGCGCCGCAAAATCGGTGCTAAGGGCACTGAATTTCTAGGCCACAGTGTTTTGTTAGTGAAGGGAGCAAAGAATTCATGGTAAGGAATGGAATCACACATGTCACCTCGGCTCCATATCACCCAGCCTCAAATGGGTTAGTCAAGCGAGCCATGCAGACTTTTAAGGAGCTCATGAGGAAGAGCTCAGGTGACACCCTGGAGACCAAGCTCAATAGAGCCTTGTTTAGTTATCGTATAACACCCCAAGCTACCACGGGGCTTTCTCCGGCTGAGTTGATGATGGGGAGAAAGTTGCGGTGCACATTAGACCTGATACACCCAGATCTCAAAAGCAAGGTTGAGACAAAACAAACAAACCAAAAAGCGTACCATGACAAACATACTAAAGCTCGCCATTTCACCATAGGGGACTCTGTGTACACCCGGAACTTCGGCTAGGGACCTAAATGGATACCAGTACTAATCCAGGACATTACAGGACCTGTGTTGTACTCCGTGTTACTAGGGGATGGTCGAGGGGTTCGTCGGCATGTGGATCAGCTTTTCAGCCGGCAGCAGGGGGAACTGCCTCAGATGGAACAAAGGGCAGTAGAGGAGGCTGTTCCAGGACCCAGCACAGCTTATAAGGTGCCAGTGGACACTGGTACTGCCAGGCCACAGCGGGACAGAGTAAAGCCAACATCAGAGACTACTCCAATCTCAAGTGCGAGTGAATCTGAGAATCCACCACAAGTGGAATTAAGACGTTCACAAAGGATTCGCAAGCAACCAGAAAGACTTATACAAACCTGTTAAATTAGTCAGGGGTTAACCATGGTTAGAGCATACTGGTTAATTAAAACGTAGTACCTAGTAAGGGTTATTGTTTAAGAATTGCATACGGCAATCTTAAGGGGGGAGGAGTGTAGTAACCTGGGAGGTTATGAGTAACCTGATCCACCAGGTGGTGCTGTGGCAATTGGTCTCCTGAGTTAAGTCTGGTCTGTACTGGTTGTACTCTTTGTTTTTGCTGCCTCATGGCAGAAGCTTTTATGTGCAAGTGTTGATTAAACCATGTTACGGAGTTAACCTGTGTCCGTCTCCATCTATGGCCACCTCAAGATACCACATTCACTTTTACTGATACCAGCTTTTTATTTTCAGCTTTTTTTCAACTTCTCAAGCTGCAATAGTGGGATTTGTACTCACTTTTTCTGGATTATTACTCCAGGCCTCTCAATTAATACTCCAGTTATACAACCACTGCCGTATCATACCAAAACCTCTCTGTAGAACTCACTCTGTACTGATCCACTGAATGAAAAGGAAGGGAAAGAATTTGCTTTTATATTGCGCCTTCCACAACGTCAGGGTATCCCAAAGCGCTTTACAGCCAATTAAGTACTTTTAAAGTGTAATCACTGTTGTAATGTAGGGAAACAAGGCAGCCACTTTGCACACAGCAAGATCCCATAAACAACAATGCGTTAAATGACCAGATAATCTGTTTTAGCGATGTTGGATGAGGGATAAATATTGGCCAAGACACCAGGGAGAACTCCTCTGCTCTTCTTCAAATGCCATGGAATCTTTTACGTTCACCTCAGAGGGTAGACGGGGCCTTGGATTAATGTCTCATTCGAAAGACAGCATCTCTGAACAAAAAAAAAAGTGCAATCACACTGCTGGGTGTGTACTATAGATGCCCAAAAAGAGCAAATATATAGGCAAATTTCTGAGAAGTACAAAAACAATAGGGCAGTAATAGTAGGGGATTTCAACTACCATAATATTAACGGGATAGAATCCGTGTAAAAGGTATAGAGGGAGCAGAATTATTAAAACGCCTTCAGGAGAACTTTTTTAGCCAGTACGTAGCAAGCCCAACAAGAGAGGGGGCAGTTCTGGACTTGGTTTTATGGAATGAAGCTGGGCAGGTGGAAGGGGTATCAGTGGGAGAGCTTTTTGGTGGTAGTGATCATAATTCAGTTAGAATTAGCGTAGTTATGGAAAAGGACAAAGATAGACCTCAATTGGGGAATCGCCAATTTTATTAAGCTGAGATGTGATTTAGCAAAAGTGGACTGGAAACAGCTACTTGAAGGTAAATCACTGTCAGAGCAGTGGGAAGCATTCAAAGAGGAGATAGTGAGGGTTAAGAGCAAATATGTTCCCACAAAGAAAAAGGGTGCAACTCCCAAATCTAGAGCCCCCTGGATTTCAAGGGGCATATAGGGTAGGATAAGGCACAAAAGGGAAGGTTACGTCAGAACCGGGAGCTAAATACGGCAGAAAGCAGAGAGGAGTATAGAAAGTGCAGGGCTAAAATTCAAAAGGCAATTAGGAAAACAAAGAGAGGGCATGAAAAAATATTGGCAAGTAAAATCAAGGAAAATCCAAAGATGTTTTAAAAATACATAAAGAGCAAGAGGATAACTAAAGAAAGAGTAGGGCCTATTAGAAACCAAAAAGGTAACCTGTGTATTAAAGTGGAAGAAGTCGTTATGGTTCTTAATTAATACTTTGGGCTGGATTTTAATTCGGGGCGGGCTGGGGTCGTGTAATCCGCATTTCGTTTTATCCACCCGAATCTAAATCGATGTGGGAGATTGATGCGATTTTAACTTAATTGGCCAATTGAGTTACAACGTGTGGGAACCCATGGCAAATGAGTTTTTCCAGTCTGAAAGTCGCCTCCGATGACGTCATCATTGCTGCTGCATTTACGGTCTGCAACAAGCCTTGCTTCTTCTGCCATCTGCCAACCTTTTGGCCTTTCATGTTACAGGGACCTGGAGGCAGAATGTCCAGTGAAAGATGTGGTCTGCTCCAAGATTTGACGACGTTGCCCTGCAGGCTTTAGTTGAGGGAGCAAGAGCTCATAAAGAGGTGCTCTTCCCTTCTTCTGGGAGGAAGAAGCCTCCCCAGCAGACCAAGGCTGTGTGGCTGTAAGTGGCAGAGGAGGTCAACTCCTTATCAGTAACCCGCAGAACCTGGCTTCAGTGCAGGAAGAGATTTCATGACCTTCTGTGCATTGGAAAACTGAGTATGAATTTCCCATCACCCTCAATCTGATCCCCATTGCCTTTCCTCACCAGCACTCAGCTTTAGCAATCTCTTCCTCCACATCCCACTTGACACTGACATCCATGCACCCTTACCCATTCCCTCTCTCTCTATGGGCACATTCACCTAACTATCTGACTATGCAGCCCTCACACTCCTATCACTGTGATGCTATGAAAACAACTGACAACACACAGGGAGGGCCCTTGGTCTTGCCACCTCATTCCATCTTTGTCTCTTTCTAAGTATCTATGCTATGGAATCTCTACACTCACTCCTTCATTCTCACTCAACCTCAACTTGTCTCCCTCATTGCAGGAAAAGAGAGCTCACAATAAGCAAGAAAGAGCGAGGACAGGAGGAGGGCCACCCTCTGTAGCCTACCTCACCCCCTGGGAGGAGGCGGTCCTGGAGATCGTAGGAGTGGAGGAATATGCATAAGTGGGGGATGGACAGAGGGGTGCATCACAGCAAGCTGGTGACAGAATAGTTTTCCATCTCCCTCATTGACATTGCATGAGTCGCTGATAATGATTCTGAAGCTCTAACAGATGGACTAATGATCATCTGCAATATGCAATGTGCATGTAACCTTGGCATCACATCTCTGACTCTTTCCTTTACTCCTCCACAGGACCATCGCAAGCCCCCGTCCCCACTAACCAGGAGGAACAGCATGAGCCTCTAGACTCATCAGAGGAAGCTGCAACCTCTGAGGGCGCAGCGTCAACAGAATTCAGCGCACCCAGCACCAGCACAGACACTCACACCTCGGTGGGACCTTCGGGACATAGAGTAGTGTTGTCACCTGGTGTATCACAGCTCACAAGTGAGCATCAGCAGACTGTGGAGATAGGGACAGCAGTGGAGAGTCCTAGTCGGAGGGCGCAGGACTCTGCCAGCTCGGTTCAGCTGCATGTCGACCCTCTGCCTCTGGGTCCATCCATAAGATCAGCGGTGCTGGAACTCCAGGAACAGATGCAGGAGTCTCTGGCAGGTTTTGTCTCCAGGGTCGCTGCGAGTGTGGAGCGAATGGAGGAGTCCATAGCGACCATGAGCAGAGCCTTTGTGGAGTCATTGGCGCATGAACGCATCACCATGGAAAGGATGACAACCTCCATGGAGGTGATAAGTCACCAGAGTGCAGAAAACATGGTGAGTTTTCAGAATAGAATGATATCTCTGGAGGAGCGATGGTCATCTATTGAACAGAGAAACCAGACCTTCATGGAAGTCCTTCTGAGTAGGACTGCCAGTGCAGATACGGGTCCCCATGGCCCCCCCTGATGTGCAGCATGGTGCTCTCAAGCCACTTGCAAGCACTGAGGGGGACCTGACCCATGAGAGGGAAGTTGGTGGCAGACATCGAGGAAGTGGGGGCTCCTCGCCAAGTGCTCAAACTTCCATGCCACTGCAGAGCCCTTGGTCAGAGCCCCACCAGAGTCCACACCCAACTGTGATCGGCGTCTCAACCCCTGCATAGCCGCAAGAGCAGCAGACTGTTGACGAGCCCTCACAGGTTCCCCACCCCAGAGGACGCCTGCCAAAGATGTCAAGACAGGAGCAGCAGGAAAGTGAGCAAGGGGCCTCCACATCTGCTAAAAGCACAGGGGAAGCACCATGTAGGAGCACGCGCAAGAGAAAGATACTGCACAAATAGTCACAACGGTAGTCACTTGGGTGAAATTTGATGTTTTCTGTGAAAAAGCCATCAGATGAATAATGTAAATAAAAAATCTGATGGCTACTGCTGTAGTTGTGGCGTGTGTCATTTCGCGAATGGGACTTTCACATTGAGGGCTTAGGATTACTTGCAATTGTCAGTATGGTGGTCAAATTGCTAGGAATCCGCTGGTCCTTGGCCATTGTCAATGCTCAGGTAAGAAGCTGCGAGGCAAAAGTGCTTCATTGGCTAGGCTAAGCAAATCTGGCCAAGATGAGTGCGTTCCTTGCATCCCGGGCAGCCTTCTGGCCTGTTCAGCTTCAGGTGGGTGAGCAGCAGCTTGGCGCTCCTGCTGTTGCTGCTGCTGTTGGTGCTGCTTTTGTTCATGGTTCTGCTGCTGCCACGGTTGGTCTTCATCCTCATCTGATGTCCAGGAGGAAAGGAAATAAATGGTTTCCATGCTTCTGGTATATGCCTCAGTTGAGGAAGCGCTCAGTGAAGGTGGCGAGATGGGTTTCCCAGGAGGTCACACTGGAGATGGGTGTCAGCCTCCAAACTTCCACAGCTGTGGTTATGCCTTCTAAAAGTTCCCCCAGACCTGAGACTACAAAGTCCTGCCACCTGCAAATGATGGCTGATCAAATCTCCTCTTTAATGGTTGACCTGCAGCTGCTAGTCAACAATCCAATTATGCTACCGCCGGGTTTCACCGTTGTGTTTCAGAACAGGCGTGTTTCACGCGGGAAAAGGGTTAAATTTGCAAAGGCCTTTCAAAATGGCATTATAGAGGCCATTTAGTGCTTCTTAAGGGCCTTAACTGTCTATCCCGCCTCTTGGAGGCGGGACGGAGATGGGACTATTAGACACAAATTATTTAAAATTTCTTGGAGGCGGGGTTGGGCCCGGATGCCAGTTCTTGCAATTTTAACCCCCCACACGCCTCCAATCCCGCCTCCACAGCCCAATGAAAATCCTGCCCTTTGTGTCTGTCTTTACAAAAGAGAGGGATGATGCAGACATTGCTGTTAACAAGGAGTGTGAAATATCAGATGAGATAAACATAGTGAGTGAGGAAATATTAAGGGATTTAGCATCTCTGAAAGTAGATAAATCACCAGGCCCGTATGAAATATATCCCAGGTTGTTAATAGAAGCAAGGGAGGAAATAGCGGAGGCTCTGACCAACATTTTCCAATCCTCTCTGGCTACAGGTGTGATGCCGGAATACTGGAGGACTGCTAACGTTGTACCATTGTTTAAAAAGGGAGAAAAGGATAGACCAAGTAATTACAGGCCAGTCAGCCTAACCTTGGTGGCGGGAAAATTATTGGAAAAAATTCTAAGGAACAGCATTTAGAAAGTCACGGATTAATCAAGGACAGTCAGCATGGATTTGTTAAAGTAAGGTCATGTCTGACTAACTTGATTGAATTTTTTCAGGAGGTAACAAGGAGGGTCGATGAGTGTAGCGTGTTTGATGTAGTCTAGATGGATTTTAGCAAGGCTTTTGACAAGGTCCCACATGGCAGACTGGTCAGAAAAGTAAAAGCCCATAGGATCTTACGTAATAAAGACTCACTACGCACTTGGTTGTACATAAAGCAAGGCTTTAATCGACTTGTAACAAAACATGGAGGTCTAGTTAGTAGTCACTAGCTTCCTGTTTCCAGATTGTCTCTGGCCAAGTTGGGCCCACGCCCGAGTATTTATACTCCTCGGACGGCGCCCTCAGCTGGCCGTTCAGTAGTACTTCCTGAGTTACTTCTTGTAGAAGTTGCGATTTATGACAGGATCCACGGGAAAGTGGCAAATTGGATCCAAAATTGCTCAGTGGCAGGAAGCAAAGGGTAATGGTTGATGGGTGTTTTCATGACTGGGAGGCTGTTTCCAGTGGGGTTTCGCAGGGCTCAGTTCTAGGTCCCTTGCTTTTTGTGGTATATATCAATGATTTAGACTTCAATGTAGGGGGCATGATTAAGAAGTTTGCAGATGATAGAAATGTTGGCCGTGCGGTTGATCATGAGGAAGAAAGTTGTAGCATGCAGGAAGATATCAATGGACTGGTTAGGTGGGCAGAAAAGTGGCAAATGGAATTCAATCTGGAGAAGTGAGAGGTAATGCATTTGGGGAGGGCTAACAAGGCAAGGGAATAAATGGCAGGATACTGAGAAGTGTAAAGGAACAGAGGGACCTTGGAGTGCATGTCCACAGATCCCTGAAGGTAGCAGGACAGGTAGATAAGGTGCTTAAGAAGGCATACAGGATACTTTCCTTTATTAGCAGAGGCACAGAATATAAGAGCAGGGAGGTTATGCTTGAACTGTATAAAACACTAGTTAGGCCACAGCTAGATTACTGTGTTCAGTTCTGGTCACCAAATTACAGGAAAGATGTGATTGCACTGGAGACAGTATAGAGGAGATTTACGAGGATGTTGCCAGGAGTGGAGAATTTTAGCTATGACGAAAGATTGGATAGGCTGGAGTTGTTTTCTTTGGAACAGAGGAGGCCGAGGGGAGACTTAGTTGAGGTGTATAAAATTATGAGGGGCCTTGGTAGAGTACAGGAAGGACCTATTTTCCTTAGCAGAGAGGTCAATAACCAAGGGGCATAGATTGAAAGTAATTGGTAGAAGGATCAGAGGGGAGTTGAGGAGAACCTTTTTCACCCAGAGGGTGCTGGGGTCTGAAATTCACTGCCTAAAAGGGTGGGAGAGACAGAAACCCTCATCGCATTTAAAAAGTATTTGGAAATGCACTTGAAGTGCTGTAACCTGCAGGGCTACAGCTGGAAAGTGGGATTAGGCTGGATAGCTCTTTTTCGGCTGGCATAGACATGATGGGCCAAATGGCCTCCTTCTGTGCCATAAATTTCTATGATTCTATGCAGTATTCCCTCAGTACTGTACTGGAGTGTCAGCCTGGATTATGTGCTTAAATGAGCCATGACTGATATGACGCAAAAAACAGGGTCAGCACTGGATAGCATAACAGCATAAGAGCCACATATGTTTCAGCAACCAGCTCAGTAGTTAGTGCCTCGCTTCTGTGTCAGAAAGTTATGGGTTGAAGCCACTGTATGTACCTGAGCATAGGGCTGAATTGCCATGATGGGAGAACCAAGGAAACCCCGTTTACGATGTTTTTCTGGGGATTCTCTGGCTCTTCCATCAAAGTTACAGTGGATGAGTAGGAGCATCTCCCCATGGAAATTCACTCTCATAACGTAGCCTGACATTTCTGTGCAATCCTGGAGGACTTAAATCTGCTGGCTTTCAGCTGGGATGTTAAACTAAGGCCCAAACCACCAGTTCAGGTGGATAAAAAAGATACACGGCACTATTCAAAGAAATGCAGGGGAGTTCTCCTGGCCAATATTACTCCCTCAACCAATAAAAAGCACCCTAAATGGTCATTCATCGCATTGCCATTTGTGGAACCTTACTTTGTGCAAATTGACTGCTGTCTTCATCTACATAGCAACAGTGACTGCATTTCAAAAGATGAGGTTGTGAAGCTCTTTGAGGTTGTCATAAGGTTCTGTATAAATGTAAGTTTCTTCACTCGCAATTATCTACAGCCATCAGAAGTACTCAGTTAAAAGTTATGTGGGGTAATTTTAACTTTAGGTGATGGTGTAAAATGGGCGATAGGTGAGTTAGCCGCCGTTATACGCCACGGCCAATTTTCCTTTCCTTTGACTTCAATGGAAATTAAATTCTGCCGTGGTGTATAATGGGCAGCTAATTTGATACTGCACATTTTACACTATTGCCCGAAGTTAAAATTACCTCCATTCTTCTCTGCTAGCCGTCCAACAGCCTAAACACCAAATGACAAAACGTCAGGCAGTGTCTTAGACCTGCAGAGAATGCCTGGGTAGCAGGACTGTCACTATATTATGATGGCAACGATATTTAATATCAGTACTACAGTCAAAACATCCGAGTCAGATTGGTCAATACAATGAGAAGGGACCTTCTAAAAGACGTCCGGAGGCACTCTGCAGCTTAACTCCCGGGCCAACAGCGACAGCTCTGTGCAGGGCAGAATTTAACGAGTTGTTTTCATTTCATTTCTCTAAGAAAAGCTGACAGGTCCTCCACATTTTCTAAAATTTCTATGTTTTCATTTTTGAGAGATTGGACCAGATGTAATAATCCTTTAAATTACTGTCCTTTTTTACAAGGAGCCTTGAATGTTATTGCTCTAAACTAATATTTTCACAGGCTGTACTTGAATAATATAAGAGGATGACTGCTAGAGGATACTCAGAAATTCAGACATGTATTACAGGCTGTCAATTTCAGGGTACGATAAGTCAGTTGTTAAGTTTTGACGTTCTTTGTTTCTTGTATGTTTATGTCATTTGTAATTCAAATTTTTTTCTAGAATGGTCTGATTAATACTCACAAATGGTAATTTAACTGTCGCATTCATTTCCAGACTCTGAAAGATTAAATTGTCAGATTCTTGCTTTGTGTTTATAAATATATATAAAAAAAGAAATATATTACCATCAGCAGAAATAAATAGATGGTGACAGACAGACAAAAGTCTTTTTTTTCTTCCAGGGTTTTCAGATGTAATGACAATACGAAATAACTTGCCCCCTTCATAAATGGGAACACTGACTTCCTAAATGTTCAGGGTTAGATTTTGATGTGCAAGAAAGACAAAGAGAAACATGTGAGAAACATGTTTTTTTTTTAATTGTTCATGGGATGTGGACATCGCTGGCAAGGCCAGCATTTATTGCCCATTCCTAGTTGCCCTTGAGAAGGTGGTGGTGAGCCACCTTCTTGAACCGCTGCAGTCTGTGTGGTGAAGGTACTCCCACAGTGCTGTTAGGGAGGGAGTTCCAGGATTTTGACCCAGCGACGATGAAGGAATGGCGATATACTTCCAAGTCAGGATGGTGTGACTTGGAGAGGAACTTGCAGGTGGTGGTGTTCCTATGTGCCTGCTGCCCTTGTCCTTCTAGGTGGTAGGGGTCGTGGGATTGGGAGATGCTGCTGAAGAAGCCTTGACGAGTTTCTGCAGTGCATCTTGTAGATGGTACACACTGCAGCCATGGTACTCTGATGGTGGAGGGAGTGAATGTTTAAGGTGGTGGATGGGGTGCCAATCAAGTGGGCTGCTTTGTCTTGGATGGTGTCGAGCTTCTTGAGTGTTGTTGGAGCTGCACTCATCCAAGCCAGTGGAGAGTATTCCATCACACTCCTTACTTGTGCCTTGTAGATGGTGGAAAGGCTTTGGGGAGTCAGGAGGTGAGACACTTGCCGCAGAATACCTAGCCTCTGACCAGCTCTTGTAGCCACAGTATTTATGTGACTCATCCAGTTAAGTTTTTGGTCAATGGTGACCTCCCAGGATATTAATGGTGGGGGATTCGGTGATGGTAATGCCGTTGAATTTCAAAGGGTGGTGGTTAAACACTCGCTTGTTGGAGATAGTCATTGCCTGGCACTTGTGTGGTGCGAATGCTATCTGCCACTTCTCAGCCCAAGCCTGAATGTCATCCAGGTCTTGCTGCATGTGGGCATGGACTGTTTCATTATCTGAGGAGTTGCGAATGGCACTGAACACTGCAGTCATCAGCGAACATCCCCACTTCTGACCTTATGATGGAGGGAATGTCACTGATGAAGCAGCTGAAGATGGTTGGGCCTAGGACACTGCCCTGAGGAACTGTGATAATTGACCTCCAACCATCACAACCATCTTCCTTTGTGCCAGATATGACTCCAGCCAGTGGAGAGTTTTCCTCCCGATTCCCATTGACTTCAGATTTACTAGGGCTCCTTGATGCCACACTTCGTCAAGTGCTGCCTTGATTTCAAGGGCAGTCACTCTCACCTCACCTCTGGAATTCAGCTCTTTTGTCCATGTTTGGGCCAAGGCTGTAATGAGGTCTGGAGCCGAGTGGTCCTGGCAGAACCCAAACTGAGCATCAGTGAGCAGGTTATTGGTGAGTAAGTGCTGCTTGATAGCACTGTCTATGACACCTTCCATCATTTTGCTGATGATTGAGAGTAGACTGATGGGGCGGTAATTGGCCGGATTGGATTGATCCTGCTTTTTGTGGACAGGACATACCTGGGTAGTTTTCCACATTGTCAGATAGATGCCAGTGTTGTAGCTGTACTGGAACAGCTTGGCTAGAGGCACGGCTAGTTCTGGAGCACAAGTCTTCAGCACGACAGCTGGGATGTTGTCGGGGCCCATAGCCTTTGCTGTATCCAGTGCGCTCAGCCGTTTCTTGACATCACATGGAGTGAATTGAATTGGCTGAAGACTGGGGACCTCAGGAGGAGGCTGAAGATGGTTGCTAATGTTTCAGCCTTGTCTTTTCCACTCACGTGCTGGGCTCCACCATCATTGAGGATGGGGATATTCACGGAGCCTCCTCCTCCCGTTAGTTGATTAATGGTCCACCACCATTCACGACTGGATGTGGCAGGACTGCAGAGCTTTGATCTGATCCGTTGATTGTGGAATTGCTTAGCTCTGTCTATAGCATGCTGCTTTTGCAGTTTAGCATGCATGTAGTCCTGTGTTGCAGCTTCCCCAGGTTGGCACCTCATTTATAGGTACGCCTGGTGCTGCTCCTGGCATACTCTTCTTGAACCAGGCTCCTTATTGAACCAGGGTTAGTCCCCTGGCTTGATTGTAATGGTAGAGTGAGAGATATTCCGGGCCATGAGGTTACAGATTGTGGTGGAATACAATTCTGCTGCTGATGATGGCCCACAGCGCCTCATGGATGCCTAGTTTTGAGCTGCTAGATCTGTACTGAATCTATCCAATTTAGCACGGTGGTAGTGCCACACAACACGATGGAGGGTGTCCTCAGTGTGAAGATGGGTCTTTGTCTCCAGAATGACTGTCCGGTGGTCACTGCTACCAATACTGTCATGGACAGATGCATCTGCGACAGGTAGAGTGGTGAGGACGAGTTCAAGTAGTTTTCTCCCTTGTGTTGGTTCTCTCACCACCTGTCGCAGGCCCGGTCTGGCAGCTATGTCCTTCAGGACTCAGCCAGCTAGGTCAGTAGTGGTGTTACCGAGCCACTCTTGGTGATGGACATTGAAGTCCCCCACCCTGAGTACATTCTGTACCCTTGCTACTTTCAGTGCTTCTTCCAAATGGTGTTCAACATGGAGCAGTACTGATCCATCAGCTGAGGGAGGGAGGTAGGTGGTAATCAGCAGGAGGTTTCCTTGCCCATGCTTAACCTGAAGCCATGAGACTTCATGGGTCCGGAGTTAATGTTGAGGGCTCCCAGGGCCACTCCTTCCCGACCGTATACCACAGCGCCACCTGGGTCTGCCCTACCCAGGGATGGTGATGGAGGAGTTTGGGATATTGGTTGAAAGGTATGATTCAGTGAGTATGACTGTCAGGCTGTTGCTTGACTAGTCTTTGGGACAGCTCTCCAATTTTGGCACAAGTCCCCAAATGTTGGTGAGCAGGACTTTGCAGGGTCAACTGGGCAGGGTGTGCTGCTGTCATGTCAGTAGCCAGTGCCGAGCTCGATGCCAGGTGATCTGTCCGTTTTTTAAATTCTTATTGTTTTTCGTAGCAGTTTTTTTTACAACTGAGTGGCTTACTAGGCCATTTCAGAAGGCAGTTAAGAGTCAACCACATTGCTGTGGGTCTGGAGTCACAGAGGCCAGACCAGGTAAGGATGGCAGAATTCCTTCCATAAAAGGACATTAGTGAACCAGATGGGTTTTTAACGACAATCCGGTAGTTTCATGGTCACCATTACTGATACTAGCTTTTTATTCCAGATTTATTTAATTAACTGAATTTAAATTCCCCAGCTGCCATAATGGGATTTGAACTCAAGTCTCCTGTAGGGTTCTCAAAATTCCAGCATTCCCCAAAATTATGGATCAAGGGACCCTGTTTTGGACAAGTTATTAAAAACAGGGTACCCAAAATGGCTTCTGTAACCTCGTGACCAAAACCGACAGGATTTTAAAAACAGGGCCCTGCAGACAGGCAGGTCCTGAAGTGAAACTTAAAATGCAGGAATCTGTGAAAGGACTCTGTGGGGCCAGACTGTAGGATTCGCAAAATTGAACTTTATATTATAACGGGTCGAATGGCAGAAGAGGCCATGATTTTAAAGACTGTTTTAAAAGAAGCCTAGGAAAAAGGGGCATTCAAAATGGCCACCAGACCCCGTGACCAACTTATTGGGATACTCTAAAATGGTTCCTGCAGTCCTCAGACAGCTTTGTGGATTCAGCCCACAGTAAGTTCTGGAAGCCGTTTCTGAGAGAACGAAACCAGACACCCACATATATACATATAGATTGGATGCAGATCCAGTCAAGATCGGCCTGAAGATAAAGGCCATCTAAATGTTTACCCAGACAAAAGGGAACAGTTTCATATTGATGAGAAGAGCATCAAGGGCCCGTTAAGGACATCACCAGGACATTAAAAACAATGAAGGTCATTCTAGACCAGAGATGGCCCGTTACCGGCCATCCAAGAACAGTTTAAAATATAATAACTACCCCGTTGTGCTCCCAGCCCGCCAAAATTAAAACAAAAGACTAATCTGATTTGGCGCGAGATAAGGGCTTCTGATGAGAAGTATATCTGGGAACCCAGGGGTAGAAGAAAAAAAAGGCAGCCATCGTGGTGCTACCATCGTATCGGTGGCATCATCACTAGCAGAAGGAGAAGAAGACGGTTCAAGCCGGCGTCCCGCCCCGGGGTAAAACATCAGGAGATCATCGACCAACCCCGGGCCATTGACGAAACGGGAGGCCATCGACCCACTCCGGCTCGGGAGAAGAGACAATAAAAAACTGAAGAAACGATGGGGGCCAGCCCGAGGCTCCTCTGACCGGGGTCGAGCAGACAATCCCCGACCCCGCCGACATCCAGGCCAGCCGGTGTCCAGCCGTCCCCGACCCCCACCTCAGGAGAGAGGTGGCGCAGCTCGCAGGGGCTCCACCAACCACGTGGAGACAGGACGCCTGAAAGGATCAAACGCAGACCTGTTTCAAAACCTTACACTTCCTAGTTGGATTGGTGAGCATGTTTCTGTCCCTTCATAATCAGATCTAGATAGGTTTAAGGGGGTGGGCACTTAAGGGTATAATTAACATGAGTTGTTGTCCCTCGATGTTCCGTGTGTTTTCCCCATTTCATGATGATCTTTGTAGAGTATAATATGCCTGTATTTGCCTTAGTTAGTACTGTGTCGTTATGATTTGTTTGTGTTTTCCCCTCCCATGTGCCCTCTTATTTGCATGCATTTTGATTTGTTTTACATTATGCAATAAAATTCCATTTCATTTCATCAAACTTGGTCTAGAAAAGTTTTCTCTACATTGTAGTTCCTGCCCCAAAGTCCAGAGTACAGAATCTAAGGGGCGAATGGGTCGAACCACTCACGGTTTTACTGTGCAAGAGAGAGAGGCCTCTAGAGAGAGAAACCTCTGCGATCTAAAACCCCTTACAAGACAGCCAAAGCAAACACAGAATATGCATTCATTCGCCATGAAACAGATCAAGCTAGAATGGGCCTACAATCGAGGCCATTAGGTTTCTGCATATTTAATCGGTAACAGCTCACAGCAGCCATCAAGTCAGGATGGGGACAATTAAGTTTCATCCATGACAAACAACCAGGACATCGAGGCCATTAGACCCGGAGACAACTACTCCAGAAGTCGTTAAAGTAAATGGCTGTAATCATTTTAAACGAGCCCGCCAAAAGTTAGACAAAGGACTGACCTGATTTGGCGCGCAGATAAGGAATGAAGAACCGGGTATAATTGTAGGCCCATCGGTGGCAATCGCTCTCTTGGCTCTTGGCTCTTGCCTTAGCTCTTGCTCCGGTCTCTCGTTCTCATGCCCTGGCCTCGTGGCGGGCTCTCTTCTCACTCCCCGCGCCGCTCAACACCAAGGACGCCCATTACACCGGGGCCAAACGCGGGAGGAGAACGGACCCGATTCGAAAGCACACAGGCCACAAACGGGCAGATGAGATGAGACGAGATGAAGAATACGGTAAAAGCAGAGAAGGGCAGCGGGAAGACGTGTTGGGGGACAAACGCCTAGTTATAAGCTGGTGTTTTGAATAAATAAGTTGGCATTTACATGCATGGACAATAAAACCCCAGAGTCATAGCCCAGGTGAAAAATAAGCTGGCGTTCAAAGAATGGGTAGCAGCGTCCATGACGAATAAACTGGCGTTTGAAGCATGGGTAGTAAAATCAGTTTGACAGTGTAAATCGCCAACCGAGCCCCAACCGTTTTAAAAACCCGTCAGCGACCAAACCGCCCGAGGAAGAAGAAGACCCATCGCGACTCGACGACGACGTTAGCTGAGGAAAAGGAGGGTGCTTCGCATAAACAACTTCAGCGCTGCGCCCTGAGACCACGTGGCGACGGGTTACCCCAAAGGACAGAAAGAGTGGACCTCAAAACCAACCCAGTTAAAGCAACAGGTTTCGGATTGGTGAGCATGATTTCCTGGCCCCTCATAGCTTAATCTAGTTAGGTATAGGGGATGGGATAAAGATAAGGGGATTGTTAATGTATTTGTTTCCCTCGATGTGCCGTGTGTTCCCCATTCCCATGTAAGTGTAATTGTTTATGCCTGTATTCATATCAGTGATTCTCATAAGATTGTGTTTTATTCTGCTTTTAATAAAATTTTGGTTTCCTTGCACCAAACCACTTGTCTACTCAATTTTCTGTATCGCCGCCTGTAGCTAAGTCTGGTGTCTAGAACCCAGGGGTGTGGGAGCGATTCGAACCGCTCAGAGACAGTCAGAGGTGAAGCTGACTGGGCGCACGCCAACCCCCTACAGAAATGGTGACCGTGGCAGGACTCAGGCAACAGGGGTGCGATACAGTAGACAATGGTTCAGATGAGCAAATCATGATGGGGGAATGGATTTCTGATTATGTGTTTAGCAAGGTGAATATCACAAAGAAGTGGATTACCACTCTGTTGAGGGCTGGGCGTCCGGTAGATGCAGCAGCTAAGTGGACAGAAGGGAGGGAACACAAGAAATCCCTAGAGAAGGCAGTCTGGCTGATGTATTTCAAAAAGCAGGTCCAGCTTTTGGACAGGCTCGTTGCAGCACAGGCAGCCGAGTTAAAGGAGTCAGCCCTGGAGATCCAGGACAAGGCTCTAGCAGGGGAGAAGTTACTGGTAGCATTGCAGGCCCTGAATCAGGAAAGGATGCATTTAATGGGAGAACATAAGGCCAGGTTGGAATACCTACAGTGCCAAGTCACCGAAGCCAAGGGTAATGAGTTGAGGTTGCGGGAAAGGAACGCCCGCCTAGCAAGGCAAGTGAGAGAGCAGGAGGAGAAGGTAAAAGAGGTAAAGGCAGCTTACAAGTTAGCGAGCGAACAGGGCTTTGACGATGCAGATCATGGCCCCTGCAAGGAACAGATAGAAAATCTGAGCCTGGCCTTGAGGAAGGCAAAAGGCATGGTGTGCCTCATAAGCCCAAAGGCAGGCCAGGCGGATTTTATGGGGAATGAGGGAAGGACAGTTCAAACATCACTGGTAGTGCCCAGGGACAACCCGGTTGAGGAACAGGAGGTCACATGACCACCACCCGTAGCGCCAGGTTTCAGCGAGATCTGGCAGCACGGGGGGGTGGAGTCAGAGGTGGGAGCAGAGGTGGAGCAACCCCCGCCAGAGAGGCCGGAGCCAGGACCGGTGTGCCAGGCCCAGCATCGGAGGTTCGGCCCACCCGTCAATGGCGACGACGAGGGACCCCTCCAAAACCAGTTCGTATTACCCTATAGCACCCAACAGCTTAGGGCTATGGTGAGCCATATCCCAAAGCTCTCCAAAAAGGGGGACCCCTCGATCCACTTCAGGGAAGTACAGCAGGCAGCCAGCATCAACGACTGCGATGGCACTGAGCAGGCCAAAATGCTGTTATTCTCCCTGGACAGTAGGCTCCTCCAATCCCTCTCTGACGAGTGTAAGAAGGGGCAGTGCAGGTATGAGGAGCTCAGGGATGAAGTTCTGGAGGCCATGGGGATGAATGAGGGAAGTCCTTTCTCCCATGTGGAGAAGACGGTGCAGCTCGCAGGGGAAACCCTGCAAGCGTTCACGGACAGGTTATGGCCGGTGTACCGGAGTGCCTGTCCGGGGACACCTAACCGGGCGTTCCTGAACGGGGATCCACTGGCTCATTGGTTCCGTTGCCTGGTGGCAAACAGCTTGCCACAGGTCCGGGCCAAGGCAGAAGTCTGGTTCAACCCCAAGAATCCCCAGACCACCGAACTTACGGTGATCAGACAGTTGGCCCTAGCCTATAAGAACGGTAGGGGAACCGATGCACACCCACCCAAGGGGAATATGCATGAGGTAGAACCCGGACCGGGTAGGAAAGAGTGGCATCAGCAAGGAAATAACCCCCCCAACACAAAAACGAATTGTTACGGGTGTGGTAAGGATGGTCACTGGCGGAAGGAGCGCAAAAACCCTTGGAAAGACAACACGGGAAACGATTCCACAGCCCCAGCTCAAAAGGTGAGGCAGGAATCCCTCCCACCGCGGTCGAGTCATTTTTGGACACCATGAGGTCCTTATTGACTGGCCTCGGGAGAGTAGCAGCCACTACCGGTGCTCTGACCCCATCAGCCCCATCCAACCCACAGCCCCGACTAGAGCCAGCGCAGCCTGTTTACCTTTGTTCCCTTCGGTACGATGAATGGAAAAGACCCCTCGTGGAGATGGAGGTAGAAAAGGTGAAGGGGACCCATCTGTTGGACACGGGGGTATCATGCACCGTTGTCCATTCAGCTAACCCCACCACCTCGCCTCTATCTAAAGGGGTCCCATACAGTCTGTCAGGATTCACAGGCAGGGAACAGGCCGGCTCGTTTTCCATCCCGCTCGCCATTCGTTTAGGACCGCTCCACTCTAAGTGGACCTGTGTCCTAATGAAGTGGGAAGTGGAGGGTGGAAGAGGGGTCCTGGGAGCCGACTTTATTGTAGGCCACGGGATCCTGGTCGATTTAAGAAATCATTGCGTATGGGGGGCTAGTACAGGAAAGGACAGCGAGGTAGTAGTAATCCCAGGGAAAGAAGGGAAGGAGACCCTGTGCACCATGAAGCCCAAAGAGGGTTATAACCTCAAGCTCATGGTCAGTAACACCCCAAAAGAGTTCCAGGCATTTGTGCAGGCCCACCTGGCCACATTTGCCACGCACAAACACGACTGCGGGAGGGTCAATGGGTTTGAGGTCAGCGTAGACGGGGACCCCATGGCCCGACCACAGAAACAGTATAACTTCCCCAGGGAAGCGGAGCCAGACATGGAAACAGCCATGTCCTCTTTAGTACAGCAGGGAGTTCTGAGACCAATAGCCACCCACGTAAACTCTCCACTGTGGCCGGTTAGAAAGCCGGACAATTCCTGGAGGGCCACGGTGGACTATCGAGTGCTCAACAGTAACATCCCAGCCTGTGCACCCACGGTAGCAGCAGTTGCCGATCTGATAGGAAGTATCCCAGCATTCGCGACTACTTTCACGGTGCTGGATATTTCCAACGGGTTTTGGTCCATCCCTTTGAGGAGGGAGGATCAGTACAAGTTTGCTTTTACGTTTAAAGGGCAACAGTACATGTGGAGCTGTTTGCCTCAGGGCTTCCACAACAGCCCCAGCATTTCCCACCAGTGCATGGCGAACAGTTTAAAGGATTTCAGCCAGCCCAGAAAGTTGGTGCAGTACGTGGATGACCTGCTCCTCTTCACCGATTTGAGAGGAGCATGGCCCACTGCTGGCCGAACTGCTGGAGCTGCTCGGGCAAAAGGGTTTTAAAGTAAGCCCCAAGAAAGCGCAGATCGGCCAGCAGGAGGTGAAATTCCTGGGCCTGACCATACGCGCTGGAGAAAGGGCCATAGATAAGGCTAGGAGAGAAGCGGTACAAGAGTTACCAGTCCCCAACACGGTCACGGGTGTGAGGTCGTTTCTAGGGCTAACCGGGTACTGCAGGGACTTCATTGAAGACTATGCAGCCACAGCAGCCCCTCTGCTCTGACTCCTACACAAGGGAGTGGAGTGGGCTTGGGATGAGGGTTGCCAGGCAGCATTTGTCAGGCTCAAGAAGGACTTGCAGACCGCACCAGCTCTAGGGGCCATAGATGGGGTGAAAGAGTTTTTCCTGGGGGTAGCAGCCAGCGGGGACAGCCTGAGTGCTGTGTTGCTCCAAGAGCGGCACGGCAGGCTGAGGCCGGTGGTCTATTCCTCCAGGATACTCACGGATGTGGAGAGGAGCTACTCCAACTGTGAGAGGCACCTCTTGGCCACACATTGGGCTGTGAAAAGATCGCTGATCTTCACAGGTACCTCTCCCATCACCCTCCTCACCCGTCACACACCCACCCAGATGCTCCTGGGTGGGAGGATCAAGGATGGAACTGTGAGCAGTGCCCGCATTGCTTGCTTCACCCTGCTCCTCTCACAGATGGACTTAAAGGTGAAGGGTCTCTGCGAGCCAAAGCTCGCAGCCAACCTGGTATATCCTGGAACAGCCCACCAGTGTTCCATAGAAGGTTTGGGAAGTGAACATAGGTTTACGGGCCGGGATACATCCCACAGGCCGCGAGATCTATGTGGACGGCTCCAGCACGATATCTGCTGGCGAGCGTCTCACGGGGTGTGGAATTTATGACCCAGCGGCAAACATTTCCCTGGCGATTAAGCTCCCCAGCACCATGAGCACCCAGCAGGCTGAACTGTCCGCGGTGGTGGACATTGTTACACACCCCGAAATCTTCTCCACCCCATACATGATTTGCTCGGACAGCATGTTCACATGCAATTCGTGTACGGAGTACCTGGCCATCTGGTCCCACCACGGGTACACCTCCGCCGACGGGAGACCCCTCACCGTGAAACCCCTGCTAGAAAAGATCCTAGCAGCAGTGGGGGAGGAAGGGGAGGTTTTCATCCACAAGGTGAAAGCCCATTCCTCCACAGAACCCCGCGGCCAAGGCAACCAGCAGGCTGACATGCTCGCCAAGGAGGGTGCCCGCACAGGCACTTTCTGGGACCCATATGAGTCCAGACCCATGGCAGCAGTCAGAGGTAGGGACGGAACACAAGGGACTAAAGGGGTAGCTTTAGCCTCAGACCTTAAGACGGTCCAAGCCCAAGACCCCGTCCTCAAGGTGGTCTTCAGTACAGCGACTGAGGGAAAAAGGGTAGAGGGTCCTTACGGCACAGCAACCCTCTCCGCCAAAGAGGGCATGCTGTTCCAGGGGGAACAGTGGGTTGTGCCGCTGCAACACCGGAGGGAATTCCTTCAACTGGCCCATGATGGTCCAGGAGCAGGGCATCCCAGGCCTGAGACCACCTGGCAACGGGTGGAACAGGCGGGATGGTGGCCAGGACTCAGGGAAGATGTCCGCGAGTTCTGCGCCGGCTGTCTGGTGTGCGCTGCTAACAACCCTGACCCCCACAAAAGGAAGGTACCTAAGGGACACATCAGGAGGGTAGAGGGACCATGGCAGTCGATACAGGTCGACTACATCGGGCCCCTGCCCACCGCCCAGGGAGGCTATAAGTACTGCCTAGTCCTGGTGGATGTGTTCACCAAATGGGTAGAGGCCTTCCCCTGCAGAACAGCCACAGCTCTGGGTACTGCCAGGACCCTGGTCCGGGAGGTGTTCTCGCGGTGGGGGCTACCACAGTATGTGGAGTCCGACCAAGGGAGTCACTTCACCGGACAGGTGATGCAGAATACTCTTATGCTGCTAGGCATCGAGGGGAAGTGGCACGTGGCCCACAACCCACAGTCATCAGGGATTGTGGAGAGAATGAATAGGACCCTAAAAGAAAGGTTGAAGAAGGAGACGGTGGACTCGCCTCGAAAATAGGCCGAGGTCCTACCGTTGGTTCTGATGGGGATCCGGGCCAGCCAGTCAAGAAGCATGGGGTATTCCCCATATGAGCTGATGACTGGCAGTGTTATGCGGACCCCCACCCATGTGCTAGCCCCGGTGCTCACAGAAGGTCAGCTCAGAGAGATAAACCGGGACAGGTTCGCCCGAAACCTCTTTGAGCACCTTAAACAGGTCCACGAGCAGGCGGCTGGGAACATCGGGAAGCAGCATCGGAGCAACCGATTGCTGTTAGAACCCTGAAAACACCACAAGTGGGAGGTAGGGGATCAGGTCATGGTGAGGAACTATGCCCGAGTAGGGAGTCTGGAACCATTATACATAGGGCCCTACAGCATTGTAGACAAGGCCAGCCCCATGGTATATGCCGTTATGATGCCTCAGCGCACCAAATGGTTTCATATTAATCAGTGTAAACTGTTTGAACCCGAAAAGAGAAAACAGCCAGTTGGGGTAGGGTCTGAGGATAGAGATCCTCAGCCTGCAGCGGGAGCAAGTTCACAGACTGCACAGGCAGGCGCTGTGGCTTGCTTAATGGGAGGGGCCATCCCACCCACCAATTGGGACACTCCCCCACTCTTCTGGGCTCCAGATGAGGAGGGACCCGAGGGCAAAAACCCCGCCCCAACCCAGATTTAGAGGAGGAGGGACCTGAGGTCGAAGACCCCGCCCCGGACCCAGATTTGGGACCTGAGGGCGAGAAACCCCAGCCAGCGGCAGTGGTAAGCCCACAGACTGCACCGGAGGGGGCAGCGGTTCGGGTTAAAGGCCCACCAGCCAAGAAAACCCCGCCCGCCAAAGTCCTCAGAAGGTCCCCACGGACGCCCCAGCCAAGGAAACCATGGTCACCAGCTCCCCATTTTAAAGGGACAGCCTCCCGAGTTGGGGGGAAGTCCAAAGACAGAGGTCCCCAGCCAGCAGCCACAGGCTGCGAGGGACCGGAAGTGCAGGACAGTGCAGCCACACCGAAGAGAGTGGCGTGCCGCAGCCCGAACAGAAATTAGCCTGGCCACCCGGAGACGGGCGGCGGATGCACATAGATAACGTAAGTTATGTTGTGAAGTTTGGATGTTTAGTTTAAGTTTAAACACAGTGATGGGTAGTTTTAATACAGTAGTAGTATTTGTAAGAATGTTTGTATTTAAGTCGCGGTCGCGAGACTTGACTATGCTTCACCCAAGCCAGAGAATCTCCTCAGGACCTGGCTATATGCTGTTGTGTCTCTTTGCAGGAAAGGATTTGAGGATGAAGGGGGGCGTACTCCTACTCGCCCTGCTACGGATGAGCGTTGGAAAGCGAGGTGATGTGCAGGACTCTCACATCTACGAGTGCTCAGGAGAAAAAGCTCCAGTGGTGACTGCTGGGAGCAGCGAACAAGGCGCGGAGGAGCCCGCCATCTACGCCCATGAGGGAAGATGGCCCGGGTGGTTGGGATCCAACTCCACCCAGTACTCCAGCCAGACCAGGTTCACCTACGGGGAGGCCTCCCTCCCCTGCCCCAGCGTACAGGTTGTGGCCTCACGGGTCGGGGTCACTGAGGGGAAGTGCGTGTGCCTGACTTGCAAAGGACAGATTCCCCTGGGAAGGTGGTGGTGGCTCAGAAAGCTGAGCACAGACATGGGGGACCCGTACAGCTGACTGGGAAATGACACCCACCGGACGGTCACCGGGACCCAAGAAGGGACCAGCGTATGTTGGGATAAGTGGTGGGAGTCGGAACAGGGAATCTATGTCTGTATGTGGGGGTCGAAAAGGGCCTGCCCCACAGGCATATCTATCATCTCCTCCGCATCATGGCAGGATAAGGGGAAGGGGGTGGAATGGGATTCCCACCTACACACCTGCATAGTCCCACGTTACCCAGCCCCAGTCAAAGCCACTGAGCTAGTGGCGTGCGCCCAGTAGCCCCTGCCCACGACTCAGGCAGCAAGGTCACACAGAGAGGGGTGCGTTTCCACCACCAAGGGACCAGGGAATGGGCTGGTACTAGTGCCTGCGGATCAGATACTATACCAGGGGGTGCACTACGCGGTAGCCTCCGTGATTTTAAACCTCACCGAGGTACACTTACCGGAGTGGTGGGACAGAGCAGCTATACCAAGCCTTGTTAAAGGACATAAGAACATAAGAAATAGGAGCAGGAGTAGGCCAATCGGCCCCTTGAGCCTGCTCCACCATTCAATAAGATCATGGCTGATCTGATCCTAACCTCAAATCTTCTATCACTCTCCATCCCACCCGAACCCATGTGATCTCCCGGGAGAGGCGAAAAACCAGATAAAAAACCCAATGGCCAATTTGGGAGAAAAAATCTGGGAAATTCCTCTGTGACCCATCTAGGCGATCGAAACTCTTCCAGGAGATCACTCTGTCCCTATATTTTCTACAGTACTTACCTTCACAGAATCACAGAATCACAGAAACCCCACAGTGCAGATAGAGGCCATTTCGGCCCATCGAGCCTGCACCGACACATATCCCACCCGATCCCCGTAACCCCTACACCAACACATATCCCACCCTATCCCCGTAACCCCACGTATTTAATCCCCCTAACACTAAGGGTCAATTTATCATAGCCAATCAACCTAACCCGCACATCTTTGGACTGTGGGAGGAAACCGGAGCACCCGGAGGAAAACCACGCAAACACGGGGAGAATGTGCAAACTCCACACAGACAGTCACCCGAGGCCGGATTCGAACCCGGGTCCCTGGCGCTGTGAAGCAACAGTGCTAACCACCATGCCACCTTCTGTAAAGGCGATCTCCACCCCAGCCAGGAACAGGAATAAAACCATCTCCTGAAATCTAAC
Organism: Somniosus microcephalus; assembly: GCF_052327205.1. Lineage (NCBI taxonomy): Eukaryota > Metazoa > Chordata > Chondrichthyes > Squaliformes > Somniosidae > Somniosus > Somniosus microcephalus. The sequence continues at coordinate 206,038,294 of NC_140993.1, read as the reverse complement.
ACAGAATTAGAGCACAAGAAGTAGGAGCAGAACCAGGCTACACGGCTCCTGGGCCCACTCCACTACCCACAGGGCCATGACCATTCCGAACCCAGATTCATGTCCAATTTCTGCCCGCTCCCCATAACCCTTAATTCCCTTTTGATCTAGGAAACTGTAGTGTCCGTGTGTAGATAAAGACACTGAAGACAGGAGTTGGTTCATAGGTATTTACTAAGCAAGTCTGGGGGGGGTTCTAAAGGATATATACAATACACAGGCTTATATAGCCCAAGTGACAATTACCGGCATTACGCACACCTGGGGCTCTTAAAGGCACATACACCACAATTGCTCTTAAAGGCACATACACCACAGAAACTATCTATTTCTGTTTTAAATTTATTTAATGATGTAGCTTCCACAGCTTTCTGGGGCAGCAAATTCCACAAAATTCTCTGAGTGAAGAAGTTTCTCCTCATCTCAGTTTTGAAAGAGCAGCCCCTTATTTTAAGATTATGCCCCCTAGTTCTAGTTTCACCCATCATTGGGAACATCCTCACCGCATCCACCCGATCAAGCCCCTTCACAATCTTATATGTTTCAATAAGATCGCCTCTCATTCTTCTGAACTCCAATGAGTAGAGTCCCAATCTACTCAACCTCTCTTCATATGACCCCGGGATTAACCGAGTGAACCTTCTTTGTGCTGACTCGAGAGCAAGTATGTCTTTTCTTAAGTATGGACACCAAAACTGTATGCAGTATTCCAGGTGCGGTCTCACCAATACCTTGTATAACTGCAGCAATACCTCCCTGTTTTTATATTCTATCCCCCTAGCAATAAAAGCCAACATTCCATTGGCCTTCTTGATCACTTGCTGCACCTGCATACTAACTTTTTGAGTTTCGTGCACCAGGACCCCCAGATCCCTTTGTACTACAGTACTTTCCAGTTTCTTGCCATTAAGATAATAACTTGCTCTATGATTTTTCCTGCCAAAGTGCATAACCTCACACTTTCCAGTATTGTATTCCATCTGCCAAATCTCTGCCCACTTACTTAGCCTGTCTATGTCACTTTGCAGGTTTTTTATCTCCTCCTCACTCACTACTTTCCCTCCCATCTTTGTATCATCTGCAAACTTTGATATGTTACACTCGGTCCCCTCCTCCAAATCGTTAATATAGATTGTAAAGAGTTGGGGACCCAGCACTGACCCCTGCGGAACACCACTAGTTACTGACTGCCAATCTGAGAATGAACCATTTATCCCAACTCTCTGCTTTCTGTTAGAGAGCCAATCCTCCACCCACGCCAGAATATTACCCCCAATCCCGTGATTTTTTTATCTTAAGCAATAATCTTTTGTGTGGCACCTTGTCAAATGCCTTTTGGAAGTCTAAATACACTACGTCCACTGGTTCTCCTTTATCCACCCTGTATGTTACTTCCTCAAAGAACTCAAGCAAATTTGTCAAACATGACTTCCCCTTCATGAAACCATGCTGAGTTTGTTCTATTAAATTATGTTTATCCAAATGTCCTGTTACTGTCTCCTTAATAATGGACTCTAACATTTTACCAACCACAGATGTTAGGCTAACAGGTCTATAGTTTCCAGCCTTCTGCCTACTACCCTTTTTAAATAAGGGTGTTACATTAGCAGTTTTCCAATCTGCCGGGACCTTTGCTGAGTCTGGGGAGTTTTGGAAAATTATTACCAATGCATCCACAATCCCTACCTTCACTTCCCTCAAGACTCTAGGATGTAAGCCATCCGGTCCAGGTGATTTATCCGGTTTGAGTCCCATTATTTTACCAAGTACCACTTCCTTAGTGATTTTAATCGTATTTAGCTCCTCTCCCCCTAGAGCCCCCTGTTTGTCCAGTGTTGGGATATTCTTAGTGTCCTCTACCGTAAAGACTGATACAAAATATTTGTTCAGCGTTTTTGCCATCTCAATGTTTCCCACCATTAATTTCCCGGTCTCATCCTCTAAGGGACCAACATTTACTTTAGCCACCCTTTTTCTTTTTATACAACTATAGAGACTTTTGCTATCTGTTTTTATATTTTTTGCTAATTTACTTTCATAATCTATCTTCCCTTTCTTAATCAATCTTTTAGTTATTTTTTGCTGGTCTTTTAATGACTTCCCAATCTTCTATCCTCCCACTAGATTTGGTTACCTTATATGACCTTGTTTTTAGTCGGATACTATCCTTAATTATTTTACTTAGCCACGGATGGCTATCTTTTCTTTTACACCCTTTGTTCCTCAGTGGAATATATATTTTTTGGAAGTTGTAAAATAACTCCTTAAATGTATACCACTGATCGTGTACCGTCTTACCCTTTAATCTATTTCCCCAGTCCACTCTAATCAATTCCGCTCTCATACCTTCATAGTCTCCTTTATTCAAGCTCAGCACGCTTGTTTGAGGTCCAACCTTCTCACCCTCTACTTGAATATGGAATTCAACCATGTTGTGGTCACTCATTCCAAGGAGATCCTTTACTAGGACATTTTTAATTAATCCTGTCTCATTACACAGGACCAAATCTAAGGTTGCTTGCCCCCTGGTCGGTTCCGTTACATGCTGCTCAAGAAACCCATCCCTAATACACTCAATGAACTCATCCTCAAGGCTACTCTGCCCAATTTGATTTGTCCAGTTAATATGATAGTTAAAATCCCCCATAATTATAGCTGTTCCCTTATTACAAGCCTCAACTATTTCCTGATTAATACTCCGTCCAACAGAGTTGCAACTGTTCGGAGGCCTATAGACTACGCCCACTAGTGTTTTTTCCCCCTTATTCCTTATCTCTACCCAAACTGTTTCACTATCCTGCTCCTTTGACCCAATATCATTTCTCTGTATTATAGTGATTCCTTCCTTTATTAACATAGTCACCCCACCTGCCCTCCCTTCCTGCTTGTCCTTCCTGATTGTTAAATAACCTGGTATGTTTAATTCTCAGTAATGGTCACCCTGCAGCCATGTTTCTGTAATGGCCACAAGATCATACCCATATGTAGTTATTTGTGCCGTTAACTCATTCATTTTGTTACGAATGCTACGTGCATTCAGATAAAGAACTTTCAAATATGTTTTGTGACACTTAGTTCCTGTTTTTTCCCCTTTTACTACTTTACCTTTTACTCCATACCTTCTGTCCCTTCCTGACATGTTCTGTTTTTTAATTTCCCCACTGCTACCTAAGTCTATGACCTTCTCCGTTGTCATTTCTGTTATTTGCTCTCTAGAAACCTCCCCCCCACTAATTAGTTTAAAGCCCTCTCTACAGCCCTAGTTATATGATTCGCCAGGACTCTAGTCCCAGCACTGGCCAGGTGGAGTCCGTCCCAACGGAACAGCTCCCTCCTGTCCCAGTACTGGTGCCAGTGTCCCAAGAAGCAAAACCCATTTCTCCCACACCAGTCTTTGAGCCACGCATTTAACTCTTGAATTTTATTTATCCTAGCCAAATTCGCTCGTGGCTCAGGTAATAATCCAGAGATTATTACCCTTGAGGTTCTGTTTTTTAATTTGACCCCTAGCTGCTCATACTCCTTTAACAGAACCTTCTTCCTTGTCCTATCTACGTCATTTGTACCAACATGGACCACGACAACTGGATCCTCCCCCTCCCACTCCAAGTTTCTCTCCAGCCCAGAAGAGATGTCCTTAACCCTGGCACCGGGCAGGCAACACAGCCTTCGGGACTCCCGCTCTTGACTGCAGAGAACCCTGTCTATTCCCCTAATGATACTATCCCCTACCACTACAACATTTCTTTTTACTCCCTCCACTTGAATGGCCCCCTGTACCACGGTGCTGTGGCCAGGTTGCTCATCCTTAAGAATGTTTCAGAAGTTTTACGAGTTCGATTTCGCTAATGTAGACAAAACCGAACTGTACACCACACACCGCGAGTACTTTGGTAACACAGGGAGACAAAGAAGGGGAGTATGGAATGATGTTTTTACTGTGTTTAACACAGGGTCCTCTGTCATCAAATGTCTGGATGACATAGACCAGATAAACGGTTTAAAAACACAGTTAAGGAAGATATTAATGGATGAGAACAAGGTGGTAGGCTCGGAGTTACATGAGGACCAGGCCATGACGGTCCATTTCAAAGAGATTATAGCCGAGCTGGAGAAGCACGCAAAGACTGTAAATGCCCTCATAAGAGAGGACAGAACTGCTTCTGACCAGGCTGCACAGAACGAGGTGTGCGTGCTGTATGGGGCATGGTTGCTGGGCGACGGCCACAGTAATCAGGAGGATTTAAAACAGGGTTTAGTCCCCTCCTGGATCAGCAACAAACACCTCACAGCCCTCCACCCGTTTGAGAATGCATTAAGCCCGTGTCAACTCCGGCTAGCTTCTGAGGCCTACCCGGTCCCAGTGGATTGTGGGCGGTCCAACCACACCATCATGGGGGTAGTAGTGAGAATGCCGGTCATGGGTAGGACAGCCCGACCCGCACCGGTATACAGGGTAGAGAACATTGGAGTCATTCAGGGGGGTGCACACATTCGTTTCACAGCGGTCCCACCTTACGTCATAAAGTGGGAGCATGCTATGACAGGTACTGACCTCTCGGGGGTGCCGGAGCCAGGGAGCACACATAATACTGTGCCCCAGCACTTGAACGCCTATTGAAAACCACAGTGCAGGTTTAAAGCTGTTGGCGCAAAACCTATAAATTGTACCATGGAGGCAATGGCACAAGGCCATGTTCCCCCACAGGTAGCATATATAGGAGGTGGGACATATTGTGTCACCACAAGGGCGCCCCACTACCAGCATGGACAGCATAGCTGGTGTCCGCTAAGTGACAGCAGTTTCTGCTTTATACCCGAGGCAGAAGTTCAAGTGGCCCAGGAACGAATTGTCCCCATTCCTGAACCCTCCACTGTTCACCTCACTGTAAAGGAGAATTTCACCAACCTGCAGAAGTACGTAGCACATTTTGGCTACGAAATCCCACCTCTCCCAGAACACCTTACCAAGATACTCAAAGCAGTAATAGTCTCGCAGAAACATTTCTGCACGTTAGAGAAGAAGACGGTAGAGATAGGGGCTAAGATATTGGACATTGTGATTCCACCCTGGTGGGAGATTTTCAACAGTATAGAGGTCCCTTCGTGGATTAGGCTGGCTTCCCACATCCTCGTGGTGTGCCAGCTGGGGATAGTATTGTACCTAGTATGCACTCAGTGCAAGGGAAAGGGTCAAATACTAGAATTCCAAAACCAGAGGACCTGGAAGGAACATTATGTTAAGGTGGAGGGAGATACACCTGTTTCAATTTTTTTGCATTTCTGATTAAAGATTGTTGTTTTTGTGTTTTGTTGTTTTTAATAAAGATTTTTGACGTGTTGTTTTAATAAAGATGTATGTGTACCAAGTGGTGCAGGGGTGTTGGACCCCTCCATGCTTGAATGTGTGTAAACGACTGTAATTATTCTATGTATGCTTATGTACACGACATTTTTACAGAATGGGAAATGCATGTGTCGTGGATATATTAGATAGGTAATTACAGGGGAAGATTGACTGTGGAGGGTCGGAAATTTTGCTCACCTTATCAGGATGATACTTAAAGCAAGTTTAGTATCAACAGGGGGGAGTGTAGGGTTCTCATTCGCCTTGAAACAGATCAAGCTAGAATGGGCCTACAATCGAGGCCATTAGGTTTCTGCATATTTAATCGGTAACAGCTCACAGCAGCCATCAAGTCAGGATGGGGACAATTAAGTTTCATCCATGACAAACAGCCAGGACATCGAGGCCATTAGACCCGGAGACAACCACTCCAGAAGTCGTTAAAGTAAATGGCTGTAATCATTTTAAACGAGCCCGCCAAAAGTTAGACAAAGGACTGACCTGATTTGGTGCGCAGATAAGGAATGAAGAACCAGGTATAATTGTAGGCCCATCAGTGGCAATCGCTCTCTTGGCTCTTGCCTTAGCTCTTACTCCTGTCTCTCGTTCTCCTGCCCTGGCCTTGTGGCGGGCTCTCTTCTCGCTCCCCGCGCCGCTCAACACCAAAGATGCCCATTACACCGGGGCCAAACGCGGGAGGAGAACGGACCCGATTCGAAAGCACACAGGACACACAGGCCACAAACGGGCAGACGAGATGAGACGAGATGAAGAATACGGTAAAAGCAGAGAAGGGCAGCGGGAAGATGCGTTGGGGATAAACACTTAGTTATAAGCTGGCGTTTTGAATAAATAAGTTGGCATTTACATGCATGGACAATAAAACCCCAGAGTCATAGCCCAGGTGAAAAATAAGCTGGCGTTCAAAGAATGGGTAGCAGCGTCCATGACGAATAAACTGGCGTTTGAAGCATGGGTAACAAAATCAGTTTGACAGTGTAAATCGCCAACCGAGCCCCAACCGTTTTAAAAACCCGTCAGCGACCAAACCGCCCGAGGAAGAAGAAGACCCATCACGACTCGACGACGATGTTAGCTGAGGAAAAGGAGGGTGCTTCGCATAAACAACTTCAGCGCCGCGCCCTGAGACCACGTGGCGACGGGATACCCTAAAGGACAGAAAGAGTGGACCTCAAAACCAACCCAGTTAAAGCAACAGGTTTCGGGTTGGTGAGCATGAATTCCTGGCCCCTCATAGCTTAATCTAGTTAGGTATAGGGGGTGGGATAAAGATAAGGGCATTTTTAATGTATTTGTTTCCCTCGATGTGCCGTGTGTTTCCCATGTAAGTGTAATTGTTTATGCCTGTATTCATATCAGTGATTCTCATAAGATTGTGTTTTATTCTGCTTTTAATAAAATTTTGGTTTCCTTGCACCAAACCACTTGTCTACTCGATTTTCTGTATCGCCGCCTGTAGCTAAGTCTGGTGTCTAGAACCCAGGGGTGTGGGAGCGATTCGAACTGCTCAGAGACAGTCAGAGGTGAAGCTGACTGGGCGCACGCCACCCCCTACACTCTGGCTCATTAGTCGAGGTGTCTGGATGACTAGTTCAGCAACATAACCACTATGCTACCGTTCCCGTTTTGCTCATTAACACTCCTCATTAATATCGCGGAACTGCTCCTCGTGGAAATGATTCCGCAGTATGTGAGACTGTCAGCGCCAGGGAGTTTGCCCTCTCTGTGTTAGGGGTGGATTTTGTATTACTGGCTGCAACACTGAAACAATTGCACACGGACAAGCTTTGTGACTGGGGAAAAAAAGAGAAACTCCCTCACATCGGTGGAAGATCCGTACAGGCAGGACGGGAACAAGATGATGAGCATTCAGTGCCAGTGGTAGTGGCTATTTAAAACTGCTTTGATACTCGGCTTTGTGCCGTGTTACTGCTGACTCCCAACTGGCAGATCTCACATGGTTGGTGGCAACCCTGAAGCAACCTAGTCAGATTTGCTGAGGCATGTCACCACTTCTTCACATGGTCCTCCCAGCTGGTGTCTATACAAATCTGGCAAGTTTACTTCAGCGCTGCCAGTGGCTGTGTGAGACCCGCCTGTTGGGATACTACAAAGCCTGCATAAAAGCAGTTAAGCTCACCAATGGCTGCTGGCTTGAGTAGCACAGGGAGAGCCACCTCCATGTCAGTTTGGCTCCATTGATAGTCCTCTCGCTTCTGAGTCAGAAGATCGTAGATTCAAGCCCCACTCCAGGACATGAGCAAATAATCTCGGCTGTGTGGAGTTTGCACATTCTCCCCGTGTTTGCGTGGGTTTTCTCCGGGTGCTCCGGTTTCCTCCCACAGGCCAAAGATGTGCAGGTTAGGTTGATTGGCTATGATAAATTGACCCTTAGTGTTAGGGGGATTAAATACATGGGGTTACGGGGATAGGGTGGGATATGTGTTGGTGCAGGGGTTACGGGGATCAGGTGGGATATGTGTCGGTGCAGGCTCGATGGGCCGAAATGGCCTCTATCTGCACTGTGGGGTTTCTGTGATTCTGTGATTCTGTGACACTCCAGCGCAGTACTGAGGGAGTGCTGCTCTGTTGGAGATGCTGTCTTAGCATGAGACATTAAACTAAGGCCCTCTCCGCCTGTTCAAGTGGACATAAAGAACCCATGGCACTATTTGCAGAACAGGTTGAAGAAAGAAAGAACTTGCATTTATATAGTATCTTTCATAACCTAAGGAAGTCCCAAAGTGATTTACAGCCAATTAAGTATTTTTTACATGTAGCAGATGTGGCACACAGCAAGGTCCCATCAGCAGCAATAAGATAATGACCAGATAATCTTTTTTAGTGATGTTGGTTGAGGGATAAATATCGGCCAGGACACTGCGAGAACTTCCCTGCTCTTCTTAGAATAATGCCATGGGATCTTTTGTGTGCACCCGAGAGGGCAGATGGGGCTTCGGTTTAATGTCTCATCTGAAAGATTGCAGTGCAGCACCCCCTCAGTACTTCACTGAAGTTTAGTTCTCGCTGGTGCCCTAACAACCGTTCTCTTTCAACCAACACCCCCAAGAAGAGATTAGCTGGTCCTTATCTCATTTAATGTTTGTGGGATCTTCTTGTGTGCAAATTGGTGGCCGTGTTTGCTTCCATAATAACAGTAATTCATTGGCTGGGACGTCCTGAAGACAGGAAAGTGTGAGATAAATGCAGCTCTTTCTCTTGTATAATAGATTCTGGTGCTGCTGTGGGAGCTACCATCACCTTACACGGCCATGAGTTGGGGCATCTTGTTATTTAAGCTTTTTTGAAATAAATGGCTGTTCCAGTGAGAAAAAAAAATCATCTTTACATTATTGCATTAAATATTTATCAGTTAGTTCAATGATATTCAACAAAACCGGTTGAGGGCGTTAGAAACACAACCATTTGAGGCACAAAGTGATATCTTGTTTCCTTGAGTTACATAAAAACATAAGAAATAGGAGGAGTAGGCCATTGGCCCTTTGAGCCTGCTCCATCATTCAATATGATCATGGCTGATCTTCTACCTCATCTCCACTTTCCTGCACTATCCCCATATCCTTTGAATCCCTTAATATTCAAAAATCTATCAATCTCTGTCTTGAATATACTCAATGGCTGAGCCTCCACAGCCCACTGGGGTAGAGAATTCCAAAGATTCACCACCCTTTGAGTGAAGAAATTTCTCCTCATCTCAGTCCTAAATGGCTGACCCCTTATTCTGAGACTGTGACCCCTGGTTCTAGACTCCCCAGCCAGGGGAAACATCCTCCCTGCATCTACCCTGTCAAGCCCTGTAAGAATTTTGTATGTTTCAATGAGATCACCTCTCATTCTTCTAAACTCTAGAGAATATAGGCCTAGTCTACTTAATCTCTCCTCATAGGACAATCTCCCCCATCCCAGGAACCAGTCTGGTGAACCTTTGTTGCACTCCCTCTATAGCAAGTATATCCTTCCTTATGTAACGAGACCAAAGCTGCACACAATACTTCAGGTGTGGTCTCACCAGGGCTCTATATAATTGCAGTAAGACACCTTTATTCTTGTACTCAAATCCTCTTGTAATAAAGGCCAACATACCATTTGCTTTCCTAATTGCTTGCTGTACCTGCATGCTAACTTTCAGTGGTTCGTGTACAAGGACACCCAGGTCCCTCTGAACACCAACATTCCCCAATCTCTCACCATTTAAAAAATACTCTGTTTTTCTATTTTTCCAACCAAAGTGGATAACTTCACATTTCTCCACATTATATTCCATTTGCCATGTTCTTGCCCACTCACTTAACTTGTCTATATCCCCTTGAAGCCTCTTTGCATCCTCCTCACAACTTACATTCCCACCCAGCTTTGTATCATCAGCAAGCTTGGATATATTACATTTGGTCCCCTCATCCAAATCATTGATATCGATTGTGAATAGCTGAGGCCCAAGCACTGATCCTTGCGGTACCCCACTAGTTGCAGCCTGCTAACCCGAAAATGACCCGTTTATTCCTACTCTCTGTATTCTGTCCGTTAAACAATCCTCAATCCTTGCTAGTATATTACCCCCAATCCCATGAGCCCTAATTTTGTTTAATAACCTCTTGTGTGGCACCTTATCGAATGCCTTCTGAAAGTATTAGAGACGTTTCTTGCCATTTACTTTATTTCTACAAGATCAAAATCACCCCAAAAATTGTAGGTACAGTCCTCCCCATTCTTTGAATGAAATTCAACCTCTGAAAACAATTTGGAACTGTCATCAATCCCTTTAAATAGTGCTGGTGAGGGGTCCTTCCTGCCTGTTAGTGCCGTGAGTTGCTGGGCACGTTTAACTCGTGGCAAATCTGGTGTTGGGTAGGCGATTATCACTTAAACATCACACTACAAGTGTAGAACCCTTATTTACATATATTATTCATTGCTGTAAATAGTTCTGACGTGCACGCTGGGCATCTATGACGGGTGGCACACCACCGGCTGGAAATGAGCAAGCATTTCCTGCCCACCATATTGGACCTTTATGCACCCGAAAAACGGGCGCAGCACGATCAAATTTCGAGGCTTGGGTGTTAGTTGGACAGTACAGATGGGTTAGGGGCAGACTTCCCGATTCTAGATCAGAGCTGAGGTTGATGCAAGACAGGGAGGTCAGGAATAACAGGGAAGAGAAGGAGGAGATAGTGGCAGAGAAAGCTGCAGAGATGGTCTTCATTTTAGAGATAAACAAAATCCATGAACTCTTCTTATTTGCTAATGGAGGTAAGGGTCAAGGGTGCAGAGAAAGGTTTGAGAAGATGGCTCATTATGGAGAAAAAGGGACTCGAGCTGGGGAATGGCAGAGGTAAAAGACAGTGAGTAGGAATGAGGACATTGAAGGCAGAGGTGAGGAAGCATCTGAACAGGCCAACAATGGCAGAGGTGGAGGGACAGAGGAGATGGACAGAGAAGGAATTGGGAGTTTGAGTGAATTTGTGAGGGAAAATCTTTCTCTGGGGGCTAGTCAGACAGTATTCGTCTCCCATCTTCCTGCCAGAAAAAAAATTTGGTACCATTTGATTGACAACTCCAGAAACTGAGGCACGTAAGCTAAAGTGGCAGGACGGTTTGGCACCCAAATTCCAAGAAGTCAATGAAAATAAAAATCGGGAGAGATGTATAACAGACTGCCGATTCACTGTCACTTGTTTTACACTATCGCACAAAGCTAAGATCTACCCCCCAAGATCTTCTACTTGGGAGTCAAGGGCTCAACTCTTGAGCTACTCAGACACCTGATTAACATTTATAAAGTCAAAAACTCAATGGGGGTAATTCTGACTTCTTGGGACAGCCGCCCATTATACATCTCTCCCGAAGTCAAAATTACCCCCATCATTTTTACTTACATATTCACCGTGTTCTTATTTCAGTTGCATGCCTGTTCACAAAGCATTCCTGTGTTGGTAGATAGGACTGGCAAAAAACATGTTTCATTCTGCATGCGCACTACAATAACTGAAGAGCAGAAGAGACTTTTAAAAGAAATCATTATTTTCCTACAGGTTTGACTAAATATTCTTGCTGATTTGATACATGCTTGAAATGAAAAAGACTGCCTGAGTGATTTTTTACCCCACGTTTTGTCACAAATCGGTAACAAAACTGCCAAAACTGAAATGCCTCCAGTATTTTTGCTTTTTCTTTTTCTCCAGCATAGAGTCCTCTTGAGATCAACTTCAATTTTCCAGCGAAATGTGGTTTTAAAATGCAATGTGATCTTAACATGAATCACCCACTTGACTGCTTGAATTTAATACATTAATGGAGACACAATTTTACACTTACTAAAATCTGCAGTTAAGAAAATTGACCTAAAAACAAGATGCAGTGCACCTAAAAAACAAACACATATTTGATAAACACCTGAGCCTTGCTTCAATCAACTTCTTGCCGTTATGGGACTATATTTCTGCTGGGGATCCACAGATTGTATGAACATACGAAAACAAAGGACAGGAAAAAACTAGCTGGTCACTCGAGGCTGTTCCATACTACCATGTTGTAACTTCAGCATACTATGACCACCATCCGTTCCCACCAATTACTCAATCTCTCAGGAGAGGTATAAAAAACCTGAGATCAATTTAGGAAAAAATCTGGGCAATTTCTCTCTAACTCCTGAAGGTAATCAAGCAAGTTCCAGGAGACTATGGCGACTGGGAGGCATATCCCTCGATACCAACCTACCTTCTATACATAGTTGTCAACCTTATGCTCGGTGTCAGCCTTGACTCAATTGGTGGCACTTTTGCCTCGGAGTCAGAAGATTGTGGGCTGAAGCCCCACTCCAGAGATTTGAAAACATAATCTAGGCTGACACTCCAGTGCAGTGCTGAGGGAGTGCTGCACTGTCGGAGGTGCTGTCTTACAGATGTGACGTTAAACCAAGGCCACGTCTGCTCTCTTTGGTGAACATAAAAGATCACATGGCAGTACTCGAAGAAGGGGAGGGGAATTCTCCCCATGTCTTGGCCAACATCTATCCCTCAATGAACACCACTAAAAGAGTTTAATTGGTCATTTATTTCATTGCTGTTTGTGGGACCTTGCTATGTGCAAACTGGCTACCACCTTTCCCTACATTATAACAGTGACTGCATTTTGAAAGTACTTAATTGGCTGTGAAGCACTTTGGGACATCCTGAGGTCATGAAAGGCAATATATAAATGCAAATTCTTTCTTTGAGTTATGTTGGCCAGAATCAGCAGCTTGTTCGTCTCCCAATAGAAAGCTTGCAGCAAATCCGCACTCTGAGTGTGCCGACAACTCATTCCATAGGTTGACGAATCCGCACTCACTGCATGTGCCGACAACTCGTTCCATAGGTTGAAGAATCCGCACTCACTGCGTGTGCCGACAACTCGTTCCATAGGTTGAAGAATCCGCACTCACTGCGTGTGCCGACAACTCGTTCCATAGGTTGACGAATCCGCACTCACTGCGTGTGCCGACAACTCGTTCCATAGGTTGAAGAATCCGCACTCACTGCGTGTGCCGACAACTCGCTCCATAGGTTGAAGAATCCGCACTCACTGCGTGTGCCGACAACTCGTTCCATAGGTTGAAGAATCCGCACTCACTGCATGTGCCGACAACTCGTTCCATAGGTTGACGAATCCGCACTCACTGCGTGTGCCGACAACTCGTTCCATAGGTTGAAGAATCCGCACTCACTGCGTGTGCCGACAACTCGCTCCATAGGTTGATGAATCCGCACTCACTGCGTGTGCCGACAACTCGTTCCATAGGTTGACGAATCTGCACTCACTGCATGTGCCGACAACTCGTTCCATAGGTTGAAGAATCCGCACTCACTGCGTGCCTCCAACTTGTTCCATAGGTTGAAGAATCCGCACTCACTGCGTGTGCCGACAACTCGTTCCATAGGTTGACGAATCCGCACTCACTGCATGTGCCGACAACTCGTTCCATAGGTTGACGAATCCGCACTCACTGTGTGTGCCGACAACTCGTTCCATAGGTTGACGAATCCGCACTCACTGCATGTGCCGACAACTCGTTCCATAGGTTGACGAATCCGCACTCACTGAGTGTGCCGACAACTCATTCCATGGGTTGAAGAATCCGCACTCACTGCGTGTGCTGACAACTCATTCCATGGGTTGAAGAATCCGCACTCACTGCGTGTGCTGACAACTCATTCCATGGGTTGAAGAATCCGCACTCACTGCGTGTGCCGACAACTCATTCCATGGGTTGAAGAATCCGCACTCACTGCGTGTGCTGACAACTCATTCCATAGGTTGAAGAATCCGCACTCACTGCGTGTGCTGACAACTCATTCCATGGGTTGAAGAATCCGCACTCACTGCGTGTGCTGACAACTCGTTCCATAGGTTGACGAATCCGCACTCACTGCGTATGCCGACAACTCGTTCCATAGGTTGAAGAATCCGCACTCACTGCGTGCCGACAACTCGTTCCATAGGTTGACAAATCCGCACTCACCGAGTGTGCTGACAACTCATTCCATAGGTTGACGAATCCGCACTCACTGCGTGTGCCGACAACTCGCTCCATACGTTGACGAATCCGCACTCACAGCGTGTGCTGACAACTTGTTCCATAGGTTGACGAATCCGCACTCACTGCGTGTGCCGACAACTCGCTCCATAGGTTGACGAATCCGCACTCACTGCGTGTGCCGACAACTCGTTCCATAGGTTGACGAATTCGCACTCACTGCGTGTGCCAACAACTCGTTCCATAGGTTGACGAATCTGTGAAAAATGTTACCCACTGATGTCTAACCTAGTTCTATGCTAACATAACTTATTTTCACGATCCCTGCTCTTCCATATATTCTATATAACTCGAATAGCCTATCCACTTGGACTGAATCTAATCCTTTCATTATTGTAGGGACTGTTGTAAATCTGGTGGGAGACTGGGGGGATCCCCTGGCAAACAACAGGGATCTGGTTGTGCTAGGTTTCTGCCATTTCCGGGAGTTTCCAGCTAAGAGGTGAGACATCTACTCAGCCCTTGCAAAGCGAATATTGTCAGGGATGGCGCCAATTGCGGGGACTTCCCAAGCTGTCAGATCCCACTGGCCTGGCTCTGACAGGAGCTGAGATGTCTCTGGAGGCCGGTACATCGATTGAGTTGATGCGTACCGAACACTAGTTTGGTGAAAGTGAGCCCACCAGTGGTCCAGGCCAGGGATGTGGACGGAACCCCCGAAGAAAGATCTGAATTATTAAACACAAGTATCAAGAATGGGGAAGGTGGCTTGAGTCAGAGCCATGGAAAACCCCCAAAGGTGGGCAGGTGCTGGAGTTCAAGCTGTTTGGAGCAGGCAGGTGCCCATAGTGGTGCTTGTGTCCATGCAAATCTGACTGGCCCTGCAAACTCTGGCAGGGTTAGCACTGGAGGGCACTGGCAGACATTATTCTGACAAAACTGACAGGATCGCATCCCAAGGAAATGTGGTTCCTCTGGTTCCTCAGCCTAGCATGAGGCTTGAACCCACACCTTCTGACTCAGAGAAGAGAGTGCTACCACTGAGCCTTGGGCTTTTATCATGGCCTGTTCCACAACAATTTGCCTTAAACTGGATAAATCTGAGCACTGATCTCTCTACAACTCAATGAGAAAATGCTTCTTTTTGGGGTAGAATTGTTTAGTTCTCCAACACGAGAGCATGTCTGAGAACTATTAGTCCCAAGGTCACTAGTGAACAGGATAAATTTGTGCCTGGTCTTTTTTGATTTTTCTGGAAGAATTGAGGAATCAGAGAAAATGAGTACAGTATTCTGTACCAACATACTGTCAGTATTTGTTGATTGAGAATTCTGGGATCTGGAACAGATATACCAAAGATTTGCACTTTCCTCTACATGGCAGGCTGTTGAGTCTAGCTTTTTAAGATTCCTGTTTGGAGGCACGAGCTTTGTACGTTGCATGAAAATAATATGGATAGGAACCTAGGAACAAGAGTAGGCCATTCAGCATCTCAAGCATGTTCTGCCATTCAATTAGACCATGGCTGATCTGTACCTCAACTCCATTTACCCACCTTTGCTCCCTAACCTTACCTAACAAAAATCTATTGCTCTCAGTCCTGAAAGCTCCAACTGTCCGAGCATCCACAGCCTTTTGGGGGAGAGAGTTCCAGATTCTTACTACCCTTTGTGTGAAAAAATGCTTCCTGATTTTATTCCTGAATGGCCTGGCTCTAATTTTAGGATTATGTCCCCTCATTCTTGATTTCCCCACAAGAAGAAATAGTTTAATAGAACTATTGGTGTCAAAGTGACTAAAGTCACCAGTAAAGGACCCTTGGTAAAACTTTATGCATCTGAGAATTTGTGGAAACACTTTCCCATGGCAATGATCATACACATCAACTCGTCTTACTGACTACAGGCTTTCAGTCTCTCTTGTTAAGGAGTCACCCTGAAGCTGGATACATTAGGAGCTGTAACTTCCCTTCCACATGAGAGACGACCGGTCTGAAAACACAGGCTATTGAAGCAGCTCTGAAGTTTTCGGAACCATCCTCCTGCTGTTTCTTGCCACAATCTGGTGGTCTAGCAGGATGATGAAAAGGGTATAAATATGGCAGCTGACAAGAAAAAACTGTAAATATCCTGATACCTGATCCGCAAAGTTCTTTAGCTGTGCCCTTTTTTTATTTGCTGTACAAAGATGTCCTTTATCCAGTATCTTTCCTCACAGAAAATCATGTGTTACTTCTGGATGAAAGGCCCACTTGTGTGGGCAGACTATGTGTCTGAGTAAATTAGCCAGCATGTTGAACTTTTCTGCAATTTAATACAACAGTTCTATTCCCTGATCAATGTAACAGTGTTAAATGCCAATGACTTACATGCGTTCACTCGAGAATTGCTCCACCTATTAGCTTGGATTTGTCACAAAACCATTGTGATGTTGCCAATGTAGGCCAAGAATCAATGGCCCCTGATGAGCTAATCCAACAGAAGAAGTTTATTCACCCTATATGCTTCTCTTTTTCTATGGAACTTCATATAAATGCAGTGTGGTGTTCTCACTTCCTTGCAATGTGCCAGAATCTAAATCTGTCTCAAGAAGTAGAAACCAGTAACTGACACCATTTTTCTTGAGCTGAAGTAAGTTTTCATTTAACCACAGACTTTGGTTCAGGAATTGAAGTGACTCTGATCTGATGTTTGAAGTTAATGAGGTTCTGTTAGTTAAATCTGAATTCACCTGAAACTCTCAGTGGAGACTAATTCAAGCATATTCCAACATAACCGGTTAGAAGCAACATCATCATTTACAGGGCACACTTTCTTTTGCACAGTTGGGCTAAATTGCCATACCTGAAGGGGATTGGATGGAGTCAGTGGTGACTGGAGGCCTTGCCCTGGGGACTGGCTTTGTTTTTGAGGGGATGATGCCTGCTGGCCAGGCAGCTGGTGGTTCTGTTGGTGGTGTTGCTGTGCTTGTTGCTGTTGCTGTTGGAGCTGCTGAAGATGTTGAAGTTGCTGTATTTGGGAATTCAGGGATGAGGTAGCTGTGGTGAATAAAGACACAGTCATGATAAATGTAATGTTGAATATGCACAGAATAAGCTTAAAGCATCATAAATAATAATTATTTTAGCCAACTCTTATTTTCTTTCACCCATTTTCTCTCATTCTCGCCTGAAGCTGTTGTCTTTTTCCTTTGGAGTACAACTTCACGGGTAATGACAACACTTCATTATCCCACCCACGTGTCCGCTATTTTCATGTGAATTTTGGCACAGACCGTCAGCAGGCTGTGGGAGGCACTGCAGCAGAGTCCAATCCTATCCTCACCCAATCGTGATCAGCATCAGGATCCTTGACTGAATTTACCATCTCTATTCCATGAGCATGGAGGCCAATTTTAGTACCCCCAACCACAACCCTGGTTGAGATCAACTAAGTCAGGACAGATCTAGTATTTCATGGTCTGGAGGTCAATTTTTGAGGGGGTGGAGATATGGGCCCGTATTTTCCGATCGGAGGCTTCCTGTGTGCGGAGGCCTCCGATCTGGAAAAAATCTATGCCCTTACCTGAGGGCTCCGGAGGTCCGGACATTCCTGCTCCTGGGCCTCTGCTCTACGAAATGCGCAGGGCCCAGCTGTCCCAGGGGTGTGTGCGGTTCGCAAGCATCTCTGGGATCACGTGGGCTATGGGCAACCAATCAAAGAAGGGAATCCCCCTTCACATTTTTAACAGGTCTCTCAGCTTAGACATGTCAAAAGTATGAATGGGAATCACTCAAAAAACACATCAAAACATTAACTACATTTTTTATCATGTTTTTAAAATGAGTTAAAATTACATTAAATTAAATATTTTAAACAAAAACTTAGTTTTTTGAAAAAAAAGTTATTTACGGGGCTAAAAATAAACTTACCATATTTAAAAATTATAAATGAGTGAAAAATTTTTTTTTTTTTAAACTTTTTAAAACTTTTATGCTTGCTTTGACCAGGCATAAGATTTTTAAGGGATTTCAGCGGGCACAGGTTCTGCAGAAAGCGGAACACTCCACCCGCAGAGGCCCTTTTCTAGGGCAGGCGTCTGATCTGTCCAGAGAATTCTGGACAGGTCGGAAGTGCCGGTTTTCAACACATGTGCTTCGCATGCCTGAAACTGGCACTTGCGAGATCCCTACGGGTGTATACACAGCTCGTACCCACCTGTAGTGATCAGAAAATACAGGCCATGGTCTTTAATTGCCAACTTCCAGTTTGCGAGCCCAAAAGGTGGTAATAAAAAAAGGAACAATAACAGGGATAGACTAATCTATCTTTTTTTTTATATATAAAACGGGACGTTGCATTTTTGTCTGTACGGCTATACAATCAAAAGTTATAGAGCGTGCCTACACATGTGTTATATTGAAAGAAAGCTTATGATTATCCAAACCTCATAAGCGTATTTACTTTTTGCTCAGACAAAAATTCTTCAGGCAGTATACAAAAACCCTTCAAAATTCCATTCATTATCCACTCATTAGCATTGAGTGACGTGAAGGTTGACCAATCCTGTGACGTGATGATTGACCAATCCTACAGTTCAGTCACCTGATGGTTGATCAATCGGTGCGTGTGTGGGCGGGACTAATCATTCTCAGCTCAGGGATCTGCCAGCCATTAAACACCAGCCGGGCCTCAAGCTAAAATTATGGTAATCGAGGTCAGTATGTTTTTAAAAAAAAATAAGATTTACCAAAAATGTTTTATAAGTACTTTAACTTTCATCTTTGAAGGTATTAAAAGCTAGAAATGTTTAGGTTAAAAAACAGTGGAAAATACCCCAGGCCCCGGGGCCTAGGCTTCTCCAACTGCCGACAGCCCAAATCCAGTCCCAGGCTCCTGACCCAGACATCGACCAGGCCCAAAAAAGCCCTGGCAACGCCGGGCCCCCCCAGCTAGTATGCAATAAAGGGATATATTAATATATACAATAACAAAAATAGACTAATATACAATAACAGGGATAGATTAATGTACAATGACAGGAATAGACTAATATTCCAAAAAATGATATACAAATATACAATAACAGGGATATACTAATATGGCTACCACTTCCTGAAAATGAAATTTGTCTTAGAAAAGTAAGAATTTGCTAGAAACAACTTGCATTTATAGAAAGTCCCCACCACTTACACCATCTGCACTTATCCCGGACAGCCGCCTATATCGAGCAAATGGCTCTAACCATTTTCCATTACCATAGGCATCAATTACAAAGGTTCTGCTTAAACCATATTAACTGCGCCGACTATTTCGGGTAGTTCAGCAGCTGCTGCACCTTGCGATTACCTGTCATTAAGTTATCACTGTTTGCAAGCAGGACTTTCGTTTTAAAGATTCCTGAATTAATTTTGCCTCACTGAAAAAAAATGTTTCATGAAGTTTAACAAGAGGAAATGACTTTAAAAAGCCTCTAGAACTCCTTCCAATGCTTCAAACCCATCTGGCTGGCTTGCTGAGCTTAACACATTTCAGCTCCAATTTAAAATTAAATATTAAATACCTGAGAATGTGTTTGAATAATGATCTGAATACAAGAACATGTTTTGATAATGCTACTGTCTGCTGCTTTTGTTAATTTTTTGCCGAGTGTTGTTAAATTTAATATTGATATTGGGGAGGCAGCTCTGGCTTCACTTCAGCTGTTATACCAGTCACGGCGTATAGGAGGCAAATCGCGTTCAGACGAACGCACCCACTATAAGCAATGGGGACTGCATTGCCTTTCATGCCCTCAGGACATTGCAAAGCACTTCACTGCCAATTAATTACTTTTTAACTGTAGTCACTGTTCTTTTGTAGGGAACCCATCGCAGCCAATTTGCACCAATCTACCTTACTTCCTGTTGTCATCTTTTCCTGTTTTAATTTCCTATGTCCAGATTTATAAGGGAAACTCTCTATGTAAACTTGTTGTGTTGTAATTACACCCGCTTACAAGTTGTGGTGCTGTAGTGCCTCGATCGTGTGGCTCCCAGTAAGGTCCCACAAACATCAATGAGATAAATGACCAGGTAATTTTTGCAGTGCTTGTTACTGCAATTTTGTAAACATTATGGTTATATCATCAGTTCTTATTTTGTTATAATATTTTGATTTGACATGATAATTTATAATTAAATAGCAAAACTTTCAGCAACTTGGGAGCAGAGAAGTAGAGTTATTTGGAACATAGGAGTTTCACTGCAGTGCAGACTAAAGAGCTGGGAGACACAACACTGAGGCACTACAGCACCACAACTTGCAGGAGGGTGTAATTACAGTGTGACAAGTTTACATAGGCAGTTTCCAGTATAAAGGTAGACATTGGAATTTAAAATGGAACAACAGGAAATAAGGTAGACAAGAAGTATGCAGAGATGTAAGATTTTTAATATATTATTACTCAACCTAGATTGAATGTGTGTCCCCTTGTCCTACCCTCGCAATTAATTTAAAATGGATTTACCTTTTTCATTCTTTTACCTGTATAAGATTACTCCCCTAATGTCTCCTGAAAAGTTCAAGTTTCTCCACTCTTTCTTCATACTTCAGACCTCTCACATTAGAGATCAGCCTCGTGGCTGTTCTCTGCACTGCCTCCACCTCTTGAAAGTCTCCCTTGTGTCCCAACTACCAGAACTGTGCGCAGTACTCACGGTTTGGTCTGACAAGAGCACTGTTCAGTTTGATCACAAATTCTTCTGACTTATACTCTACTATTTTGGCAATGTAATTCAACTCTAATTGGCTTGCATGATTGCTGCTCTGCATTGGTTGGATATGATGAGCTTGGTTCTAGTAAGACTACTAGGTCTGTTTCAGCTTCAACCTCAGCTATTTCAACACCACGCTAGGAATATGCATGTTGCTTATTTTTTCTTCCAATGTGCAGTACTTTGCACCTGTCTGCATTAAATTTCATTAGCCATTGATCTGCCCACCTTATTTTTTTTCAAACTCATTCTGTAATTTCTGAGCTGCTTCCTCTAATTCCATTGATACTCCCAGTTTGGTATCATCAGCAAACGTGACCACTTTACATTGAGTTTCTAAGTCTAGGTCATGCATGTAAATGAGAAACAGTAGTAGCCCTAACATCAAGCCTTGGGGCACGTCACTCCCCAACCTGACATAACTCAATCATTGATTTCTACCCTTCAACAGTTTCTTCGCCATTTCCAGGGTTTACTCTGAATCCCCCAAAAATTTGAGTTTGACTAATAATCTTTTGCATGGAACTTTATCAAGTGCCTTTTGGAAATCTAGGTACCCTATGTTGTAGGGCTTTCTATAATCAGCTTGGGACGTAATTTCCTCAAAGAAGTTGAGTAAGTTGGTCAGGCATAAACTTCCCCTTCTGAATCCATGTTGGCTGCTATTTACTGGGTTCAATTTACTATATTATTAATGTACAGATACTCCACAAGTTTACTCCTGATAATCAATGCTATTCATTTACATAGAATGGAAGTGCGACTAATGGGTCTGTAACAGACTGTGTCTGCTTTATCACTCTTTTTGAAAAGAGGCACCACATTGGCCTATTTCCAATCTCCTAGAACCTCCCCCACGTCCAGTGCCTCCCTCATTACATTGTCAGTGCCTCACAAATCTTGTCCCTAGACTTGGGAACAGTAGCATAGTGGTTATGTTACTGGATTAGTAATTCAGAGACCTGGACTAGTGATCCAGGAGTTCAAATTCCACCACGGCAGCTGGGGATTTTAAATTCAATTAAAATAAATCTGGAATAAAAGTCTAGTATTAGTAATGGTGACCATGAAACTACCGGATTGTCGTAAAAACCCATTTGGTTCACTAATGTCCTTTAGGGAAGGAAATCTGCTGCCCTTACCTGGTCTGGCCTCTATGTGACTCCAGACCCACAGCAATGTGATTGACTATGAACTGCCCTCAGTTGTATTCAAAAAGGTGGCTCACCACCGCCTTCTCGAGGGCAATTAGGGATGGGCAATAGATGCAGGCCTTCCCAGCGACGCCCACATCCTGTGAATGAATAAAAAAAACTCTTGCAGCACTCTATTCCTTCGTGATTTATTTAGTTTGAGCCCTTATAACCTGTCTAGGACTACCATCTCATTTATATCAAAGTCATTGATTTTAGCTGAGCAATCCCATGGAGATTTGTTGCTATCTATTCTAAAAGTCTTGCCTAAAGTGTGTATTTCCTTTAAGTGTCACACGACATTCTTGTAATACTTTCCCCATTACAATTTGTTGATAACACACTTCTTTAATATCAAACATCATATCCTTCAACTCACCATGAACAAAACCAATGGAGATCTGCTAATATTTACTAGCAGATCATCTGTGGCATTGCTCACAGTCAGTTAGAAACATAGAAACATAGAAGATAGGAGCAGGAGTAGGCCATTCGGCCCCTCAAGCCTGCTCCGCCATTCAATGAGATCATGGCTGATCATCCAAACTCAGTACCCTGTCCCTGCCTTCTCCCTGTACATGGGCCCCTAACTCAGTAGGACCTCCACTGCTTCTAGCTTTTCACCATTTAGAAATAAGCTGATCTATCCTTTTTAGGTCCAAAGGGGATGACCTCACCAGTTGCCTATACTGAAATCCATTTGCCACAATTTTGGCCAATCACTTAATCTATTAATATCTCTCTGTAATGTTATGCTTCCAGCTACATTGCTTACAATGCATCCTATCTTTGTGTCATTAGCAAACTTGGATATGTGGTTCTCTATCCCCTCATCTAAGTTGTTAATAAATACGGTGAATGGTTGAGGGCCCCAACACAGATCCCTGTGAGACACCACTAGTCACATCCTGCCAATTACAGTACCTGCCCATTATCCCTAGTCTCTGTCTCCTGCCACTCAGGCACTCTCCGAATCAGGTCAGTAATTTGCCCTCAATTCCATGAGCTTCAACTTTAGCTAACAGTCTCTTATGAGGGACTTTATCGAATGCCTTCTGGAAGTCCATATAAATAACATCCAGAGACATTCCCCTGTCCAATACTTTAGTCACCTCTTCAAAAAATTAAATCAGGTTCGTTAGGTATGACCTACCCTTTAATTTCCCGACAACAGATATTAGGCTAACGGCTATGGGCTGGATTTTCCAAGCCCCAAGGAGGCGGGCATGGAGGCGGAACAGCCGGTAAAGTAGCAGAAAGTCGGGGTGGATGACAAACCCGCCCCCATCCCACTTCCGTGCCTTTTGCCAGGAAGATGTGCAGCTTCAGGTCCCGTCTCCTGGAGGCAGGAAAGGCATTTAATCCTTTTAACTGCCTGTTAACAGGTAGTTAACAGGCAGAAAAAAGGATTAGTGCCATCTTACCTTCACAGCTGAAGGCTTCCTGACCTCGGAGAACCCCGCTGGGTTGAAGGAAACGTGAAGGAGGTCTGCGGCAGTCGGAGGCACCTGGAAGTAAGATGTAGAGGTGAGTGATGGGTGCAAGTGTGGAGTGGTAAGTATGCAAGATGAGTGATGTTTTTTTAAATGTTCACTTACCTTGTTTTCTTCCTACAGCTTTCAGCCGCGCTGGATCAGGAGAGCCGACATCCTCCTTGTCAATTTCACAGACTGGCTGTTGGAACCTCCGAACCAACAGCCATGTGAAATTTAAAAAGTTGAAAGATTTGATGAGTCCTGAACACAAGGCTTCATCAAACTAAAGAGAATGTCAGTGTTTGATAGCTTCACAGAGCTGTCAAACGCTGCCATTTCTTCTTTCAAGAAGTCTTGACAGATAGCACATCAGGCGTTGCCGTGTTCTGTCAGTGACTTCCTCTCTAATTGGCCTGCTGAGCCTGCAGGGCGGGCTTAACAAGGTCAATCAGGGGAAAATCCCTCCGGTTGGTCAGGCGAGGATGGAGGCGGGACATTGAAACAACAAGCAGCAGTCCCGCCTCCAACTCACCTCCATTCACAAAATCCAGCCCTCTAAGTCCCTGGTTTCCCTCTCTCACCTTTCTTAAATAGTGGAGTGACCGGTGTTTTTGTGATTGGAAGGCTGTTTCCAGTGGGTTTCCGCAGGGCTCAATACTAGGTCCCTTGCTTTTTATGGTATATATCAATGATTTGGACTTCAATATAGAGGGCATGATTAAGAAGTTTGCAAATGATACAAAAATTGGCCGTGTGGTTGATAGTGAGGAAGATAGCTGTAGACTGCAGGAAGATATCAATGGACTGGTCAGGTGGGCAGAAAAATGGCAAATGGAATTTATTCAGGAGAAGCATGAGGGAAGGGCTAACAAGGCAAGGGAATACACAATAAATTGTAGGATACTGAGAAATGTAGGGGAATAGAGGGACCTTGGAGTGCATGTCCACAGATCCCTGAAGGTAGCAGGACAGGTAGATAAGGTGGCTAAGAAGGCATACAGGATACTTTTCTTTACTAGCCAAGGCATAGAATATAAGAGTAGAGAGGTTATGCTAGAACTGTATAAAACACTAGTTAGGCCACAGCTAGAGCACTGCATACAGTTTTGGTCACCACATTACAAGAAAAAGTGATTGTGCAACAGAGGAGATTTACAAGGATGTTGCCAGGACTGGAGAATTTTAGCTACGAGGAAAGATTGGATAGGCTGGGATTGTTTCCTTTGGAACAGGAGGAGACTGAGGGGAGACTTAATTGAGGTGTATAAAATTATGAGGTGCCTAGTTAGAGTGGATAGGAAGCACCTATTTCCCTTAGCAGAGAGGTCAATAACCAGGGGGCATAGATTTAAAGTAATTGGTAGAAGGATTGGAGGGGAGTTGAGAACTCTTTTCACCTAGAGGGTAGTGGGGGTCTGGAGCTCACTGCCTGAAAGGGTGGTAGAGTCCAAAACTCTCATTACATTTAAAAGGTACTTGGATATGCACTTGAGGTGTCATAAACTGAGCTGGAAAGTGGGATTAGGCTGGATAGCTATTTTCCGACCGGCGCAGACACAATGGGATGAATGGCTCCCTTCTGTGCTGTAAAATTCTATAATTCTATGATATGTGCAATTTTCCAATCTTAATTGAAAGACCATAGTTAGGGCATCTGCAATGTTTTCACCTACTTCTCTTAAAACCCTGGGATGAAAATCATCTGGTCCTGGGGATTTGTCCTGGGGCTAGTATCAGTAATGGTAACCATGAAACTATCGGATTGTTGTAAAAACCCATCTGGTTCACTAATGTCCTTTAGGGAAGGAAATCTGCCGTCCTTACCTCGTCTGGCCTATATGTGACTCCAGACCCACAGCAATGTGGTTGACACTTAACTGCCCTCTGAAATGGTCTAGCAAGTCACTCAGTTGTAACAAACCGCTACGAAACATAATAAGAATGAAATTGGACGGACCACCCGGCATCGACCTCGGCACCAGCTATGGACATAGCAACGGCACATCCAGCCCAGTCAACCCTGCAAAGTCCTCCTCACCAACATCTGGGGACTTAAGCCAAAATTGGGAGAGCTGTCCCACAGACTAGTCAAGCAACAGCCTGACATAGTCATACTCAGAATCATACCTTTCAGCCAATGTCCCAAACTCCTCCATCCTTAAACATTCACTCCCTCCATCACCGGCATACTGTGGCTGCATGTGTACCATCTACAAGGTGCACTGCAGCAACTCACCAAGGCTTCTTCGTCAGCACCTCCCAAACCCGCGACCTCTTCCACCTAGAAGGACAAGGGCAGCAGATGCATGGGAATACCACCACCTTCAAGTTCCCCTCCAAGTCACACACCATCCTGACTTAGAAGTATATCGCCGTTCCTTCATTGTCGCTGGGTCAAAATCCTGGTACTCCCTACCTAGCAGCACTGTGGGAGTACCTTCACCACACGGACTGCAGTGGTTCAAGAAAGCGGCTCACCGCCACCTTCTCAAGGGCAATAAATGCCAGTGACACCCACATCCCATAAAAATGAATTTAAAAAAAAATTGTCACTCTTTAGTGTCATTATTTTCTTCATTCCTCTTAATTTTCTTATGTTAATTTTAGTTAGTTCCCATCCCTAATTCAATATTAGTTTCCTTGGGATGTCCGGCAGTTCTGACGAAGGGTCAGCAACCTGAAATGTTAACTCTGTTTCTCTCTCTACAGATGCTGCCTGACCTGTTGAGTAATTCCAGCATTTTCTGTTTTTATTTTATGCTATCCTCTTCCTCTACTGTAAATACTGACGCAAAGTAATTATTTAACATGTCCCCCATTTCCTTATCATTTATAATATATTATTAGCTTTCAAGGGGCCAACATTGCTCTTAACCACCTTTTTTTCCTAAAATAATTGTAAAAGTTTTTTTTTGTTGATTTTGATATCCCTTGCAAGTTTCGTTTCATTACTCCCTTTTTGTAGCTCTTACTATCTGTTTTGTCATCCATTGCTGTTCGTTGTATCTTTCCCATTCGCCAGGATCTGAGTTATTTTTTGCATTCTTGTCTGCTTTTTCTTTTAGTTTTATATTGTCGCTTACATCTTTAGTCATCTATGGCTGTTTTTTTGGCAAATAGAGCTCTTGCCCTTCAGTGACATAAACTGTGTCATGTTAAATTCATTTTTTGAACTCCTCCCACTGATCTTCTGTTGTTTTGTCCATTAACAGATTTGCCCAGTTTTGCGTTTCTTCCTTTCAAACATGACACTGAATGCAATCATACTATTGTTGCTATGAGAGAAACGTTCGTGAACTGTTAGGGCTGGATTTTGTCAATGGGAAGCTTTTGGAGGCGGGACTGCTGCTTGCCGGCTTTCAATCCTGCCTCCATCAGCTTCTGGCCAACCAGAGGTATTCTGCCCTTGCAGCGCGTTCCTATGCAGAGCTAGACAGGTAGCTAACAACTTGATATCTTCCCATAAAAATCACAAGGCTTGACTTTTCTTGTAAACTTTACTGAAAGATTCTTATTGTGAAACTGAAATACAACACAGAAGTGGAAGCATACATTAGTACACAAGCACATAACTGATATGCATACACAAACTTAGGTAAGCGTGAGCAACACAGTACATTTGGCATGTAACTTACCAAAACACGTGAAAACACAGCTTACTGTGAACATACATTTAGCAAACTGAAAGGCATTCTCTTACATTCACTTTAAATTAGCCCTGTACATAGTGCATCAAAATACAGCTACAAGTTAACCAGCTAGATACAGAGAGCGAGCAATTCACGTCTAGCTGTATAGGTTTGCTTACAGAGAAAGGTTACAAACTAAACATTTTCTGCAAAATATAGTGTACACTAATCATCTATAACATTCTCAAGTACTTACAGACAAATAGTGTCCAAGGCCAAAGCGTAACAAGAAAATAACTGCAACACCATGTGTCGAGCTGCAGGTCTTGTGATATACAGCAATTTTACTTTACAGCAATTTTACTTTACTGCGCTTTACTGCACTTGCTAGGTACCAAATATCCACTAGGTGGCGGCACACAATGGGAATCGACCCAAATTACTCAAACCCCTGAATTAACTTGAAAACTAACATAAATTCCTAAAGGAAGGCAGCACAAGAGGGATTTTCCGATGAGTGACCTTGTTAAGCCCACGCAGTGAGCTCAGCAGGCCAATTAGGGGGAAGTCATTGACAGAGCACGTCAGATGTGCCATCTGTCAAGATTTTTTGAAGAGGATCCAACAGCCAGTCTGTGAAATCTACAATGGAGATGTCGGGACTCCGGCTTCTCAGCGGCTAAAGGTTGTAGGTAGAAACAAAGGTAAGTGAACATTTTCTAACACTTTACACTTACCTTACATACTTACCACTCCACACTTCTGTTAACAGGCAGTTAATAGGATTTAATCCCTTTCCCACCTCAAGGAGATGGGGCCAGGGGCAGGACAGCTTCTCGCCTCCTGGCAAGAGGGCACAGAGGCGGGATGGGGGTGGGTTTGTCAAATTCTGCAACTTTATCAGCAGTCCTGCCTCCATACCCGCCTCCTCGGGGCTGACAAAATCCAGTCCTTAGGCTGTGAACTTAATCTGGCTCATTGTTCATTATTAAATCTAATATGGTGTGCCCCTTGTTGGTTCTAGGACATATTGTTGCAAAAAAACTATCTTGAACACACATCAAAAAATTCCCTACCTTTCTGACATGAGCTCGCCTGCTTATCTCAATCTATATGTAAGTTAAAATCCCGCATTAAAACCACACTGCCTTTACTACATGCTTGTCTAATCTCTGCATTAATACATACTGCCACTTGACAGAAGCTACCAGGGGCCTATACACAACTCCCACTATTTCTATTTTCTATTTCTTAATTCTACCCATAAAATGTCCACTACCTGCTTACCTCTCGTTATATCTTTTATCATAGAAGTAATTTCATACTTAATCACTAATGCTACTCCTCCCCCTCCAACAGATACAACATCCTTCCTGTAGAGCTTATAACCTGGTGTATTCAGTTCCCAGTCCTGATCGTCTTGCAGCCATGTCTCTGTAATGGCTACCATGTCATACCCTCCTGCAATTCATTAAATTTGTTCCTTATACTCTGTGCATTTTTAAAAAGAACACTTATTTGGGCCACACATGCTAACCTGTCCTTCTGCTCTAAGGTTTTTCTCACACATTTCTTATTTCTCTCTCCTGATTTAATTACTTTACATCTTTTAGTTTTCCCTTTGCCTGTTGCCTAACGCACAATTTCTGACTATTACTCTGCTCTCTCCTTTTCATTTGTTTTAGAATTATTATTTATACTACCTTTTCCACCTAAGCCCTCCCCTCCATTTACTAGTTTAAAGGCCTTGAGACCGCCCTAATTATCCTTTCTGCTGGAATCCTGGTCCCAGCCCGATTGAGGTGCAGCTCAGGAACAGTTCCTTCCTGTCCCAGTACTGGTGCCAGTGTCCCATGAAATTGAACCCCTTTTTCCTACACCTCTTCTTCAGCCACACATTCACTCCCTAATCAGTTTATCCCTATGCCAATTTGCATGTGGCTCGGGTAATAATCCAGAGATATTAAACCTTGAGGTCTTGTTCTTTAATTTAGCTCCTAGTTCCTGGTACTCCCCAAACAGGATCTCTTGCATACTCTTCCCTATGTTGTTGGTCCCAACATGGACTACAATGACTGGATCCTCCCCCTCCTTATCCAACATCCTTCCAAGCCGGTTCGAGATGTCGCTCACCCTGGCACTAGGTAGGCAACGTACCATGTGGGACTTTCGATCTTGCTTACAAAGGATACTATCTGACCCCTAATTATTGAATCCTCTACAACTACCTCCTTCTCCCTTTGGACAGCCTCCTGCTCCAAGCTTCCATGGTCAGCATTCTGGCTATCCTTCAGACAGTCTTTATCCTTATCCTCACAGGTAGCAGGTACATTGTACCTGTTGGATAGGATCAGTTTCTGCAGATCCTCCTTCTCTGTCGCACCTGGGTTCCCGTTTGTTAAGTATGTGTATTGTATTGAACAATTAACACAAAGACTTAAACGTATAACTCAAACAGGTCTTTACTGGTTGGAGGTAGGGACTATACGTAGGTCTTTACTTCATGCCCACAGGCGGGAACTGAGGGGAGATCAGTACCCACAGTACTATTTATACCCCTATGGCCAGGAGTGGTACTGCGTATCACTACGCCCTACAAGTAGTGCAGTCCTGTCCATAGGTTCAAAGTAGCACACATATTACATACACAACATTCCTCCCTTCCTAGCTTTACAGTCATCTCCCCATTTAACATAACGTAATAACATATATACATATATAACTTCAGGTTTACATAACAGAATAACATAGATAACTTCATGTCAAAACAGATCACAGATTCAATCTCTGTGGTGTAGTCGGTTCACGTTGCTGGAGTGACTCATTCAATAGTCCTTCCATGGATTTAACAGTTTGAACTTCCGAACTGAATTGGCTCCGTTCGGAGGGACCACGTGTGTGATCTGGTAGAGGTAATAATGGTTCAGATGGGTCATCTTCTGTTTCGACTTTTCCTTTTCTGCTTCTTGGAGACTCTCTGGGCTCCACTGTCA
The DNA here is from genome assembly GCF_052327205.1 of Somniosus microcephalus. Classification (NCBI taxonomy): domain Eukaryota; kingdom Metazoa; phylum Chordata; class Chondrichthyes; order Squaliformes; family Somniosidae; genus Somniosus; species Somniosus microcephalus. The sequence goes on along the minus strand of NC_140993.1, from coordinate 206,008,328 downwards.
GCTGCCAGCTGCATGCGCAGTTCCTCCTTCTCTTCCTCCTCTTTCCGTAGTAGAGCCACCTTCTCCCGATGTTCCGTAGACTTTCGGTGCTCCTCCATGATTTCTGTATGGTGGGAGTCGAAGTTACAAGTTGGGCAGGACAGGACATAGTAATATTCGGTGTCGTCCTGATCTAGGCCAGCGAGAGGGTCTTCTATTTCCTCCATACCCAGCTGGGCGTTAGCCAGCTTTTGTTCCAAGTCCAGGCATCTTTCCTGAAGAGACTTCTTCATGCGTACCTCTTCATCCAGCTTTTTCTGGGCTTTCAGCAAGTCGTTTACTAATGACCTCATTTGAGATTTTACTACTTCAACTTCTTTTGGAGATTGATTGATCGGACTATTCAATCCCTCTACTGGAGCAGCTGTTTCAGCGGTCTGTTGTTCTACGTTGACGTGAGTCAGCGTACTTTTGGCATCCAAGGGCTGCTCTGTTGCAGTCATCTCAGTCTGTGTTGCCACCTCAGCTCTTCCAATAACCTTTGAGAGCTCCGAACCCCTTTCGTTTGAATATTGAAGTTCGTGTTCAAGTTTTTCCCATTTCAGAGTCCTGTCCTTCAGCATATGCAGGAGTTGGCTGACCGTTAACTCCTCTGACATCAGACGTTTTGTGTGCTCCTGCTCCATTTTCTCCATCAGCTGCTTCTGTTGTCTTTCCAGATTCTCCAACTCTATATCAAAGAACTCTTTCGTTGCATTCAACTCTTGCTCAAAACGGCGAAGCATTTGTTCTAATTGCTGTTGTAGTTTGAAATGGAGTTGAGTTCGAGCCCGGTGTCCCTCAGAAATGGGCACATCAGTAGACTTGCCAGACTCAGAATCCACAGTTAAACTATGTTGTTGTTGCTCAGTGGAATTCAGTGCTGAAACTTTGTCTTTTGCACCTGAGTTGGGCTTACCATCATCCGTTCCAGAGTCTGGGCCGACTATCTTCACCGAGTTCTCACTCGTTATTGTTTGTAGGAAATGCCAGTCCATATTCATTTTCCTAATCCACTCCCGTCCTAGTAGTGGAGAACCTCCTTCAGATATCACATATAAGTCCATTATTTGACTGTCTTCGCCCTTGTGGACCACTGCAACCTCTATTTTCCCGATGGGGTACACTCTTTGCCCCGTGTATGTTTTCAATATAATCCCCGTATCCTGTAGGGGAATATGTTGGAATAACTTTCCGTAATCTTTCTTATTTATGACCGTCAATGCCGATCCAGTGTCCAATTCCAGTTTTACTTGGACTCCTTCTATCTGAAGAGTGACCCAAATTGTCTGGAGGTCTGCACCCTTACCAGCGTTGAGTACTCTTAAGCTAGCCAGTTCATTACAGCTTAAGCTAGCCAGTTCATTACTGCTAGCGTCTGAATCGGACTCCTGTTCGGTCACCTTGTGTACCTTTGCGTATTTTCCTTGCGGTGACTTCTTGTTGCTGGTCTTCTTCCCTGACCTGCATACTCTAGCTATATGTCCAAGCCTACCACAAGTTCTACATTCTTGGTTTTTAAACCAACACTGGTTCTGATCATGCGTTGTCTTTCCACAACGATAACATTTGCCAGAACTCACACCCAATTTGTGTGCGCTGAGCTCCGGTGACCGTAGCTGCATTACTGCCGTGCCTCTCGCTGCGGCTTCGTGTGCTGCTGCCATAGTGACCGCCTTCTCAAGCGTCAGCTCATTCTCCTCGAGCAGTCGCTTTTGTGTATCCTGTTTAAATAAACCACACACAAATTTGTCTCGTAGTGCATCTGTCAGTCCCGTTCCAAACTGGCAATATTTCGCTAATTTACGCAATTCCAGCAAATATTCAGCATTGCTTTCATGCTGTAGCTGCCTTCTGTCGTAAAATTTAAATCGTTCCGCTAGCATCAGCGGCGTGGGGTTTAGATGATCTTTCAGGACAGTAACAATCTCATCGAACGTCTTATCCGCCGGTTCATCTGGTGATAACAGGTGTTTCAATTGCCCGTATGTCTTCGCACCCATTAAATTTAATAATGTTAGAGCTTTATCTTGGTCACGAATTTTATTGGCCTTACAATAATTTTTTACTCTTTCAACATATATGGCCCAATCTTCGAGGTCACTATCAAAGGTGCTAATATTCCCGTGTTTAGGCATTGTAGATTTGCAATTTCTCAGATTTTCTTTTCTTTACTTGTTATCAAAGATGGCGGCTTCCCGCTCTTGCCGTCGTCCTCCGCCCACAAAATGGCGGTTTTCCCACGCTTGGCGGTCTTCACCCGTCCCCCGACGCCGTCTCCCTTCAGCCCCCGAGTGTGGCCCTTATCTTCGCCGCGATCGATAGCCCGCGCTGTGCACCGCGGCTCTCGCACCTTGAGCTTCTGCAGCCGCCGCGCCTTTCAGTCCGAGTGCGGCCCTTATCTTTGGTCCCGATCGCTGGCCCGCGCTGCGCCTCGCACTTGAAGCGGCTCCCGGCCTCTGGCTCACCCGCTCGCGCGGCTCTTGCTCGCTCCCTCCTGGGCTCTGGCTTACCCGCTCGCGCGTTTCACCGCGGCTCTTATCAGGGATTGCGATCGCCCTTATCTTCTCCAACTTCCCCAGCCCTGTCTTTGCAGCCAACGCTGCACGGCTTACCCCACCACCTAGGTTGAACAAGGAAACTGCAGAAAGACTTCTGTCAGTCGCTGGAAGCTGTCAGGATGGCTGCTGCACTCCAGTGCTCAGTCGCTGATGGAGGCTTCAGAGTCCTAAAGCCTGTCGCTTCTAGTGGGGTGGTGATGTTTGAAACCTCTCTTCAACTGCCGCAGGGTAAGAACCTGACTCGTCGCCAGTGTTAAGTATGTGTATTGTATTGAACAATTAACACAAAGACTTAAACATATAACTCAAACAGGTCTTTACTGGTTGGAGGTAGGGACTATACATAGGTCTTTACTTCATGCCCACAGGCGGGAACTGAGGGGAGATCAGTACCCACAGTACTATTTATACCCCTATGGCCAGGAGTGGTACTGCGTATCACTACGCCCTACAAGTAGTGCAGTCCTGTCCATAGGTTCAAAGTAGCACACATATTACATACACAACACCGTTACTCTGTACGTAATCGGTCACACCAACCCCGTTCTGATCCTGCACCTCTATGAGGTGTGACCGAGGTCTGGAAAAATTGAACAGGTACTCCTCCCCTTCCCTTCCCTTCCCTTATGTGTCGGAGTGTCTCCAACTCGCATTCCAGCTCAATCACTCTGAGCCGGAGAGATTCGAGGCAGAGACATCTACTGAAGACGTGTTTACTCGGGACAGTCTCGCTGTCCACAAACTCCCACATCCTGCAGTCCAGACACACAACCTGCTCTGCCATATATTTATTTATAGATAAAATATATTTATAGATTATTTTTAGCTTTATGGCTATTTTACTGTTTAGATGACCACTAAATAAAAAACACTAACCACTAAAAACACTAACCAATAAACTAATACTTATCCTGACCTTATCCGCACCACTCCACACTCTGTGCTGACCGTACGTCACTTTTTGAGTTTTTCCCTTTGTTTGTTTGGTGTCTGCTGCTCTGCTTCACCCAATAGGCTCTGCTGCTGCCAGCTCTCACACGCTGTTTAAATCTGCCACTCTACTTACTGCCTCAAACTTGCACAAACCACTACAGTGTTAAAGGATCAAAGAAGCACCTCTTTCCCCTCTGCACTGAATTCCGACTCTCACCAAATTCTAAACTTCCCACTCTGTTCACGATGCACTCAGTTAACATTGTGCTATCTGGCAGCCATGAGGAGGTGCCAGAAAACACACAGATGTGAATCTCCCTCCCATCCCCCTAACCTTTTGAGAGATGTTGTAGTCCCCCAAATGAACATGACTCTGGTTCGAACTGAGCGGACCAAGACTCAAGCCTCTGTCTCAGTGCTAATGCTCAACATTTAGTATCATTCCTATTGCCCTTCCTGAATCCTTTTTATTGCCTCTATATTTTTTTTTAAGTACAGTGTTCAGAAATGCACACAACACTCCATGTGTGTTTTCCTAATGCTTTAGATAGTAACAGTATCAGTGCTTTGGGCTTATATTCTCTGAATATACTTCTGCAATATAATATCTTATTTGCCTAACTGCTGTCCTATAGTGATATTGTCAATATTTGGCGCACTATGACACCAAGATTTTTTTTGAATGACACACCCTAGTTAACTAAACAGCCTTTATATTGTCATCATGGTCATTTTGTTTAGTATTAATACATCTGTAAGTATAAAGGGGAACCATCTTCCTATGTTTGGCAAACTTTTTTTTGTTTGTTTGGAGAGAAATCTTGACCGATATAAACTGTGTTAAGACATGTCATCATGTCAATTGGGCATAATCTCCATGTATGAAGAATGACACATGTTCCTTTTGTCACCCCTCCTTCCCAAAATGCTTTTTTTCTTCTTGAAACAGTGCTCCTTTAAATCTCATCATCTGTTTCATCTGTTCAATTGCTATGTAGATATATTGGAATTATATCCATTTATCACTAAGTCAATGCATGATGGGGTATAATAAGAAGAATTTATATCAATTTCAACACATGGATCAATGATTTTGAGACTAATAAATCTAAGGGCCCTGAATTTCCACAGGGATTCTCCTGATCTACTGATTTTGGTGGCAGACCAGCGGAACCTCTGGGGAAATGGCCATTTATGTTGTTCCTCCAGGGATTCCGCTGATCTTCAGCTACAGTTACAGCAGGAGATTGGGGCATCCCCTGCAGCAACTGAGCACCCAGTAGTTTAAATATAAAGGAAAAGTAAGGACTTGCATTCATTCCTTCGAATTTCTTCTTTTCTAACTCAGTTTTGTGTGAAGCCAGATGAATGTAAAAAAGGCAGCGATGAGGGGCAAGACTTTTGAAGAAACACAGGGAGTTCTCCTAGTGCCCTAGTCAACGTTAATCAACATGCATTAAATTAACCAGAGCATTTTGCACATTTTTAAATCTGCTATTCTGTGGAGCATCTACGGTTTAAATGTCTCCTTCTTTGGCTCAGTGTCAATTTTTGTTTGATTACACGCCTGTGAAGCGCCTTGGGACGTTTTACTATGTTACAGGCAATTATGTAAATGCAAATTGTTGCTGTTTTGTCTGCTATTGATCAATTCCTATAAACAAATAAATGCTACAGTTGATAAAAATAATTAAACTGAACAGAGTGTTACTCCCACTGTTAATCTTGCCATTCTGAGGATTGTTTGGCTACTTCTGCACAACACAGCTGATTTTGAGAAGCATTAGTATAGATATTGATACTGCACTGTTTCATAAATAAGCTTTAGGTATACTTCCATCAGTCCCCTTGATACAATGTTACCTTCTCTTGGCTCCTGAGGATAGTGTAATATTGAAGGAACTGCTGTATCGGGAAAGTTAGTCTGTGAAGTTGGTTTATCATATTAACTTTAAGAATAAATCTTTCATGTTGCCATTCTTCATTGTGAGTCGAGACAGTGAATGTCAGCAAGCTATTGAACTATAAAGAATTTGTACTTATACATCTTTATTACATCCTCAGGATGTCCCAAAGCACATCACAGCCAAGGAATTAATTTTGATGCGTAGTTACTGTATGTAGGCAGCCAGTTTTGTGTACAAGAACCCACAAACAGCAAGCGAGATAAATGACCATTTCCCAGCCCCAAACTTGCTTAAAAATCTGTTCCATTTCCTGCTTTTTTCCAGTTCTGACGAAAGGTCATCGACCTGAAACGTTTACTCTGTTTTTCTCTTCACAGATGCTGCCTGACCTGCTGAGTGTCTCCAGTATTTTCTGTTTTTATTTCAGATTTCCAGCATCTGCAGTATTTTCTTTTTCCATTCGTTCTTTAGCTGATATCTATACAGACATTTTCCAGTCGAAGTCGCTGGATAATGATCAATGAAGGAAGTGTTGGGCAACCTTGTTGATTTGTCTCCTGCCCAGGTTGGGGACTCCGAGAGCATTTGTTGTACCGCATGAAGCTGGGATTGAACTTGGTCTGTATAGCTCAGCACCGCGCCATGCAATGCAGTGACTCACTAAGTTATTGGGGGAAATATCATTCAGGAAATTTTACACTGAAATCATAAACTTCTACAATGGAATTTGGCTAAATATTTCACAGGATCTGTATTTTCAAATTTTTAATGTTTGGCATCCTACTTCAAGAAAATCCTATCTCAATCTGCTAATTCTGGAAAGATCCCAATATCTAGAGATGTGTGTGTGTTTGTAAGATGTTTAACATTTGTAAAGATTCAGGGGTTGAAATTGGTCTTGGACGAGAGTGCAAAACAGACGTTAGAGAATCGGCCCGTTTAGCACCCCACCCGGGTTGCCGATTTGCTATTGCCCATTGTGCACTCTCTCCTAAAACCATATTGCCCATTGTGCGATCTCTCCTAAAACCAATACCACCGCCCTGCCCCGCCACCCCCCCCCCCCCACCCCATCCCCTCAGTGTTTTGCTTGGTATGCATCCAAGAAGTAGCATTTACTCTTTATATACACACATCTAGCAAAAAGAAAGGGCAATAATTTCTAAACTGATGCATTTTATAAAGAAATAACTTGCATTTATATAACGTCTTTCACATCCTTGGGACATCCCAAAGTGCTACACAGCCAATAAATTACCTTTGAAGTGTAGTCACTATTGTTATGTAGGCAAACATGGCCACCAAGCTACACATAGCAAGTTTCCATAAACAGCAATAAGATGAAAGACCAGTTAATCTGTTTTGTTGCTGTTGATTGAGGAACGAATGTTTGCCAGGAAACCAAGATAACTTCTTGTTTAGCTTCATAAAAGTGCCACAGGATCTATTCTTCCCACCTGAACTGAAAGACAGGGCCTCAGTTTAACATCTCACCTGAAAGGTGATACCTCTCAAGGTGCAGCATGCCCTCAGTATGGTACTGAACTGTTAGCCTATGGCCTGGTGTTGGGCTTGAACTTCTAGGCCTAGCTGACAATTAGTGCAAAAGATATAACGAGTAACAAAATTATATCAACATTTTACAAAGGCATTATTGTACGTTATTTTTGGAGACGCTTTTTGCCATTTTAATTATAGTATAAAATGCACAGGTTTTAAACTATCTAAAAATGTAGAAAACTTTGCAGACATTTGGACAAATGAGCACTTATTGAAACAGAACTATAGACCAGGAAATATTTCACCTGTATTCAGGTGCCTTTCTAATGCTTCTGGGCAATTTCTCCATTTCTGTTTTTATTCCAGCTCTTTGTTGTAGTCAACATTACAGTAAGCTATGACTTCCTCGTAATTCCTCTCTGTCCATCTCATGAACCACTGTTGGTTTACCATATTCCTTTTATTGAATTAAGAATCAATAATAAACCTAATCCTCTTTCTGATTTCAGTATTTCTATTAACAACTATTCCGTCAACTCCATTTCATGTTGTTGTCATTGGTGATGGGTTCTTACAATTTAATATTGCTTTTTTTCACATGGTAGGTATGATTTTTCAATCCTACTTTTTAAACTTTACCATTCTATTGTGTGCAGGTGCCTGGAAGATTTGCATGACACTCTTTACAGCCGCACATCAGTGAACTGAAACCCTTTAAGAACTCCATCTGCAGGTTCATCCTTCACAACTGGCCTTGGAATCTTGCACACAAACCTCTCCTCTCTATGTATCTTAAGTAGGGTTGACTTTTGTCGGAAGAAATCAATTCTGTCAGAAATGCCAAATAATACAGGCTACAGTGCATGTAGCTCTTGATTTATTTATCCCTCAATTGAAGCAATGTTTCAGATATACCAGGAGCTCCTTTCTTTTTCTACCCTTTAGTAGGTTTGACACTAACTAATGTTTTCCCTCTTCAGCAACGTTATAATCCCGACCAGCTGCATTTCTTTCATTTGTTTATGCTGAGAACTTGAAATCAATGAATGTTCATATAAAGAAACAATGTAGATGGATGTGGAAGGACTGTGCTATTATTTTTTGGAGAGAATTTTGAATAAAAGTCCTGAATTTTAAATGTTTCACCAATAGGTTGTGCTTAGACTAACACTGTAGGAGAGACATTCAACAGAGAAGAAACAATGCAAATAAGAAAAGATTAAAGTCAGGTTTTATATATTTCTTTAGTATAGAAATGCCACACTCTAAACAGACAAACGTGAAGAGCTGCTCCCCTATGCAGATATGTATTTCAGTAACTATGGTACTTGTTCATTTGTTTATCTACTTGCAGTGAGTAAGCAACACACTGTTAATTTATTTTCCAGGAACCAATCAGAAACACTTCTCTGTCTCTGGAGAAATCTCTTATAAATTTCTTTCCAAATTCTTTCAGAGGAGATGTGCACCACCTCCTCCTCGCAGTATTTTAAACTCTTACTCACCATGAGCAATGCCATGGGAGATTTGCTAGTATATATAAAATCTTGCATCTAGCATGAGTCTGAGTCTATCAAGGCTCAGGAATCACACTTGATATGGAAAATATGCATCACACTTCAAATTCCATATTCATAAAATTGTAACAAATCATAGGGAGGGAATGTAGCAATCAAAACTAAGTATATAAGCTACTAATGAAAAGCAAAGGACTTTTGAAAACAACCAATTAATAATAACCAAAATCTACCAATGAAAAAAGAGGACCAACTAAATCTTTCCAATTTTTTAAAAATCATTTGGGCTGTCATTTTGGACTCTTATCAAACTGAGAAACCTTGTACTTTGTTGCATAGTAAAGACATAAAAAGCCCCGAATTGATTAAACTCACCTATACAATACTCAATGGGCATGCAATTCTGGGAGTCCTGTTACACTGGTGGAAGTGCAGTGGCATGAGACTCCCATCCACTCATGACCAGCTAGGCAGGTCCCATCACAAATCAGTGCCCTGTGCTTGCACATCAAAGGTATCCACCCTGACAACTGACAGGAATATCAAAAGGGCCTGGGAAGGTCTGCAGGGAAAGGTTAATTACATTTTCTTCTGTTTCTAAAGGAGCAAGTAAGCATAAATTTGAAGTTTATGTATCCCATTCAGGATCCATTACCTTCATCCTGGGCAGTCTTGGAAGTTTTTACCAGGGCTTGAATGGAACTCATACCAGTTCTCAGCTAGTTTTGTTGGGCCCACAAAGGCATGATGGCGCCTACATTTATTGGTGCCTGAATATGGGTGCAACATAGTTGCAGTGTTTGATGCACCCTCCAGAAGAGGCAGGCCCGAGGTCAGATATTGGTCCTCCGGCCTCATTAACCAAACACCGGCAAGCTCCCTTTATCTATTGGGGACTTGGCCTGGAGGGTGTTGCATGGAGCAGTCCCGTGCAATAAGGTTTTAAGTAGGTTCATGGACTCCCAGGTCGCCTGCCTTTTCTGCAGCCTGCAGGAGTCCGTGTTCCATGTATATATCGAATGTGAGAGGGTGCAGCCCCTCTTCCATTATTTGAAGGGGCTGCTCCTTGATTTTTGGTTGCACTTCAGTCTTACGCTCCTGATCTTTGGTCACCCGGTGCGGAGGGGAGCGGGCAGATCGGAGTACCTCCTCGTAGGACTGCTCCTGGGCCTGGCGAAGATAGCCATTAACTGGTCCAGGCAGCGGGCGGTCGAGGGGGTCATTCGGCCCGACTGCCTGACTCTCTTCCACAGCCACGTTCGCGCCTGGGTGGCCCTGGAGATGGAGCACGCGGTGTCCGCCGGCACACTCGAGGCCTTCCGCGACCAGTGGGCACCGCAGGGACTGGAGTGCATCATCACCCCGGCCAATCAAATTTTAATTTAAGTTGTTAAGTTTCCTTTAATGTTTTATTAGTTACAGTTTATTTGTTTTAGCACACAATCAAAAGAACACACCGGCATGCTGCTGGCACAAATTGGCCAGCTTGGACCTTGGCCAAAGCGCTCAGCTGACTCCTGTGGTGGGGGGAGGAGGAGGCAAAGGGGAGGGGGTCAAACACAGGCTGGCAGCAGCCCACAATATTACTGTGGAGGCAGAAGGAGTGGGAGGAGAGCAGCGCAAACTCTGACTAGTCCATGAATTTTACAAACAGCTCCTGAAACAGGTGCAGGACCCTCATGTCGCTATTGAAATGAGGGCTGTGCTCGTTCCTAGAATCAGTGTAAAACCCCAATTTTATATTATAAGTTGGGTTTCCACCTGAAACAGGCAGGTGCCTGAGACACCCATGTGAAAGCTCAAACAGACATGCTGGCATGTGGATCGGGAGCTGGAATGAGGCAGCAAGTTCAGCCCCGCACCACTACAGCCCGATTTGTGCTTGAAAACAGGGACAAAAATCACCTCCATAGGTTCTAACAGTTTGTCCACAGCTGATGTTTGACCAACTGGTCTATAGTTACCTGATTTTTCCTTCTCTCTCTTCTGCAACAAGGGTGTTACATTGGTTACCCTCCAGTTTCTTGGCACAATTTGCATATTTAAAGAGGATTGAAAATGTGCTGTCAGAGCCGCTGCTGCCTCCTCTCTGAATTCCTTCAGCAGCCTTGGGTGCATGCCATTAGAGTCTGGTGACTTATTCACCTTCTGTTAATGTTTTCACAACCAAAACCTTTTCTGCAGCTATCTCCATGTCCTTCTCTGGTACACCTACATTCTCATTTCCATTCCCAATTGTAAACACTGAATCTGAATATACATTACCTGTACCATACATGAATCCTCCCCAATCGATTCTTCCCTTCATCCCTGAGCAGTCCTACCCTCTCTTTAATATTCTTTTATTTTTTATATGCTTACAAAAATCATTACTATTTATTTTTATATTATATGCTAGCCTTTTTCATATTCCCTTCTCCTCCTTTTCACCTCCTCAGTACAAGCTCTATATTTCTCATGGTTTTTCATACTGTTAGCTCTAATTTGATTATATGCCTCTCTTAAGTTTTAGTTTAGTTTTAATCCGTTTATCCACAGAATTCTATCCTGTGATGCTCCCTTCCCCTTACAGAAATATATTTTTTGTACTCTGTCTATCTTACATTGAAGATTCCTCACTACTGCTCTGTTGCCTTGTTAAAACCTACCTCTTTGACCAAGCTTTTGGTAATCTGCCCTAATATCGCCGTATGTGGCTCGGTGTCAAAATTTGTTTGATAACACTCGTGTAAAGCGCCTTGGGCGTTTTAATACAATAAAGGTGATATATAAATACAAGATGTTGTTGTTGTTTGCTAATTTCTCAGCTCAGTTGTCTTGCATGAGATCCCTTCTTATCTCACTGAACTTAGTCTTTTCCAAACCAGTAGCCTTGTATTTGACTTCATTATCCTGCTCTGTTTTCACATAGAACCTAACTATGTTGTGGTCACTATTTCCAAATTGTTTGCTTACTTTCACATCAGTTATGTGTCACACTTCAGCACTAAATCAAGCAACGCTTCTTTCCTTGTTGGACGAGAGACATATCTCTCCTCATTCTCACCTCCAACTCGCTCTATGTTGCATACTGTGTATTCTCGGCCTTAGAAAAGGTGAGATAGATATTGGTTGCATTAGTAAAGGAAAATACATGAGCGCCACACAGACAAGCAAAAAAAGGGGGAGTAAGAAAAAGAGTGAGGTAGAGTGCTACATACATCACACAGAAAAGTGGTTGTGACAAACATACCAGAGGAGAGAAAAAGAATGGAAGACAAAGACTGAGGGGGTAATTTTAACCTAACCTGGTGTGTTTCTCTGGTCCCCGCAAGGAAACCATAGGGCTGCCCCTGCCCTGGGCTTCCCTCCCCTCACCATTGCCTCCAGAAACCCCCCTTCCAGACTTATCTTTGCTGAGGACCATTCCCATGTGTCCTCAGCTGCGGCCTCCTGCCCTGCTCACATCATTGACACTGCGTTTGGGTGAGAGTTGAGCCGAACTGATTGAAACAAATCCCATGTGTTAAAATGGCTTGAGCTTCATGATAGCAAGGCTGGTGCTCGCCCCTCACCCCCAGTTAAAATCAGGGCTAAAGAGTGGGAAATAAGCAGAATTGTGCGTGGGAAATGAAATATATTATACAATAATACATTGGACTGGAAAGTACGGAGAGGACTTTGCTTGCCAAACACAATACATTCTATCCATTATATTGTCTCGTATTGCACTGCAGAGAGTGTGTCATCCACAATATGAGGAGAGATTGGGTCGATTGGGCTTGTACTCGCTGGAGTTTAGAAGAATGAGAGGGGATCTCATTGAAACTTATAAAATTCTGGCAGGACTGGACAGACTAGATGCAGGGAGGATGTTCCCGATGGTCGGGGAATCCAGAACCAGGGGCCACAGTCTAAGGATAAGGGGTAGGCCATTTAGGACAGAAATGAGGAGGAATTTCTTCACCCAGAGAGTGGTGAACCTGTGGAATTCTCTACCACAGAAGGCAGTAGAGGCCAATTCATTAAATATATTCAAGAAGGAGTTGGATATATTTCTTAAGGCTAAAGGGATCAAGCGGTATGGGGAGAAAGCAGGTTTTGAACTTGGATGATCAGCCATGATCGCATTGAATGGCGGAGCAGGCTCGAGGGGCCGAATGGCCTACTCCTGCTCCTATCTTCTATGTTTCTAATAGTTTTGTTCCAAAACTTTCTGCAAATGAACCTTTATTTCCTTTCTGATGTCACAAAAATCTGCTCTGGTGTCATAATAACTTCCTCATGACATCATGAAACAGCTTAAAATACCTTCAGCTTTTACCTATCAGCAACACAAGTAAAAACAGAGACAATGCTTCACTTTAAAAATGATTTATGTATAAACTCATTATTATTTTGTTTTGTACTCCATACCTCTATTTATGAAGCCCAAGATCCCATATGCTTTGCTAACCACTCTCTCAATACGACCCGCCACCTTCAGGGACCTACGCACATTAACTCCCAGGTCCCTCTGTCCCTGCACACTCTTTAAAACTGTGCCATTAAGTGTATATTGCCTCTCCCTGTTCCTTCTGCCAAAATGCATCACCTCACACTTCTCTATATTAAATTCCATCTGCCACTTGTCTGTCCATTCTGCTAACCTTTCTATGTCCTGTTGCAGGCGATTGATATCATCCTCACTGTTTGCCACACACCCAAATGTGTGTCATCGGCAAATTTAGAAATTTTATTCTGTATTCCAATATCCAGGTCATTTATAAATATCAAAAAAAGCAGTGGCCCCAGCACTGACCCTTGGGGAACACTACTGTTGACCATCCTTCAGTCTGAAAAATAGCCATTTACCACAACTCGCTGTTTTCTGTCCTTAAGCCAATTCCTTATCCAAGCTCTCTTTAATTAGTTTAAACCTCTCCAAGTACCCGTTAATTTTTTCCTTGATTAACGTGTCTAAAACTTTACCCACCACTGATGTTAAACTGACCGGCCTGTAGTTACTAGGATTGTCCTTACACCCTTTATTGAACAATGGTGTCACATTTGCCACTTTCCAATCCTCAGGCACCTCCCCCGTTTCTAGGGAGGACTGGAAAATTATGGCAAGTCCTTCCGCTATCTCCTCCCCCAAATCCCTTAGCAACCTGGGATGCAAGCCATCTGGACCGGGCGACTTATCCACTAAGCATACCCAGCCTTTCTCATACATCCTGTCTATCAATTTTCACCCCTTCCATTGCTTCTACCTATTCCACTTCTACAGATATTTTGTCAGCATCCACCTCCTTAGTAAACACCGACACTAAGTACTCATTGTGTATGCTAGCCTTGCCCTGCGCCTCTAAGCATATATCACCACCTTTGTCTCTAATAGGCCCCACCCCGCCTCTTACTACCCGCTTACTGTTTACATGCCGGTAGAAGATTTTTGGGTTCCCTTTTATGTTAACTGCCATTCTACTCTCATATTCTCTCTTTGCCAATCTTATTTTCATCTTCACTTCCCCTCTCAACTTATTGAATTTGGTCTGGTTCTCCCTTGAAGAATTCACCTGACATGCATCATACATCCTCTTTTTTTGTTTCATCATCTTCTCTATCTCCCTCATCATCCAAGGAGCCCTTGGTTTGGTTCCCTTACCCTTCCCTCTGGTTGGAAATACCTAGCCTGTACTTGGAACATCTCCTCCTTAAAGATCACCCATTGTTCCATTACAGTTTTTCCTGTCAGTCTTTGGTTCCATTTTACCCTTGCTAGATCTTTTCACATTCCATTGAAGTTAGCCCTATTCCAGTTTAGAAATTCCACTCTAGATTGTTCCTTGCTCCTCTCCATTGCTAATCTAAATCTTATGATACGATGATCACGCGTGCCCAAGTGTTCTCCCAAAGACACTTGGTCGACCTGGCCCACCTCATTCCCCAGCATCAGGTCCAGCAATGCCCTCTTCCTAGTTGGGACAAGAACATACTGGTCAAGGAAATTCTCCTGAACACATTTCAGAAATTCCTCCCCCTCCTTTCCCTTTACCCTAGCAATGTTTAGGTAATTAAAGTCCCCCAATATCACCCCTCTATAGCTCTTGCATATCTCTGCGATTTCCCTGCAGATTTGCTCCTCTACCTCCCTCTCACTATTTGGAGGCCTATAGAATACCCCCAATAGCGTGATCATACCCTTTTTGCTCCTCAACTCTAACCAAATGGATTCTGTCCTTGTCCCCTGAAGGACATCCTCCCTTTCCAACACTACAATGTCTTACTTAATCAGCACTGTCACCCCACCTCCCTTTTTTCCTTCCCTATCTTTTCTGAACACCTTGTACCCTTGAATATTAAGTGCCCAGTCCTCACCATTTTTAATTCACATTTCTGTTATTGCCACAACATCATATTTCCACATAACTAATTGTGCTTGTAGTTCACCAACCTTATTCACCACACTTTGTGTGTTTACGTACATGCATTCTAAACTCATTTTAGAATTTTTCATAATCTTTCTTAGTCTAGGGTAAAGGGAAAGGAGGGGGAGGAATTTCTGAAATGTGTTCAGGAGAATTTCCTTGACCAGTATGTTCTTGTCCCAACTAGGAAGAGGGCATTGCTGGACCTGATGCTGGGGAATGAGGTGGGCCAGGTCGACCAAGTGTCTTTGGGAGAACACTTGGGCACGCGTGATCATCGTATCATAAGATTTAGATTAGCAATGGAGAGGAGCAAGGAACAATCTAGAGTGGAATTCCTAAACTGGAATAGGGCTAACTTCAATGGGATGTGAAAAGATCTAGCCAGGGTAAAATGGAACCTATCTAATATGGTACTACTTCTGCCTCTACTGCGACTTTCTTCTCTAGTACTATCCAATGCACTCACTCCTTTGTGCACCTTATTCCACTTTTCTGCTCCTATATGCTGGTGCCCATCCCCCTGCCAAGCTAGTTTAAACCCTCCCCAACAGCACTGGCAAACCTCCCTGTGAGAATATTGGTCCTGGCTCTGTTGAGGTGTAACCCATCTGGCTTGTACAGGTCCCACCTTCCCCAGAAACGGTCCCAATGCCTCAGCAATCTAAAGCCTTCCCTCCTGCACCATCTCTCCAGCCACACATTCATCTGTTCTACCCTCCTATTCCTGTACTTACCAGCACGTGGCACCGGGAGTAATCTGGAGATTATTGTACGAATCAACGGATTCCTATCTAAATCACTGAGGTCGAGGCAGTTCAGTAAATTAATCGAATTTAATTAAACTGGTGAACAAAACAAAAACATGCAGGAGCAACAGCAAACAGGTCTACACAGTAACTAGTTCCACGAGGTCTGAACCCAGAAACTCCCACCTCTGACGTCATGACGTTTCCCGCCACTCGGGGCACCACGTGACCAACGTGATGACGTCATCACGTTGTTTCAGGGTTTTTACAGAAAGCTTGTTTACACTCAGCAAATGGACATAGGTGCTGTAACATTGCTTTAAAGACAGTTATTCATTTGTACAGGAGTTCATTGGTGGTTTTACCACATGCGCCCCCCCAGAAGTGTCTTTAATCATCAAAGTCAATCGCCGAGGAGGTCAGACAATCCTGTTGGAGCGACTCCGATATTCCCGGAATCACCAACTGTCATTGTGGAGGCAAAACCGACCTCGGGGCTTCCCTTCCGGTCGCGCAATCGGTGTTGCTGCTTTCTCGGTGCCGGTGGCACGAATTTACACGGGGGTCGGCAGCATCTGGCTTTCTGACCGAAACGGGCATGGTAGTAGCAAAAGCCGGTCTATGGAGGTGCCGAGGTGGGGTTCTTGGAGGCGGGGTGCGTCAAGGTGGTGCAATACTGTTGCATCACCGCGTAAATGGTGTCGGCTTCGGCCGCGAGCGCCACACCGTCCGTAGCCGTCAACCTGGCCAGGGCTGCTTGTACCTGCTCAGGGAGCTGGCTGAGGAACAGTTCACGAAATATAAAACACTGCGGCTCAGACCCGAGGAGGGTGAGCATGTGGCTCATCGACTCGAAAGGCTTAGCATCGCCTAACCCGGGGAGTGCGAGCAAGCGTCGTGCGCGCTCCGCCTTTGTGAGACCGAATACCTGCAAGAGGCGCGCCTTGAGCGTTTCGTACTTGTTCTCTGCGGGCGGGGTCTCCAGCAGGCTGATAATGCGGGAAGCCGTCGAGCTGTCCAGTGCGGAGACCACATACAGGTAACGGGTCTGATCCAGCACTATGTTTCGCAGTTGGAACTGAGCCTCCGCTTGAACGAATCAGGAGGCTGCCTGTTGTTCCCAAAATTGAGGGAGCTTCAAACTCGCTGCATTTACATCCATCTTGTTCTCGAGCTTGTCTCCGCGAAAATCGTCCGTGAAGCTTCTGGGTCACCAATGTAGGAATCAACGGATTCCTATCTAAATCACTGAGGTCGAGGCAGTTCAGTAAATTAACCGAATTTAATTAAACTGGTGAACAAAACAAAAACATGCAGGAGCAACAGCAAACAGGTCTACACAGTAACTAGTTCCACGAGGTCTGAACCCAGAACCTCCCACCTCTGACGTCATGACGTCATCACGTTTCCTGCCACTCGGGAAACCACGTGACCAACGTGATGATGTCATCGCGTTGTTTCAGGGTTTTTATAGAAAGCTTGTTTACACTCAGCAAACGGACATAGGTGCTGTAACATTGCTTTAAAGACAGTTATTCATTTGTACAGGAGTTCATTGGTGGTTTTACCACATGACTACCTTTGAGGTCCTGCTTTTTAATCTCTCTCCTAGCTCCCTAAACTCTGCCTGCAGGACCTCATCCCTCTTTCTGCCTATGTCGTTTGTACCGATATGGACAACGACCTCTAGCTATTCACTCTCCCCCTTCAGAGTGTCCTGCAGCTGTTCAGTGACATCCTTGACCCTGGCACCAGGGAGGCAACATGCCATCCTGGAGTCACGTCTGCGGCCGCAGAAACGCCTGTCTGCTCCCCTAACTATCGAATCCCCTACCACCATTGCTCTTCCACTCTTTTTCCTCCCCCCCATGCAGCTGAGCCACCCGTGGTGCCGTGGACTTGGCTCTGGCTGCACTCCCCAGAGGACCATCCCCCTCACCAGTACTCAGAACAGAATACTGATTGGAGAGCGAGATGCATTCCAGGGACTCCTGCATTACCTGCCTGGTCCTCCTCTTCTTCCATCCAATATTTCTTGTACCTCTTTTTGGATGCGCAGCCCATTTAAGGGGCTGTGCGGCCCATTCATAGAACTTTAACATTGCAATAGCCAATCCTGGGCTGTGCGGAACCGACAGAGAGCTGCATGGCCGCGCAGCATATAGGGAATGTTGTTCCTATCTAGATCACGTTCCACGTTCTTACTCTCATCTCTTCCCTCCTTTAGACCTGGATCATGTTCTTTCCCTCTCCCCACTGTTCTCACTGTGCTCCACCCCCGCAACAAGTTCCTGACCTCCTTTCCCCAAGTTCCTGACCTACCCCCACCCCGTGCTCTTGACCTTCTCCCCCGCCCTCCCCCCCTCCACCCGAGTGCCTGACCTCCCCCTCTCCAAGCTCCTCTCTCCCCCTGCGAGCTCCTCTCTCCCCTCTCCGAGCTCCTCTCAGAGCTCTTCTCCGATCCTCAATTCCCTCTTCTCTCTCCCCTTCTATCCCCTCTACTCTCTCCCCTTTGAGCCCCTCTCCTCTGTCCCCCACTTCAATCCCCTCTCTACTCTCTGTTTACCATGCAAGCGCAGGAGATGCAACACCTGCCTTTTCACCTCCTCCCTTCTCACCATTCAGGGCCCCAAATTAATTTCAGAAGATACAATGTAATATTAGTTATCAGTAAGTGTTTATAAATCAGTGCTGTCCTGCTCCTCCCAGTTTCACAGCAGTCCCAAAGGCCATTGCTGACCCCTGCTCAGGCCCACCTGATGGGGTGATTGGGTGGAAAGTGAAAACAAGCAGGACCCTATCGTGGTTCAGGGAGGGAGGAAAAAGGAATACATATCAGAAGCACTGGTATGGAAGGTGGCATCATTGGAACAGATATGACGGAGACGGAGAATCACGGAGAATAGAATAGTCTTTACAGGAAGCGGGGTGGGAGGAAGTGTTACAAAGTAGTACAAGGGGACATAGACAGGCTAAGTAAGTGGGCAGAGATTTGGCAGATGGAATACAATACTGGAAAGTGTGAGGTTATGCACTTTGGCAGGAAAAATCGTAGAGCAAGTTATTATCTTAATGGCAAGAAACTGGAAAGTACTGAAGTACAAAGGGATCTGGGGGTCCTGGTGCACGAAACTCAAAAGGTTAGTATGCAGGTGCAGCAAGTGATTAAGAAGGCCAATGGAATGTTGGCTTTCATTGCTAGGGGGATAGAATATAAAAATAGGGAGGTATTGCTTCAGTTGTACAAGGTATTGGTGAGACCGCACCTGGAATACTGCGTACAGTTTTGGTGTCCATACTTAAGAAAAGACATACTTGCTCTCGAGTCAGTACAAAGAAGGTTCACTCGGTTAATCCCGGGGATGAGGGGATGGACATATGAGGAGAGGTTGAGTAGATTGGGACTCTACTCATTGGAGTTCAGAAGAATGAGAGGCGATCTTATTGAAACATATAAGATTGTGAAGGGGTTGGATCGGGTGGATGCGGGGAGGATGTTCCCGATGATGGGTGAAACTAGAACTAGGGAGCATAGTCTTAGAATAAGGGGCTGCTCTTTCAAAACTGAGATGAGGAGGAACTACTTCACTCAGAGGGTGGTAGGTCCATGGAATATGCTGCCCCAAAAAGCTGTAGAAGCTACATCATTACATAAATTTAAAAACAGAAATAGACAGTTTCCTAGAAGTAAAGGGAATTAAGGGTTACGGGGAGCGGGCAGGAATTTGGACATGAGTCTAGGTTCGGATCGGACATGGCCCTGTGGGTAGCGGAGCGGGCCCAGGGGCCGTGTAGCCTGATCCTGCTCCTATTTCGTGTGTCTAATTCTGTTAGATTCAGGAGATGGTTCTGTGATAGTAGATTGGCGGTTAGGATCAGATCAGCCATGATCTTATTAAATGGCGGAGCAGGCTCGAGGGGCTGATTGGCCTACTCCTGCTCCTATTTCTTATGTTCTTATGTTCTTACAGCACAGAAATAGGCCATTTTGGCCTAACAGGTCCATGCCAGTGTTTATGCTCCACAATGAGTCTCCTCCCACCCTTCTTCATCTAACCCCATCACCATATCCTTCAATTCCTTTCTCCCTCATGTGCTTATCTTGTTTCCCCTTGAATGCATCTATGCTATTCACCTCAACCACTCCCTGTGGTAGTGAGTTCCACATTCTCACCACTTTCTGGGTAAAGAAGTTTCACCTGAATTCCCTATTGGATTTATTAGTGACGATCTTATATTCATGGCTACTAGTTCTGGTCTTGCCCACAAATGGAAACATCTTCTCTCCATCTACCCTTTTAACCCCTTTCATAATCTTGAAGACCTCTATCAGGTCACCCCCTCAGTCTTCCCTTTTCTAGAGAAAAGAGCCCCAGCTTGTTCAATCTTTCCTGACAGGCATAGCCTCTATAATATATCTATAAAATAACTATAATAGTGTAATAAAGTGCTTCCAATATGTCTTCCTTTTTCCTCAACTGTGGATTCCCCTCCACTGTGCCTGAAAAGGGCCGTGACCATGATCGTCCTATTTCCCACACTTCTGCCCTCGCAACTTCTCCTCCCTCCCAGAACTACACTAGGGTCCCCCTTGTCCTCACCTTAGAACCTTGAAGGCAGTTAACAAGGGAAACTGGAGTAATCTGGTTAACCTGGTTCTCCTGTAGCTGGGCTCAGCAAGTCTTTGTTTCAGGGCCTATAAAAACAGGCTTTGAAGTGCGATTTTGCACTGAGTGCGGTTTTCAACAGAGTGCTGAGAGTTGGGTGAGTCAGGGAGTAGGTGAGGCAAGGCCTCAGAGCTTCGGCGGGTGCTTCAGCGGTAGAGCGGGCCTACAAAGGGCTCCAGAGACCAGGTAAGGCTTACTTTACTGGTGGTATTGAATTAATTTAATTTAAATTGATTAAAGGGGTAGGTCATGCCAGGAGAGCCCAGCCCCGTGATATGCTCCTCTTGCTCTATGTGGGAATTCAGGGACGCTGCCAGTGTCCCTGACCAACACGTGTGCCAGAAATGCATCCAGCTGCAGCTACTAACGGGCCGTCTTGGGACGCTGGAGCTGCAGGTGGATGGGTTGTGGAGCATTCACGATGCTGAGAGGGTCGCGAATTACTCGTACAGTGAGTTGGTCACACCGCAGGGTAGGGCTGCACAGGCAGAAGGGAAATGGGTGACCACCAGGCGGAACAATAGAAGCAGGCAGGTAGTGCAGGGGACCCCTGTGGCCATCCCCCTTTCAACCAGGTATACCGCTTTGGATACTGTTGGGGGGGATGACTTACCAGGGGAAGGCAGCAGCAGCCAACTTCCTGGCACTGGGGGTGCTCCTGCTGCCCAGGAAGGGAGGAAAAAGAGTGGGAGAGCAATAGTGGTAGGGGATTCTATAGTAAGGGGAACAGATAGGCGTTTCTGTGGCTGTAGACGTGAATCCAGGATGGTTTGTTGCCTCCTTGGTGCCAGGGTCAAGGATGTCACTGAGCGGCTGCAGGGCATTCTGGAGGGGGAGGGTGAACAGCCAGAGGTCGTGGTCCACATTGGTACCAACGACATAGGTAAAAAGAGGGATGAGGTCCTGCAGCAAGAATTTAGGGAGCTAGGTAGCAGATTAAAGAGTAGGACCTCAAAGGTTGTAATCTCTGGATTACTCCCGGTGCCACATGCTAGTGAGTATAGGAATAGGAAGATAGAACAGATGAATGCGTGGCTAAAGGGATGGTGCAGGAGGGAGGGCTTTAGTTTCCTGGATCACTGGGTCTGCTTCTGGGAAAGGTGGGACTTGAACAAGTCGGACGGTTTACACCTGAACCAGAGGGGGACCAATATCCTTGCGGGGAGGTTTGCTAGCACTGTTGGGGGGGGTTTAAACTAACTTGGCAGGGGGATGGGATACAGAGTGGAGCTATAGTAGGGGGTGATTTACAGCCAAATACGGAGGAAAAAACAAGTCAGCTGGGAAGGCAGAGCAAATATGTGAAGGCAAAAGGGAATATGGCAAGGCTGGAAGGCATTTATTTTAATGCAAGGAGTCTTGCAAATAAGGTGGATGAACTGAAGTTGTTGTTGAACACATGGGAGTACGATATTGTTGCTATCACGGAGACATGGTTGAGGGAGGGTCAGGACTGGCAGCTCAATATTCCGGGGTATAGAATCTTCAGGTGAGACAGAGGGGGGTGTAAAAGGGGAGGGGGTGTTGCAATATTAATTAAGGAGTCAATTACTGCTGTAAGGAGGGATGATATATTAGCGGGTTCCTCTAATGAGGCCATATGGGTAGAACTTAAAAACAAAAAGGGGGCAAGCACTTTGCTGGGAGTGTACTATAGGCCCCCAAACAGTCAGGGGGAGATAGAGGAACAGATATGTAGGCAAATCTCAGAGAAGTGCGAAAATAATAGGGTAATAATAGTGGGGGATTTCAACTTCCCCAATATTAATTGGGATAGTCAGAGTGTGAAAGGCTTAGAGGGTGCAGAATTCTTAAAGTGCATCCAGGAGAGCTTTTTGAGCCAACATGTAGAAAGCCCTACAAGAGAGGGGGCGGTACTGGACCTAATTCTAGGGAATGTAGCCGGGCAAGTGGTGGAAGTGTCAGTAGGAGAGCATTTTGGCGACAGTGACCATAATTCGGTGAGATTTAAGGTGGTCATGGAAAAAGACAAAGACGGCCCGGAAATAAGGGTTCTAAATTGGGGGAAGGCCGATTTTAATATGATAAGGCAGGATCTGGCCAAAGTGGACTGGGAGCAGCTACTTATAGGAAAATCCACATCAAAGCAGTGGGAGACTTTCAGAAGGGAAATAGAGAGAGTACAACGCCAACATGTTCCCGTAAAGGTCAAGGGTGGGACCAACAAGCAAAGGGAACCTTGGATGACAAGGGATATACAAAAATGCATTAGGAAAAAAAGGGGGGCTTTTGGCAGTTACAAAAGACTAAAGATGGAGGAAGCCCTAGAGGAGTATAAAAAGTGCAGGGGCATACTTAAAAAAGAAATTAGGAGAGCGAGGAGGGGCCATGAAATAACACTGGCGAGCAAAATAAAGGAAAATCCTAAGATGTTTTATAAGTATATTAAGGGCAAGAGGATAACCAGGGAAAGGGTAGGGCCCATTAGGGACCAAAGTGGCAATCTGTGTGTAGAGCCAGATGATGTAGGCGGGGTTTTAAATGAACTTTTTGCATCTGTGTTCACTATGGAGAAAGACGATGTAGATATAGAAATCGGGCAAGGGGACTGTGATATACTTGAACATATTAGCATCGAGAGGGAGGAGGTACTAGCGGTTTTAGCAGGCCAAAAAGTGACTAAATCCCCAGGCCCGGATGAGATGTATCCCAGGCTGCTGTGTGAGGCAAAGGAGGAGATTGCAGGGGCTCTGACACAAATTTTCAGAACCTCTCTGGCCACAGGGGATGTACCAGAGGACTGGAGAACAGCTAACAGAATCACAGAATCACAGAAACCCCACAGTGCAGATAGAGGCTATTTCGGCCCATCGAGCCTGCACCGACACATATCCCACCCGATCCCCGTAACCCCTACACCAACACATATCCCACCCTATCCCCGTAACCCCACGTATTTAATCCCCCTAACACTAAGGGTCAATTTATCATAGCCAATCAACCTAACCCGCACATCTTTGGACTGTGTACCATTATTCAAGAAGGGTAGCAGGGATAAACCAGGGAATTACAGGCCAGTGAGCCTAACATCTGTGGTAGGGAAATTATTGGAAAAAATTCTGAGGGACAAAATTAGTCTCCACTTGGAGAGGCAAGGATTAATCGGGGATAGTCAGCATGGCTTTGTCAAGGGTAAATCATGTCTGACCAATCTGATTGAATTTTTCGAGGGGGTGACTAGGTGTGTGGATGAGGGAAATGCTGTGGATGTGGTATACATGGACTTCAGTAAGGCTTTTGACAAAGTCCCGCATAGGAGACTGGTCAAGAAGGTAAGAGCCCATGGGATCCAGGGTGCCTTGGCACGTTGGATCCTAAACTGGCTGAGTGGCAGAAGGCAGAGGGTGATGGTCGAAGGTTGCTTTTGTGACTGGAAGCCTGTGTCCAGTGGGGTACCTCAGGGATCGGTGCTGGGTCCCTTGCTGTTTGTGATCTACATAAATGATTTGGATGAGAATGTAAAAGGTATGATCAGTAAGTTCGCAGATGACACGAAAATTGGTGGGGTGGTAAATTGCGAGGAGGAAAGCCTCAGGCTACAGGACGATATAAACGGGTTGGTCAGATGGGCGGAAAAGTGGCAAATGGAATTTAACCCTGAAAAGTGCGAGGTGATGCATTTTTGGACGGACAAATAAGGCAAGGGAATACACAATGAGTGGTAGGACCCTAGGAAGTACAGAGGGTCAGAGGGACCTTGGTGTACATGTACATAGATCCCTGAAGGCAGCGGAACAGGTAGATAAGGTGGTTAAAAAGGCATATGGGATACTTGCCTTCATTAGCCGAGGCATAGAATATAAGAGCAGGGAGGTTATGATGGAGCTCTACAAAACGCTGGTAAGGCCACAGCTGGAGTATTGTGTGCAGTTCTGGTCGCCTCACTATAGGAAGGATGTGATTGCTTTGGAGAGGGTGCAGAGGAGATTCGCCAGGATGTTACCTGGGCTGGAGCGCTTCAGCTATGAAGAGAGACTGGACAGGCTGGGGTTGTTTTCCTTGGAGCAAAGAAGGCTGAGGGGGGACCTGATTGAGGTGTACAAAATGATGAGGGGCATAGATAGGGTAGATAAAGAGGAACTTTTCCCCTTCGTAGGGGGGTCAATAACAAGGGGGCATAGATTCAAGGTAAGGGGCAGGAGGTTTAGAGGGGATTTGAGGAGGAACTTTTTCACCCAGAGGGTGG
>NC_140993.1:205976380-205978880 GCF_052327205.1 Somniosus microcephalus | reverse complement strand
GGTGCCGGGTTAAATGCTTAATTGACAGTGGAAGCACGGAGAGCTTTATCCACCCAGAACTGGCACAACAACTCTCCCTAAAGGTGGTCCCTACTCAGGGTACCATCTCTATGGCTGACAAAACCCAGACATCGACCATTCTGGGTTACTGCACGGTACAATTGTGCGTTAACGGAACTGTATATGATAATTTTAAAGTATTAATCATGAAGAACCTATGTGCGAGCGTGATCTTGGGCCTGGATTTCCAGTGCAACCACCAAAGCATCACGCTCAAGTACGGTGGGTCCCAGCCACCCCTCACAGTGTGCGGTCTGGCTACCCTGAAGGTAAAGCCGCCTTCGCTATTCGCGAACCTTACCCCTAACTGCCGGCCAATAGCGACCAAAAGCAGGAGGTACAGCTGGGAGGACAGGTGGTTTATCGCGACCGAGGTAGACAGGCTCCTGAAAGAGCGCATTATTGAACGCAGCAACAGCCCGTGGCGCGCCCAAGTGGTAGTGGTAAGGGGTAGCGAGAAGAAATGGATGGTGATCGACTATAGTCAAACGATCAATAGGTACACCCTACTAGACGCCTACCCGCTACCCCGCATATCAGAAATGGTGAACCAAATCGCCCAATACCGGGTGTTCTCCACCATCGACCTCAAGTCAGCGTACCACCAGCTCCCTATCAGACCAGAGGACCGCCCGTACACCGCCTTCGAGGCGAACGGACGCCTCTACCAATTCCTCAGAGTCCCCTTTGGGGGTGACGAATGGGGTCTCGGTCTTCCAGAGGGAGATGGACCGCATGGTCGATGACCACCACTTGCAGGCAACCTTCCCCTACCTCGACAACGTCACCATCTGCGGTCACAACCAGCAGGATCACGACTCGAACCTCGAGAGGTTCCTGAAAACCGCACAAAAACTCAACCTCCCCTACAACGAGGACAAGTGCGTTTACAACACCACGCGCCTCTGCATACTAGGCAGCGTGGTGGAGAATGGGGAAATCGGGCCAGACCCCGACCGATTGCGCCCCCTACGGGAGCTGCCCCTGCCCAACACTCCCAAAGCCCTGAAAAGATGCCTGGGGTTATTTTCTTATTATTCCCAATGGGTCCCCAACTACTCCGACAAAGCCCGCCCCCTCTTGAAAGCATCCTCTTTCCCGCTCTCTGCTGAGGCCCACGCCGCCTTCAAAAGCATTAAGCAGGATATTGAGCGGGCCACGCTACAGGCAGTGGACGAGAACACTCCATTTCAAGTGGAAAGTGATGCGTCTGACTTCGCCTTGGCGGCCACCCTCAACCAGGCGGGGCGGCCCGTAGCTTTCTTCTCGAGGACCCTCCAAGGGCCCGAGATCAGACACTCCTCCGTGGAAAAGGAGGCCCAAGCCATCGTGGAGGCAGTGCGCCACTGGCGCCACTACCTAGCCGGCAAACGCTTCACCCTACTTACCGACCAGCGGTCGGTAGCGTTTATGTTCAATAATAAACAGAGGGGGAAGATTAAAAATGATAAGATTCTTAGGTGGCGGATCGAGCTCTCCACCTTCGAGTACGACATCATTTACCGGCCAGGGGCCCTTAACGAATCCCCTGACGCCCTCTCACGAGGGATGTGTGCCAGCGCCACCGGGGATCGGCTACAGACCCTCCACAACGACCTCTGCCACCCAGGGGTCACGCGGCTGTTCCACTTCATAAAGACCCGTAACTTACCCTACTCGATTGAGGAAGTTCGGTCCCTGACCAGGAACTGCCGCACTTGCGCTGAGTGCAAGCCTCGGTTCTACCGCCCAGATAGAGCCCACTTAATCAAAGCTACACGGCCCTTTGAGCGGCTCAGCTTAGATTTCAAGGGCCCCCTCCCGTCCGTCGACCGCAATGTTTACTTCCTGAACATTGTGGACGAATGCTCCCGGTTCCCATTCGCCTTCCCCTGCCCAGACATGACCAGCGCCACGGTCATTAAATGCCTCAACAGCCTGTTCTGCCTGCCGAGCTACATCCATACGGATAGGGGGGCGTCCTTCATGAGTGAAGAGCTACGCCAGTACATGCTGTCCAGGGGGATCGCCACGAGCCGTACCACCAGCTACAACCCCCGGGGTAACGGCCAAGTGGAGCGAGAGAACGGGACAGTATGGAAAGCAGTCACTCTAGCTCTAAGGACCAAGGGCCTCCCTATCTCCCGCTGGCAGGAAGTCCTCTCGGATGTGCTCCATTCGATACGGTCGCTATTGTGTACGGCCACTAATACCACGCCTCATGAACGAATGTTTGTCTTTCCCCGGAAATCCACCTCAGGCGTATCCATGCTGTCATGGCTCTCCACCCCAGGTCTGGTACTCGTGCGAAGGCATGTGAGGGGCCACAAGACGGACCCTCTCGTGGAGCCAGTACACCTACTCCACGCCAACCCCCAATACGCATATGTCCGGCACGCCGACGGAAGGGAGGACACCGTGTCCATAAAAGACGTCGCCCCAGCCGGCATCGACAACAACC